>NW_026596120.1:10285627-10481764 GCF_907164565.1 Psammomys obesus
AGAAGTGGGAGATAGAAAGACCTAGAAGGGTCTGGAGCTCCACAAGGAGACCAACAGAACCAAAAAATCTGGGCCCAGGGGTCTTCTCTGATACTGATACTCTAACTAAGGACCATGCATGGAGATAACCGAGAACCTCGGCACAGATGTAGCCCATGGCAGCTCAGTCTCCAAATGGGCTCCCTAATAAGGGGAAGAGGGACTGTCTCTGACATGAATCAGTGCCTGGCTCTTTGATCACCTTCCCCTGGGGGAGGGGAAAGCAGCCTTACCAGACCACAGAGGAAGACTATGAAAGACAGTCCTGATGAGACCTGATAGGCTAGGGTCAGATGGAAGGAGAGGAGGACCTCCACTATCAGTAGACTGGAGAAGGGGCATGGGAGGAGATGAGGGAGAGAGGGAGGATTGGGAGGGGACGAAGGTGGGGGCTACAGCTGAGATACAAAGTGAATAAATTGTAATAAATTAAAAAATTTATTTGAAAAAATTTAATGTCAGTCATGATACATTTAATCCCCAACTGTCTGCAAGAAAACACCCCCTTCCCTTTTTTGAAAAGAAGCAAAGAACTATTAAGCTATAGCACATCTCCTTGAACACCAAAATTAAATTTCTGTCCCTCCCAATTCCTTCCTGTCCATTAAGAAAAGTTAAATTAAGAAAGGGGAGGTCAGTCTTCACCGTACATACTTCCTTCCTTCAGTTTACCCAAGGCCCAGGTGAAGTAAGTTCCCCCTATCTCTGGGTCTAATAAAGGCCAGCAAAATTAAAACTGAAGACATATAGCAAAAGAAAGGAGATGACAACAAATAGGAAAGTGACCAGTCCTAGAGATGCAAATATAAAGCAATGATTTAATGGTGTAAACTCTTTTCAGAGAAAATAAAATAAATGACTTGCTTTTTGAATTGAGGTTCACTGCATGTCAAAAAAGTTCAGTAACGTGCCATGTAAAATAAATTACCACTATGCCAAGGAACCAATTCCGCATCTCACACTCTTTTCCCTGGCTCAATTAGAGGCAAATTTTTGTAAATCAAACTCCATTAGGTATTTACAACTCCAGGAGCTGTTGCCAGAAGGTCAAAGTTAGTCTGCTCATTAACACCATTTGGATGAGGGCCTAGAAACTGCTAACACAATCTCATCAGCTTCTTTTAAATTTTTATTTAATTTTTATTTTTTATAATTTATTCATTTTATATCCCGATTGTGGCTCTCTTCCTCATCTCCTCCCAGTTCCACCCTTCCTCCCTCTTCCCCCATATCCCCTTCCCCTAGTCCACTAAAACAGGGAATCCTCCTACCCTGCCATCTGACCCTAGCTTATCAAGTCTCATCAGGACTGCCTGGATCCTCTTCTGTGTCCTGGCAAGGCCATATCGCCAGGGGGAAGTGATCAAAGAGCAGGCAACCGAGTTTATGACAGAGACACAGCCCCTGCTCCCATTACTCAAGAATCCACACGGAGATTGAGCTGCCTACGGGCTACATCTGAACAGGGAGTCCTCATTAGCTTCTTAAACAGCTGTTAGGAACTCAACTTACATAGTTTAGCTAAACCAACAGTTCTGGTCTTTTCAGGTCAACTCTCCATACTGCCATAAGGATTAAGTTCAAAGAACCAAGCTCCAGAATCCACTTAAGATGATGGTGTTTTTCCTTCAACAGGAAACAACTTACCTAAGGTGTCCTTCAGGTTTTTAACAATAGATGCTTTCCGAGCACTGTTTTTTCTTTCCACATAGTTAGAAGGGACAAAACCTGTTTTATTCATGGAATTTCGAACTCGCCACCAGGATTTAGAGTCATCCAGAAGCCATAATCTCTCATTCTTCTTGATATCCAGCTCTTGCTCTTGCTGGGCCGCATAATCAAATTTAGCTACCACCACCACTTCTTCAGCCATCTTTCAGCAGCTTTGGTACTGTAACACACAGAAAATGTTGCTGAAGTAACAACATTCATGGAACATGGAAAAGCATGTTTCTATGCTTTTCCAAAAAGATATGCTTAAACATTTAAGAGGCCAGGTATTATGAATCATACCTGTAATCCCAATACTCAACAGGCAGAAGCAAGAGGACCTCCCTAAATTTGAGGCCAGCCTTGGCTACACACTAAGTTTGAAGCCAGACTAAGCTACAGAGTAAGACCCTTACTTACAAAACCAATACACAATACAGAGGAGATGAGATGGGTGGGACTGTATACAGTTCAGCAGCAGAGTGCGTGCCTACTTTACACACAGCCCTGAGTTCAGTTTCCAATACTATAAAGAGAAAAAAGTGATATATGAAAACTATATACCAGGCAAATACTAATTTTTAAAAAAGTTTCTATTTAGTGTTATATAAACTAACTTTACATTTAAAACCGCAATTAGCAACAAAATTCACTACACAAATGATTGAAAGTCCTTCTTAATGTAAATAAAATGAAGCTTGTAAATATTAAATAATACAGATGCTTTCTGAACATTTTTTCCTTCCCATATAGTTAGAAAGTACAAAATTAAAATGTATTAGTACAACTACAGGAGAAAGTAACAAATTATTATAAAGGATAACTTTTAACACACTTATCTTAATAATAAATCAAAGAGACAAAAGCATTATCGAGGTTACAGAATAACTGACATTTTATCAGTAAGTGTGACATAATGTACATAAAGTGTTAATCCTAAATAAAAGAAGATAAATGGAACATATAAAAATTATCAATACAGGCTGAAAGAAAGTGTTAGCCTGTAATTTCAGCATTTAAGGCTAACCTAGGCTCTGTGTCTCAAGTGTCTCACATCTTTTGTGTTGCTCTTTGATTAAAACTCAGTATACTGATACATGTGTGTGAAAAAAAAAAAATGAAATAAGGGCAGAAGCAATGGCTCAGTGGTTAAAAGTACTTCCTGCTTTGCCAGAGGACCCAGATTGGTTTCAGTACAACCCCTCTCTTCCTCCTCACACATATACAATAAAGAAACTTAAAAAAGAAAATGGAATAATGAAGCCTATTACTTTCTAATCTAAAAAATATTTAAAACTTTCATGTATGAATCTTAATACATATGTATGAATAATAACACAAACAACTTTACAAATAAATCCTAAAGTAATGAAATTATATGAAAAATAACAAAATATAATTGAATTAGTTATTAAGAAATCTTTCCATGTCAATACCAAATTCTACTGAAGTCAAGAAGAAATTATATTTGTTCACATGTTATTTTATTTACTTTTGTTTTTTCAATACAGGGCTTCCCTGCATAGCCTTGACTGTCCTGGAACTCACACTGTAGGCCAGGCTGGCCTTGAACTCCGAAATCTACCTGCCTCTACCTCCCATTTGCTAGGATTAAAGGTATGCACCATCACTGCCCAGCTTATATACATTATTTTAAGAGAAAAAAAAAATACAAGCAAACTCACTCCTGAAATTTAGTTTAGACTCAACCTCTTTCTGCTTTCTTGAGAGATTATTTCATTAAAGCAGATATGGCTCATGAAGCAAGCAAATAAATTCAGCCTTTTGTTTTGGGTATTGATTAGCAAATCTATTTTCTCAACAATGAAGCAAGTATTCTAGTGTCTTTAGCTTTAATAAAGACTTCAGCATGCTTTGTAGGAGAATCACTAAAGTCAACAACAATAGTGTGCAAAAACAACAACAACAACAAAAAAAAAAAAACCCAACAACAACATAGTACATAAGAAACACTGATGAGCTACGGATGTAGTGGATCAGTGGCAGCATGCTTGCCCAGCATGCATAAGGCCCCAAGGGCTCAATAACCATCCTGAGAAAAACAAAAATGAGCAGAGAAACTAGGGGGAGGAAAAACAAACAAACAACTATTATATTATTGCAACTTGTCTGTCCTAAATTACTTCAATACAAAAATAATTACTGTCATATGATGCAAAATTAAGTTACAATAAAGGCTGAGGAGATGGCTAAATGGTAATGTACCTGCTATACAAACAAGAGGATTTTAGTTTGATACCCCAGAACCTATTAAAGGCATTTAGCAGCACACAACTGCAAGCCCAGTTTTGAGTAGAGGTTAAGTCCCAGGATGTAGCCCTGTACTTGCTGCCAGCCCATCTAGCTGAATCAGAGAACTCTAGGTTCAGTAAAAAAACAAAACAAGAACAAAAAAACTTTTCTCAAAATTAAGCTAGCACGCTATTAATAAAAACACCTGGTTGTCAACCTCTGCCATACAAACACAGAGACAGAGATAGACAGAAATTACAATGAGCAACCAGCTTTCTCAAACACTGGAAAACTAGAAGCAAGAGATAATTTTCAAAGATACCTAAAGAGCTGTGATTCCTCCCTTATGGCCCTGCCACCCCACAACTAATCTATACAAACAGTGAAATTTACTTTGATATTTGACAATTGTTTTGAAATTTTTTTCTAGAAAAGCATGTATGTAAAATTAGTAATGAATATTTTGAAAAGATAATCATATACTTACAAACTGTATGTATGCTCCAGAATTTAATGTCTCCTTTGAGGAGAGTACTCGGATTACCTTTCTATTAGAACCTATTGTTATTTTTAGAAATGCAACTTGGGAGACTAACTTTAGCTTCAAATAACTGGATTAACCAAAGCCCCACACTGGGTATAAGAATAACACGTTGAACTTTTAAGGCCAATTAAGTAAAATGAAAAGAGCCTTCAGAAAAAGGTAAATGGCTCTTGAGAAACAATAAGAAATTGTATCGGGATTCCCCCCACAGGCAAACCTGATATAAGATGGGAACAACTGTCGCCATTTTATTAGCTGGAGGATGAAACTGACAGAAAGACAGTTGCTTGGGAAACAGCCAGAACTGATTAAAAAAACAAACACACACACACACACAAACAAACAAACAAAACACACCGCAAAAGCAACCCTCTGAACTTACAGGTCTTTGAGTTAATAATGGAGAGACTGTTCAGTCTCGGGTAATTTAGGTCATCCACTGTTATTTTCAATTAGAGGGTTACACTACAGGTAAAGTTATTACAATGTACTTAAAAATGCTGAAGTAATTTAGGTCAATATAATACTGGAACAGAAACATACAAACCAATATAATAAACATACAGTCATATACAGTTTAGAACTCTTTGTTCCCAATGTACAACTGAGTTCTACTTTAGGCTTTTAAAAAGTAGATTATTTCTAACCCTGGCAATGGACTGAGACACCTTGGTGGTGGTGTTCTTCTATCAGTCAGGGACAGAGCAGATGGCAGCACTTTGTTTATTCTAGCTTGATGCCTGGCTTGGTGGCTAAAGCTGTTTTATGCTTTGGGCTCATAAAAATCAAAACAAATCCAGGCAACACAGCATGTGAGGAGGAAAAGAGACCTGTCGACCGCCATGCCAACCACAAACCTGCCTTCCAGCACATAGCATAGGTGGGCCATAGACACCTGCTTGCCACGATGCCATGCAGAATGGGTGGAGGATGTTGCCCAGGGGCCTGCCAGCCACGTGGCCACCCTGCAGTGGGAGCCACCACAATGTGAGAGTATGTGGTGGTCAGATGGAGAGAAAGAGAATGGAGCAGCTTGAGTATTATGAAGAGAGCTGGAACTGAAGACTCAAGGGTGGAGACAAGTAGCCTGTAATAAGTGGCCAGCCCCGCCACCTGGGGCTATCTATGGTGATGTCCCAGTCCAAGCTACCACTGAGAGCCACGCTGAGTGCCATGTCTAAACCTGTGGCTATGCAGCAGCAAGGGTTAGTGCCAATGTCTATGGCTCATATCACCACTAGAGAACATGGCAATGTCCCTGGTCAGGACATCTCTCACTGATGGCAGCGCATGGGACAGTGGGCCCTACGCCTTGCCTAGGTAGCACAGTAGAGCTGGTCCTGGTGGCAAAGGGGGATGGCTGGAACGGGGGAAGATGGAGGGATTTGGGGAGGTGGGTTGGTTGAGTGTGGGTGCTGAGTGAGCCGGCCCTGAGAGTGTGAGTGTAGGACAGCTGACCCTGCTGCTCGTCTGCCATGGAGTGGGACAGGCACAAAGGTGATGATGGCCCTGCCCCATACCACTTCTGGCAGTCAGGAAAGCTTCCCCCAGGATCAGGAGCTTGGAAGAGCTTGCCCTGCACCTCACCTAGACAGAACAGAGCTGACCCGAGTTGTGGTGGTGGGAGGGGATAGGGATGCAGGTGAGCCAGCCTGAGGGTGAGAACTCAGGAGAGCTAGCCCTTACACTCTTCCGCTGTGAGGTAGTATGAGAAAGGGGGTGATGCCTTTCCCCGTCCCTTACCCTGCCCCCGCTCCTTGCCCCTCATCACCTGCAGCACTCAGGGGAGCATGACCTACACCTCGCCTGGGCAATACAGTGGAGCTGGCTCTGATGCTTTAGTAAAGGCATGGGTGAGCCAGCCCCTAGGGTCTGAGAGTGGTAGAGTTGGCCCAGCCCCTTAGAGGTTGTAGCACTTGAAAAGAGTGGGCCCAGAGCGTGGAGCTAGCTGTGGAGGTCAAGGTGCAGGTGAGCCAGGCCCCACTGGCATGAGAGGAGGAGAGCTGAACCTGCCTCCTGCAGATGGTGGAACTGGGTGGGCTGGCTGAAGCAGTGTTGGAGTGCTCATCCTAGTGGTGCAGAGAAGGGAGAGCCAGCAGTAGAGCTCATCTACCACCCAAGCCCAGATCCAGGGCTCTGAGTTGGCCCACTCCAAAACACAGATCTGTGAATGGTTGAGACGCAAGAAAAGGCCAGTCCTGCTATCCCAAAGCTGTAGGGTAGCTCATCCCAATGGTGTCAATGAAGCCAGAAACCTCGAATCAATAACTTAAAGAAATGAACATTTGCAAGTGAATGTATGTGGACAGAAGGATATACTGTGGCACATACTGTGACATACTATAGCTTCCCTGATGAGATGTTTTCTATGCCTTATTTTTGTTGTTTGCTTTGTTTTATTTTGTAGGGGAGGTTGAAAGGGTGGATATGAAGGACAGGAAGATGAGTGGAACGGGATGCATGATATGAAACTCACAAAGAATCAATAAAAAGTTTTTTAAAAAGCAGAATACTTCATACTACTGGTGACCTAAATATTAAAGTGATTTCTGTTTATATTCCTATTCCTTCTCCCCCCAAATATTTAAAGGTTTCACACAGAACAACTAATTCAAAAGCAAGTGATTTTTAGTGACTTTCTTTGATAAATCTAAAGCAATCACTTTAGTTTTCACAAAATAAAGTTCTTTAGCACTATTTGTTTATATAATAAATAAAGTTTAACAATACATATTCTTGGGAGAAACTTTCTTTCAGTAGGCAGATTTAATTCGTGGGAACATAACTGTCCCAAAGGTATCAGTTTATATGCTTCATTTACAGAAATGGAAGAGCTTAACCAGGCAAGTCAGTTAAGTAACTTTTATTATATGAAAACATTCAAACATGTAAGGATTTTGTATGAGGAGTAGTGCTACAAATCATGTTAGAATACGTTAGTTAATGAAATAACTGGCATTAGATTAACTGTCCTTTGGGGAAATAAATAGTCCCAGATTTCTAAACAGACGGAACTTTTTTCTAGGGAGTTGTCCTTTTGCTAAGTACAAGTGAAATTCCTGAATATTGTGTCAGTAGAATATGGGAGAAAGTTGGACATTTAAAACAGCAAATTAAAGAAGCCGATTTGCAGAGAGAATGGAACCCCTCTTCCCACCACTTAAGAAACATGTAGAATAGGTATATGCATACAAATTGTTCAACCTGCCAAACACTAGCACCACTCAAGAGTCTATTCTCCAGACTCCTAGTTACTTCCAAGAAGTGATTTCTTAATAACCTGTCTCTGTTTCTTCATCCATCTAAATGTGCTGGCCAAATTCCTTTTTCTGCGACTCAAGAATCTGAAAACATCAGCAGATGCCCTAGAGACTCTAATATCTACCAATAATAAACAGACATTGAGAAAGCTGAGAAGCGGGAAGCATTAAGGACATAGCACAATGGTAGAATATTTGTCTTGCAAAATCCCTGGGTCCAATCTTTAGTTAAAACAAAACAAAACCAAAACCTGAAAAGTGAGCTACTAACAACTAACAGCTTGTATTTTCCATATCAATCAAAGTAGGGGCACACAGGCTACAGAGAAAAGTTTCAGATAATAATTACTTTACCCAAGTTTTACCCAAGTCAACACCACAAGAAGTAATTCATGGTCTTGTCTACAGCAAAATCCAAGAAGGAAATCTGTATCTCCAATCCTCCAGAGGCTATTGTGAGACCGAAATCTAACCCAACATTTACTTATCAGGCAGGCAGGCAAAGACCTAAACAACATGTTCAACCAAGAGGAAACAATAAATCAGCATTTAGAATCCTCTGCCCCCAAGTATCAGAATACACATGCTTTAACAAGTGCCAGGGAACAGATAGAAAGATAAACCAGCCATAGCCTTAGCCACAACAAAACTCAACAAATCTGAATGAACTGAATCACAGCGTGAATAGACAACAGAATCAAACTAGAAATCAGTAGCAAAAAGTGTGTGGCAAAGTATATTGGGTTTTAAGGGGCCAAAGAGACTTACTCTATATAATATGAAACTACTAAAAGATAATAATAGACCCTTAAGTATTAGAGCCTAGAAGGTAATTATGTCAGATGTGCAGCCCTTGGAAGAGACTGCTATAGACAGTTCTAATGTGTTCTTAATGAGCGTCCATGAAGTCTTCTAAAGCAAGTAGCCCTGGTACATATATCCTCTTGCTTTCACAGCTTACCTTGTGTTCCTCTAGTACACACTTCTACCATATGTCATGTAATTATAGCCAATGGGAATCCTAAGTTAAAAAAAAAAATTGGAGCTGCATAAATCTAGAATTTTCTTTTAGCTTCTAAAACTAAGAGTTAAATAAGCATCTGTAAACCATCTAAGCTTTAAGCATTTATTTCTAGTAAAAACACCACCAAACTAAGACATACATGTAACAGGAAGATCTCCTCCATTCATGAAGAACAGAAATAATAAAATTCTGAATAAGCCACATGTCAAAGAGAAAAAATCTTCAAGAGACCAGATGTCATAATGAAATTAGGTAGATCTATATAGCAAGTCCTAGACTAGCCAGTACTAAACAGCAAGATCTGGTGAAAAAAACTGTGTATATAGGGGAGAGAGGGCACAAAGCATCCATTGAAGAATATGTAGAGATGGCATCAGTACACAAAAAGATATTCATTAGCTATTAAAGTCACATTAAGATGCCACTACATAACATACCTAATAGAATGGCTATTTAAAAGACGAATACTGCCAAATGCACACAAATATGACAAAACTGGATCATTAATACGGAGCTGATAAAAATGTAACTGTTACAAATAAAACAGAAGACTGTTTCTAGTAAAACTAAACATGTAACCACCATATACTTTAAGATTGTCATCCTGGGTGTTTCTACATAACAAACAAGGCATGTTCAAAACTTCATACCAAGATATTATACAATATTCAAAAAGAGCCATACAGATGTCCTTTAACAGATGTCTGACTTTAAAAACTGTGGTAGCCAACATGTCTTTTAATCCTAGCACTCAGGAGGCAGAGGCCGGCAGATTTCTGTGAGTCTGAGGCCAGCCTGGTCTACAAAGCTAGTTCTAGGACAGCCAGGGCTACACAGAGAAACCCTGTCTCAAAAAAGACAAACAAACAAACTGTGGTAAATCCATACCAAAATGAGCAAGATTGATATACAAACCCTGGATAAATTTCTAAGAGAATTACAATAAGTGAAAAAATACCAATAATAATTATTACTTTCTCCATAACTCTATTTACATAAAATCCCTGGAATGATATGTTACAGAACTAGACCTAATGACTAGATAGTAATTACCAAAGATAGAGAATGGAAAGAGGGCCTGGAGAGATGGCTCAACAGTTAAGAGCACTGGTTGCTCTTCCAGAGGACCCAGGGAATACTCAGCACCAACATGGCAGCTCACCACTGTCTGTAACTTCAGCTCCAGAGAATCTGACACCCTTACACAGATACACATACATGCAAGTAACACCTATGAACATAAAATTAAAAATAATTTTAAAAAGAGAGAATGGGAACAAAAGAATTGCAAGTATGTTGGTTTTGTTAGTCAGCTTTCTCTTACCACTAAAAGGAAAACAAACAAACAAACAAACAAACAAAAGTCCTGAGATAACTTAAGAACTCAAACATCTTTGGCTCACCGTTTTGAAGGTATGACTGGCTAGCATTGGTGCTACAGCCAACTAGGCCTATGGAGTACAGCTACACAGAAGCATGTCAGGAACACATGAAGGAACAGAGGCACTTTATGGCTAAGAAGGGAAAGAGAAAGGAAGCCTCTGAGAGGGTATAATCTCCTGTCCATCCTCAAAATGACTCAAAGACCTCTCCCTAGGCCCCACCTCTTAAAGGCCTTACCAAGGGCTAGGAAGCAAAACTAGCACATTTTGAGGGACTTAGAAAGCATAGCAGCTACAGAACAGCAACATGACAGATATTTTTAAAAAGAAATACACTGTATGTTGACCATGTAACATTAATGTTCTGGTTGTGACAATGTCCTATAATTTTGCCAGATGTTACCACTGGCAAATTCAATAAATTCTAAGATTTCTTATATTACAAGTAGACTTGTAAGTATTTCAAAATAAAGTTCAAACATAAAATGAACAATCTAACATGTTAAGTAAGAAGTGTATTACTGCTATAACTAGTTAACACATTTACTAACTTTAAAAACAAACTTATTATCTTACAGTTTTCTTTGAGTGTCAGAAACTTAAAGCCATCTGGTAGATCCTGTAACACTAAGCAGCATTTTCAAATGTACACACATACTACGCCAGTAAAATTAAAAAAAAAATCAACGACCCTGAAATAGAATTACTTTTCCTTTGGTGGTCACGCTGGTACTAGAACCCAGAGTCTCCCACATGCAAAGTACATTTTGCCATGAACTACAACAATGTGTTTTTAAGAGCTTTTGAGACAGGGTTTCTCTCAGTAAAGCTGCCCTGGTTGGCTTTAAACCTGCAAATTCTCCTTGGCTAGTATATTTTATGTCTCCTGGGTAACAATTCTTTTTCTTCACTCTTCCATGTTCTTTACTGACAGAATTAGAGTCATCTTTGCTATTGTACATCCTCCAACATGAATTTGGCCTACAGTCCCAACATGTGGGAGACAGAGGCAGGAAGATCACCATAATATGTAAGTTCCAGGCTAGCCAAGATCACATAGGAGGGGCCCTGACTCTAACTAACTGGAAGAAGAGAGCCAACTCCACAGAGTTGCCCTCTGACCTCCACACTTGTGCCACGGCATATGTGCATCCGAATGCAAACTGCCCTCCAGAGACTGCATAGGCCAATAATTTCCAGAACTCTAATCAATGAAGTTTTATAACAATTAGGGGTTATATTTGTACATAATTTTTAAAGCAGAGTAGGGTAATAGTTTGTATAAGAGGAATTTATTTAAGTTATAAACAGTCACTACTTAAAAAGCTTGGCAATTCTATTACAGTATGGCCAATCATTGACATCTTAACTTGGCATTGATCATAACTAATTTTGCTCTATTCATCCTCATTTCAAAATGAGGGCTGGAGGGATGACTCAGCAGTTAAGAGCACGTATTCCTGCAGAGGATCTGGGTTTGATTCCCAGCACCCACACAGAGGGTCACAACTATCTGTAAGTCTAGTCCAGGAAGATCCTACTCCTTCTAGACTCCAGAGGCACCAAGCAAATACATGGTACAAAGACATACGTGTAGGGAAAACACCCAAACACCATTAAAAAAAACTTTTTTTTTCCAGAAAAAAACCAACGTAGTAATGTTTATATATAAAATTCTTAAAAATACATAAAATATTGCTGAAGTTATGATCACTTAACTGGTAAATAAGGATACTTACAATAATGTGTTCAATGACTTTCCAATTCTATGATCTAAGTCTAAGGAATTTTAAAGATGTTGTCACTATAAAAAAACAAAGAAACACAGCTTAATTCCTAAACTGCAATTCTACAAATTCTGTATGAATAAAATCTCAAACAATTAAATTCTAAGAAAGAATTAACTTGAAACTTTAAAGACTGTCCCTAACATATCTTTCTATTTGTTTCTTGTAATTTTAAGTGTAAAATTATATGCTTTCCTTGAAATGGTAATTCACTGGTTTACATAAAAAAGGACTCCAAACAAATTCTATTAAATGTAACTGTCTGACAGAAGGAAGCTTATTTTACAGATCACTCAATATTAGCTTGTAACTACAGCCTATATTTGTTGAGATTTGTTCTGAGACAGGGTCTCTGTAAGTAGCTCCTGCTTTGTAGACAAGGTTTCCCAAGTGCTGTTCTAAGATACTAGTTATTGCTTTAGCAGTGGCTTCTCGTTAAACTTAGCTTGAGATTTCTAAACCTCTTCTATCTATCAAATTTAGTTAAAATTGTTTTTTTACACAGACTAAAGTCTGTATCACCCCCCCCAACAAACAATATGAATTGTATTGTCCACAAAGACGTGTCTATCTCACTGAAAAGAATCAACGCATAAGACAACTGACAAGAGGGAAGTAAAGTCAAAATCAAAATGAAGTCATTTTTTTTTTCCAACACTCCCAAGAGAAAACGAAACTAGGAAAATTCATGTGAAAAGGGTTCTTAGGCATGTACTTATATTTCCCCACTAGGTGGAGCTATTGGCCACCTTCCAATGTTGGTGCCTTCCTGTGTTCTGCTAATGGAATTCCTTTCCAGGACATCAGAATGCTCCTTTTTAATTACATGTTTCCAAGTGTCCTTAATGGAATCTATGCACAAACAGAGCAATAAACAGATAACTAGATAACACAATGCTCTGAACACCTCAAGCTTGAGGTGGGGCCCTGGGGGGAGGTGGCCTGAGGGTGGAAGGAGGACAGTAGGGGCCTAGCTTTGGTCCTGTCCTCATAGAAATGGAATAGTAGGGAAAGAGAAAGATAGCTCAAAACAGGAAGTGCTTGCCTCAAGCAAGCATGAGGACCTGAATTCAATCCACAGCACCCATGTAAAAAGAAAGGCTGGAAGTGGGATGGCAGTGCACTTGTGCTCTCAGCTCTGGGGAGGCGGACACAAGACAGATCCCTCGGGCAACCAGCCTAGTGCAATCAGTGTGTTCCACATTGGTTAAAAAAAAAAAAATGTTGTCACAAAGTCCTCAGGACAGCTCCTGAGGAATGATACACACACAGTCTTGTACATGTATGTACACACACACACACACACACACACACACACACACTTACCTTGGAGCCCAGCAACAGGGCAGGTAAACACTGTAAAGCAAATGACTCAAGCTAACCCCCCTTAAAAAACAGAGACCACCTTAGCAACTGCATAGCTTTACCTGGCTGATGCTGATATGGAATGGCCTAAGATAATGAGCAACAGGACCACAGGCAAGGCCTAGAGGGCCTGGATTGCTACAACGGAAACCCCCAATCCTTACCTCCGTTTCTTTTCCCCCACTTAACACTGGGACTGCTGGAAGCACTCTGAGAAGATTATTTTTGTTCCATTACACCTCTGGTTCTTTCCAAAATGACCATGCTTGTCTGACTAGCTTTTAACTTTTCAAAAGCCCATTCACACCAAAAAGGGCTTTACTGTATGTAAATAAACTAAATACAGAACATTTACTGGGATGACTTATACATAGAAGCAGCCTCCCCATATATAGTCCTGTATTATTATTCAATATATACTCAGTAAATTTTATAAACCTTCCAAATTTCACATTTTATGTGAACATCCATCAAATTTGGAGACAAAATAATATCCATAGTAAAAAAGAAACTGTCATCCTACTATAAAAATGGTTTTGGCTTTACAGATCCTAGATACCTACCAATGTAAATAAATGAGTACACAGACTAAATCTGTACCTATTTCACCTATTTCTACAAATTAATTAGGAACAACTAATATTAATTTTACAAATTAGCCACTTGTGATATCAGATGCCCTTAATCCCAGTAATTAGCATACAGAAGCGGACAGATTTCTCAGTTCAAGTTCAACTTGATCTATATAGAAAGTTCCAGGACATAGAGGGCTACACAGTGAGACCCTGTCTCAAAAGAAATAAGGGGGCGGGGGGTGTCAAATCATCTAACTAGGAAACTCCAAGAAAGGGTAATGTTTGCTGATGATTAGGTAATTAGGAACATGATCCATTTGGCAAGTTAGATGCTATTTTCTGGAAAACAAACAAACAAAAACTAGCGGCAGGGTGAAAAAATTCTAAAGGGAAGTTGACATTCGAGTTACAAATGCAATTTTAGAATCTGCTGTACTTTTAACACATAACCTGGCAATTTCCTGTTTCTGATAAGAATCAGCTAAGTAACAATACTCAAGTAATTAAGTCAGGAAGTTTGGTTGGGTTACAAATCTCTCAGTAAACAATGGAGAAAAATCAACAATAACTTTGATATGCTATAAGTAGGCAAAAAGAGAGGCAATTCACAAGATTATTATAGTCAACATTTTAAGCCATAACATCTTGTCATGTGGTTTATATTGTTAAATTGTGGGAGTTGGTCTGGTGCGATATATTTTGATGCTAATTACTGGCTCCCAAGATCTGGCTGCTGCAGACACTCACATACCTCAAAATGACGTATGTAACCTCGCCTGCAAAATTATACCTGTTTGACCAATAAAAAGCGACACGGCTGGGCAGGCAAATGGGATAAGGTGTAACTAAGGTTCTTGGGCTTTGGTGACAGTAGGAGCACAGGAGAGGAGACAGATGTCAGAGGAGGAAAAGGGGCCTCAATGTGTTAGCGTGGAGAAGCACATGGCTAGATTGGCATGGATGGAAGGAATTGGCCCAGATGAAGAACATTAGCAAGTATTTTGAGATTATGGATGTGAGGTGGCCCAAAAAGAAATTATTAGAGCAGATGGTGTGGGATGGGGGACTGGGACACAAAGATAACTTAGGAAATAAAATCTGCCATGCCACAAGTGAAATAAGGCTATTCTAAAATCTATCAGGTGTTTTTGTCTTTTATTGACTGTGATAGCAGGTTAGATAATACCACCATAATATTAATAAGAATACTAATAAACATTATTAGATCATAGCCTTAAAATAACCACAACACTAAATATTCTTATTAACAAAACTAATGAAACATTCCATTACTTAGAAAATAAAAATTGGAAGTACATCAGAATTAAACAGAATTAAAATCAAGTTGCTTTGTTGGGTTTGGTTTGGTTTGGTTGGTCTGCTGCAATCTCATGTAGCCCAGCTGGCCTTAAACCTCACTACAGCTGAGGATGGTCTTAGCTTTGAACTACTGACCTTCCTACTTCCAATCCCAAATGATGAAATTTTAGACCTTCATCACCATGCTCAGTAATATTAGGTTCTTTTAAGGGTAGGGAAACAAAATGCCATCACAGTCTGTCACTTTTGAATGATTACCTTGGATTCATAACCAACATGAGAAAACAAGGAGAAAAAAAGGAAAAGGTACCATGCACATAAAAGTCACTTGTTCAATTCAACAAATATTAACTCAGTCACTAGGAGAACAAACCAAGTTCTGGTCTTGCAAAGGACCAGAGTTTGGCTCCCGATATCCACACTGCCTATAACTCTAGCTTCAAGGGATCCAATGCCTTTGGCTTTCACAGGCACCTGCATTCATTCAGCTATGTACTTACCAGCTATGTACTTACACACACAGAGACATACAGACACACAGGCCTATACATGCCATGTGAATTATTAATTATAGGCATAGGGAACTATTCTATTGTTACTTAAAAATCCTACCTATAAATGTGATTTACAAATTTTACAGCATTACTCCAGAGACATCTTGTTGGTATAATGTTCTTTTGAAATGTATACACCTTACCCTTGTTCATTCAAATGCAGATTTCTCCCCCAACCACTCTCTGGTTTCAATCCAGATATTGCATTGTGATACTTACTCTAAGCATCCTGTCTCAACCGAGTATAAACAGGCCAAAATAAAACTAGCCATAAAGTTGTGCAGAGGGAGGAGCCAGAGGGCAGGAAATGAGTGGGAGGAGAAGGGGAGAGAGGAGAGCTGCGGGAGCAGAGCTGGAGGAGAGACCTTGGAACCACGTGGAGATGGACTGGACATAATATTTCACAAAAAGCAAGTATAATGTGGGAAATCTAAATGTTAGGAAACTATGAGGGCTTGGAGGTTTAGGATGGAGTAAATATTGCCCAGCATTGTGTTCTAGGTTAACTAAAGAAAGCCCAGTGTCTGTGTGGTGATTTGGGTATACAGCTGTTTAGGATTAACAGCAAGCTTTACCAGAAGATAAATCAATAGTAAATATTAATCACCACCTACAACAACATCTCCATTTGCCTTTCTTAGAGACTTCCTGTTGTATCCTATCAAACCCTGTTAGAGTAGGACCAAGGCAATGATCTGGACTAATCAACTCCATTCAGTCACCCTCCCTCTAAACTCACGCCTCTTTTATTTTTAACAGGACTCAAATGGATTTACATTAACTCCATTCTCACTGCATATATGAGGAACAAAGACACTTAATGAAGCTTCCTTTTACATAAAGTCTTCCTGTTCCCAGTCTCACCCTCTTCTAGTTGGAAGCATTAAATTGTCATTTTCAGAAAACGGTAGCTGGATATCTGAATTCTTCCTTTAAATGTTGTGGCCTTGTGAGTTAAACTGAAAGAAAATTTCAAATGACTTTGCCTTGAGTTACAATGAACTTACTATTCTTGTGGTCCTCAAACTCTACAAGAACAAGAACTCTTTTAACACTAGAGAAACTGAAGTAAAGAGAAGATTCTGGGAAGGTGTTAAAAGAGGAAATCACAACAATGTCTCCAAACCTAGACAACAATAGCACTAGCATAATCTGGTTTGGTCTGATCTATTCAGGGACTCCTAAACAGAGACCACTATGAGACAAGTTCAGTGTAAAGTTATAAAATAAGGTGCTGCAAATCTGAGTCAATTTCAGCTCATTCAGCTCATTCTCACTCAACAGTCATGCATGTATTCTACAGCTTGTGAGAACTAATGTGAAAAATAAAAATTTTGTCCTCTAAATACTAGGAAATCTGTGCTATGATAACTGATTATGGCTACTCATTACCAACATACAAAAGCAGGCTGCCAATGTTTTGTTTCTCCCTAGAGTAAACCCTTCCTTCTCAGATTGAAAGAGATTTAAAGAATTACTGCCTTTTCCTTCTCCCTCCATTTTTCTCTTTTTCTGGGAATCAATAATAGATCAAGACATTAAAAAGAAAACACATAAACTGAGGTGCTTAAAAAAAGGCAATGTGAATGTTCAGAAAAAGATGGAAACTCAGAAAAGGTATAAACAGACTTTACATGGGGTAGAGAAAACAGTGACAATCAAAGAAAGAAATAACCCTAAGAAAAGGAGCGTACTTCCAAGAATTACCACAATAGATTGAATGTACAGTTTTCCACATCAACAAAGTGTAAGAGAACTGTGGAAACAGGTATGTTAGTGAAAGCTCTTGTTATGAGCATGAAGACCTGAGCTTGGTCCCTGAAACCTGTTTTTTAAAAAGTTGCACAAAACAGCATGTGCTTAGGACTCAGTGACCAGACAGGCTAGGCTAATCTGCAAAACAAGGTAGATGACACTTGATGAATAACACCTAGAGCTTTAACCCTTGCACTGGGAAAACAGAGGCAGGAGGGGCCCTTTGGTTTGAAGTCAATCTGGTCTATGAAAGGACGACATAAGACGAGAGACCCTGTCTCAAAAAAAAAAAAAAAAAAAAAAAGATACCCATGGTTGAATTCCAACTTCAGCACTCATGCTACACAAAAGAAAACATAAACACATAAAATACACAAAGATAAGAGAGAGAGCGTTTGCCAACAGAAACATGGATCTCAACTACATAATGCTTTTAAAACAGCCTCAAAAATACCCTAAAAACTAAAGGCACAGAATAATGCAATATAAAGAGAAAATAAAACTAAGAGAAATCATGGAGCTGAAAAATTCATTATAATATAACTGGATTAAAGTTGGACATCAATTTATAATTTCAAATTTTGTGAACCAATGACATAAAAATAAGCATGTGAAAACACTATTTTCACTGATGCTCGTTTTGCTACAGATGACTGACTGTTATGCTAACCTACTAGAAAGTATTTTCCTGTTCAGAAGACATGCATTCATTTAAGTGTCTGTATCATATAGCCTGTAGCAGAAGTGCACACACAGACAAAAAAAAAAATCCCATTGTTTAGTTGCTGTCATTTGCTTTCAAGTACGGGATGGTACTCTAAAGTCTATTTAGTTCACAGCAGAACTGACTCAGATGTTCATACTTACACAATACTGGTTAAAAACATTGCCAGTGTTGGCACAATCTGCCCTTATCATTTGTTGAATACATTGCTGATCAAAGCATCCATTTCACTAAACAAGTCATCAGGCAGTTACCAGAAATCCTGCCTGGCTGCAAGCTTTTGGTGCCATTCAGCTGGAGCTCAGGAGCAAGGTAACATGAAGCAATCACTACTGCTAGGGCTTACCCAGGCCTCTGTAGACACCTCTATACCCCGAACATATCTCAGATCCCACTTTAGGTCTACACTTAACACTTTAGGAGGCAGATGTTGGGTCTGCCTCCATCAGAAGCTAGCCATATATGTGGCTATGGTTTCAGAAGAGCAATTCAGGTACCAATGTTCCTATTCACCACTATTAGCCTAGCCAAACCTCCCCTGGCAGCCACCAGCTTATAAATGCTAAATGGCTCAGCACCTACAACTTCCTGGCAAGAAAGGTATAGAAACAAAGAACCACACATCCTTAACTTAGTTAAGTCAGCAAACGTCTAAGGTGAATGAACAAGCAAGCAAGAAAGGAATCAGATGTTAGCTTTGGATAATTACCCTTCAGATATAATGTTCTAGTTACAAGATGAAGACTGAATGCCAGGAAGATGGTTCATTTAGTAAGATGATGCTGCACAAAACATGAGCACCTGTGTTCAGATCCCCAGCACCATATAAAAACAGGAACAGCAATGTGGATTTATCATCTCAGTTCTGAGGTCGTGAATACAGAAGCTATCTTTGTGGCTTGTTGACCAGCCAGCCAGTCTAGCTAATCAGTGAGTTTCAAGTTCAGTAAGAAACCTCATTTCAATAAATAAATAAATACATGGAAGATAATAATAAAGCAGAGTATCGAGTGGAAAGCTCTGGCCTCTTCATGCACAGCATGCATGAGCATAAAAAAATAGATTAGTTTATGTCCTTAAGTGACTGCATGGAACAATAGTCCCCCAACACATACCGTGGACAATGATATTTAAAGTAATACAAACTCCCATGTTGTCACTAAGATTTGTGACTTGGACTCAGTAATGAGTCATATCTAATATAGAAATATTTTAAAAATTTCTCTAGCTGCTAAAAAAATTTAAACATGTTTCACACTGTAAGACAGCAGGTCTCCTTTACTTTTTTATCTTGGTATGAAAAGTCCCTACTTCCTTCTCCAGGCCCCTGGAGGGCTTGAGTCTTAAACAAAACAAACAAACAAATTTTAAAAACTTACTAAGCATATTACCCAATTTTTAAAAAGCAGTTATATTTCTCTAAATATATACAAATCTCCAACAAACATGAAATAATAATCAACAAAACTAGTCATTAGAGAAAGACAAATCAAAAATATCACCTCACATTTAATAGGATGTAGTGAAATTGGAACTCTGGTACACTACTGATAGCAACATAAAATTAATTATAACAGTAGCTATAAAACTGTGACAGTTCCCAAAAATAGATTATAATAGAACCACCATACAATCCAGCAAAAGACCGAGTCACAAAAAGATAGTAACTCTACTATTCCACTTGTGAAGCTGAACAAATAAATTTATTGAAAGAAAAAGCAGACCAGCAAGTGGTTACCCTAGGGACTAGCAGAGAGAGTGGAATTTTTTTTTTTTAAATGGGTAAATAGTCTCCAGTAAGATGAAAACTTACTGGAGATTGACTACCCTACAACACAACTATACTTAATACTACTAAACTATATACTGAAAATGGTTAAGTAAGACAAGCAGAGAAACCTGAGTTCCAGACCAGCCCTGGCTAATGAAACCCCAGCTCAAAAAAAAAAAAAAAAAAAAAAAAAAGGGGGGGAAAAACTCAAGATTGTAAAAGTTTTATATTAAAAAGGAAAAAACCCCACAACAGCAGGAGGCCAGCAATCCAAGTGAAGAAATCAATGATGATAGCTTGCAGTGGACTTGTATACCAATGCAAATACAAAATAAAAGAATTCACTGGCTGAAAATGCAGCCAATCAGAAGTGTTTGCCCAGAATGCATTAACTCTGGGTTTGATCCCAAGCACTACCATAAAACCACAGCTGGGTACTAAATTTAAGGCCAACCTGGACTACAAGACTCTGACTAAACAAGTAATTTAGACAAAAAAGGCCAGCAAAATGACTCAGCAGGGAAAGGCAATTGGCATGCAAGCCTGGAGACCTTAGTTCAATAAATACCCCAGAACTATGTAAAGATAGAAGAAAATCTACTCCACAAAGTTGTCCTCTGACTTCTACACATCAACTGTGGCATATTGGCCTACACAAACACATCATTTACACATGTATGCGCACGCGCACACACACAGTAATAATAACTTTTTAAAGAATTCAAGATGCATTTGGAGATATAAAATGCATGGACTAGAATAAGGAAAAGAAAGGTGTGAGGTATGGCACGTTGATTTCCAGACAAAAACACCATTTCTGACGAGTGTAATGGCATGCACCTTTAATTCCAGCACCCTGTGGAGGTAGAGGCAAGCAGATCTCTACAAAATTCAAGATCAGATTTGTCTACATATCAAGTTCCAGGCCAGCCCATGGTAAAGGAAGGAATTACATTTAGTAAAATGAGGAAGACTAAGGAAACAGTTTGTTCTAATTACCTTAAGTTGAAGATATCTGTAAAACATCCAAACAGCAACACTGAGGACATTACTCAGGGTATGGCAAACTGTATCTTTAAAAGATGGCCGTGACACTGTCCCCATCCTAAAGTACTTGCTTAATGATTTAGACACCATTAGTAGCATGTCCTACTAATGTTGTTGTAGCATGGCTACAACAAAAGAAAGTATCCTAATGTCCAAGTTGTCATTAATAATGTAACAACCTCTGCTGGGTACCATACAAAATCTTATTCTTCAACTAAGTGAATTCTTCAACATTTTACTGATAATTTCTTTTTCTCAGTTTTAAGGATGTTAAATAAATAACAGATTATTTGGACACTGACTTTCTAGGCTGACATTTTCTCTTTTATCACCTGTTTCCTATTTCTTTTGTGAAATGTCATTACTAACCTTCCTTGTTACCTATTATCTTTTTGTTTTGTTTTTGTTTGGAGACAGGGTTTCTCTGTGTAGCCGTGGCTGTCCTGGTGAACTCACTGTGTAGAACAGGCTGGTCTCAAACCCACAGCAATACACCTGCCTCTGCCTCCCTAAGCACTGGGATTAAAGGCATGCATCATCATGCCCTGCTGTTATGTCGTAACAGCTCTTCTTGTTATTTTGACTAATATAAATTCTCTTTTTGTATTTGCTTTGCTTTCTTATTTGTAAAGCTTGCCACAAAAATCTAATAATCCTTGTCTGTATGCTCAAATTTAAAAGGAAGGCATTAGTTTCTCCCTCTGAATTAATAACAGAAGCATCCTCTCCTATCTTCAGGTAGGATCTTACTGTATAGTCCTAAATGGTCTTGAACTCAGCATCTTTCTGCTTCCAGCTGCTAGGATTATTGTGGCATACATAAACACATCCTAGAATGCATTCTCTCAATTACAACTTAGATGCCAAAGTACAGGAGCAAAAGAGGTCTCAAAAAGGGTTAAATATTGAGTACTTTTACTTAATCAGATTTTTTTTTCCCCCGGGGACATTTGGCCTTCAATTATGTTTAATGCCTATCTTCTCTCCCAAAGATACATTTTAAACCATTTGTAGATGATAAATTTTAAGTCCTGCTGAGGCATTAAAACAGGTGTCTCTCATCTGTACCAGCTGTCAAGAATATCTAAACTCAAGCTATTTTTTGGAATAGCTTTATAGATATATAATTCATATATATCACAAAACTTACCTATTTAAATGCACAATGGCTGAAGAGATGGCTTGGTGGTTAGGAGCACTTTTTATTTTATTTTTTTACTTATAAACACTTGCTGTGTAATCCTGAACATCCCAGCACCCATATAATAAACTGAGCAACCCACACATGCCTACAATCAACTCTGACTTGTTTGCTTCCAGCCTAGATGAAAGAAAACAAACCCCAGGTTCAGGGAGAGACCCTGCCTCAAAAGGAATAGGAAGACAGTTGAAATACCCAATACCCTCTTCTGGCCTTCATGCACATGCATATAGACATGTAAATAAACAAACACATATTTTAAACAAATAAAAATAAAGTGTATGATTTTTTAGTATAGTTAGAAAGCTATGGAACCATCACATTTCTGTTGGAAGCTTCACACAAACAGAATAATATATTACAAGTAGTTTTTTAAAAAATAGTTTTCAAGGTCCATCTAAGTTAAAACACATGTCAAACATGTATTTTTTACTTTTTTCTTAATTTTTATTTTAATTTATTTTTAAATGTATGTTTTTGCCTGTTTATATGTCACTCCTATACTTAAAGCTTGTGAAGGCCAGTAGAGGATGCTGGATCCTTGGAACTAGGGCTATAGTTTTGAGACACCATTTAGGTGCTGGAAACTAAACTGGGAAGGCTCCTTTCAAAGTGTACTTAACCTTGAACCATCTCTCCAACAATGTGACTAGGTCCTTTTCACAGTACAATGTTTCTAAAGTTCAACAATGTTAGAACACAAAACAATATTTCATTCCTTTTTTAAGTTGAATCATATCCCATATTGTGCATATACATTTCACAAATGAGGTGATGAGCATCTGAGATGATTCTATATTTTGGTATTATAATTTCAGCTGCTTTGTGAGGGGAGGAGTGAAATTTATTTCAAAACCTTGGATAAAGCATGGTATCACATGCCTTTAATCCCAGCAGTTGGGAGGAGAGGCAGGCATTTTCTCTGAATTCAAGCCAAGCCTGGTCTACAAAGGAAGTCTAGCCAACCAGGGCTATGCAGGGAAACCCTATCTCAAAAAAATAAAACACCCTGGATAACTTTCTTTTAATCAGTCAATCAGAACTCATGTAAATATCTTCTATTCAATCCTCAAAAAGGTACAAGAAAGTATAGTAAAATCAATACTTCCATTACAGGAAATATTATGTAAAATGCTATATAAAAATTTTAAAGTGGCATTTGTTTTCTAAGATACAGTTTACTATTTACAACCAGGGTCCAACTAGTCTAGGTGCAATAAAAAAGGAAGCAAACCTTTCTATCTGGTATTGGGCAACCTTGCAATAAAAATCAGCCTGTAATACTGCTCTGTCCTTTGAGAAAACACATTCTCTTAAACAAACAAACAAAAACTCAGAGCTTTGGAAATACAGAAAAAGAATAATTTCTGGGGAATTTTTAAAAAATAATATGCACACAAGCCAGACCACAGAAAGGTTGCCAGGTTAAGTCTGGCATATACTTGTATTTACTTCATCACCAGGTGTCCCCACTATTTCAAGATAACTGATACTTACTCTGATGGCCAGTGTTGTACTAGCTCTTCCCATTATGAGCACTTCTCTGACCTCTACCTGTACTACAACCTCAGTTCCCTCTGTGGCAATAATTACAAGCCAAACTACTGCTCCTGGTTGACCTCTGAGCCATCCCTCCAGTCCGTATATTTTCTTTTTTAATTTGGGAGAAATTAAGCAAGCTTCATGGTACAAGGTAGAGCCAAGAACATCTTGTAGGAGTCAGTTCTCTCCTTCTGCTATTTAAGTTCTAGGGAATGAACTCAGGTCATCAGGCTTGATGACAAACATCTTTATTTGCTGAGCCATCTTGCCATTCCCTGAAAACATCTCCTATAAATATGCATTGCTATCTCTTCTGCTGATTTATTGCCCACATTAATTCATTTCTTACAGATTTTGGGGAATGTACTGGGGTGTATGTGTGTGTGTTTGTGTATGTATGTACATATAGGTATAGACATGCATTCATTGCCAGGAGCAGCTTCTTGTCTAAAACCACTTCATTCCTACAGGCATGAATATCAACTATGAAGAGAAATAATTTCATTAGAAAATATGACTTGGGATACAAAGTTAATAAACTGTAACTAATATTAAAAAAATAAAAAAAAAGGAAAATACCACTTGAGCACACCTATGAACTCAACACTTAGGAGTTCAGGAAGAAGAGGAACACAAGGCCAAACTGAGCTACACAGATTATCCTAAAAAATAAATACTGTTAAGAACCACTCCAGTAAAAAAAAAAAAAAAAAAAAAAAAAAACCACTCCAGTGTCAGTTTCTGAAGCGATCCTGGTGACACTCTACTGTCCTTGCAGACCTCTGCACACACTAATGACGAGTGCTTATCTGGGAGGAAGGTTCTGTCTGATCCTTCCTTTGAGGAAAGCAAGGTACACTCATTAGAAGTCGGAAGTTAGTAAATGCAGTCTTTGAGCCCCAGGACTCTGTTTCTGTTTTGCCTACATATAAATACTCCTGCTCTTGTAGGAGCTGTGAGAGTCCTTGTTCTCAGCCAGGGTTCACCCAGGAATGTGTAAGTATAAAAGATGTACTAACTCTCATTAAGTCCTAAGAGTGAGTTCTTTCTTTAGTATTTCAAGACAGTATTCTGAGAGTTTAGAGGCCTTGGGTTTGCACAGCAAATACAACAAAACAAAACATGAATTTGATACTGTACTTTGAGGCTTTAAAACTTCATTCCCCATATTCCCCCTCACAAATTTAAGATCTTCCTGCCACAGCTTCTCGAGCAGCTAGGATTACAGGCTAGCCTATAGCTTCCTTTCCCTGGATTTTTTTTTTCTCCTTTTTGAGATAGAATTCCATCATGTAACCCAGGCTAACACCAAACTCATGATTGTCCTCCCACGTATGTGAGCTTTCAGGTATATTCCATTGTTTCATAAATGGAGAAGCTCCCCTTCTCCATTTATGAGCCACTTGGATTCTGCACTTACACGACAAAGCAAAGGGCAAAAAGGATTTATTCTAGTCTGTGATTCAGTTCTTCAAATTAGGCTTTTCCTATTCTCTAAGCCTAAGGTTTTACATTAAGATGATTTAATCAAGATGGCTGAGTAAGGGTACCTGGCTTACTTTCCTTATACAGAAAAAACCAAAACAAGCAAAATACAACTACTTCACCAAAGTATTTGAGGTACTCGTAAAGTACAGGGAAATATGAAAAAGACATTGCAGCATGAAAATAGGAACTAAGTTGTGGTAGGTGAATGAAAATGGCTTTCATAAGCCCACACATTTGAATGCTTGGTCCACTTGGTACAACTGTTTAAGAAGGATTAGGAGGTTGTTGAAGGAGGTCTATCACTGGTGGCAGGCTTTGACATTTCAAAAGCCATTCCCAGTTCTCTCTGCCTCTAACTTATGGATCAGAAAACTGGTCCTAAGAAGCTGATGCTTAGCCCCATTCACCCAACCCCAGTCTTGGGAAGCAGATAGGCAGTTCCCTGAGCAGTGCTCCTACATGCACATGCTCCACCTTTACCCACTAGTCAGTCTTAGCTGCCAGACAGCACTCACTATACCCTAACCCTCTACCCTGTTGTGCTCTACCACCAATCCCCTGGGGTATACTTGCCTTCACATGATCGGTGAAAAGTGGCAGGCACCCCATACTAACTGCTAGATGTACTGCACCAAAAGCAGCCAACAAACCCACCTGCCTAACAGAGCTTCATTCTAGCTGGTGGCGAAGTCCCACAACCACCTAAGCTCAGTCCCCAAGACATTGACAGACATTCTCAAACTAATTACAGCTGCAGAAAGTATACAAATACTGGGCTAAAGTATCCACCTGAAACCAATGCCAACAGTCTATCCAAACAAAACTAGGAAACACTGCCAATGGAATGTTTCACTATGAAAGCCACTCGCAACAAAGTTGGCAGACAACTAACCTACCAGATGCACAAAATACCAACATAGGGGCACAAGAAACATAAAGAAATATGTTAGCAAGACTCTTCTAAAGTGTCACAGGAAACCAACAAATTGTCAAAGAAAATTAATGAGTGAAAAATTCAGCAAATAAAAATCTTTTTTAAAAAAATTAGGGGTAAGCAAGGTGGTAGTGGCACAAACCTTTAGTTCCAGCACTCAGGAGACAGAGGCAGGCAACTCTCTATGAGTTTAAGGCCAGCCTGGTCTACAGAGTGGGTCCAGGACAGCCAAGCAGCTCAGTAGTAAGACACTTACCTAGCATATGGGTAAGCAGTGCCTCAAAATTTTGGCATTGAAAACTCATTAAGTAGGGCTGCAGAGATGGTTCAAAGATTAAGAGCACTTGCTGTTCTTCCAAAGGTCCTGAGTTCAATCCCCAGCAACCACATGGTGGCTCACAACCACCTATAGTGAGATTTGGTGCCCTCTTCTGGTATGCAGGCATACATGCAGGCAGAACACTATAAATAACAAATGTTTTTTTAAAAATAAAAGAAAGAAAAAAGAAAACTCAAGAAATAAAATAAAGTTGGAAGTTTCAATAGAAAAAAAAAAAAAAAAGGAAGAATACCTTAGCTTGAGATAGGTCTTTTTAAAAGACTTAAACCACAGAAAAACAGACAAAAAGAATAAAGAAAGGCTTTCAGATCCCTAGTAAGGATCTGATCCAGTCTGTGTGTTCAGAAAGAGGGATGGGGGAAAAACACAGAAAACCTACAATAATAATAATAATTTTTTAAAATATCCTTCTCCAATGTAGTCAAGCTGACTAACACAGAGCCAGGGCTGAGGGATATTCAGTTAGCTCAGCAAGGGTAGATCCTTACTGGTTTAATACCCAACACGAAAATAAAAAACAAAAGACAACAGAGAAAATTCTGAAAAAGTGAAGAAAAACATTCATCAAATAAAAACTCTTGCTGTAAAAACCCAGTAACTTGATCAGTCCCTGGAACCCATATAGTAAAAGGGAAGATCCAACTCCACAAAGGTTATTATCCTCTGACTTCCTACATACACCATGGCAGGCACATACCCACACACATCAGACACACATAGTAATATTTTTAATCAAAAATAATAACGTGAGGGCCAGAGAGGCATCACAGTGGTTAAGAGCACTTGTTCCTCTTGTAGGACCCAAGTTCAGTTCCCAGTACCCACATCAGGTGGCTCACAACCGCCTGTAACTCCAGCTCCAAGTATTCCAATACCTTCTTCTGGCCTCTGGGGAGCCTGAACACATGTCACATCCATACACATAAATAAAAATAAGGGAAATTTTGGAGCCAGAAAAATGGCTCAGCAGTTAAAAGTACTTGCTGGGGAAATCTTATGAAAGAAGTAGGAAATAGTAAGACCTGGAAAGGACAGGAGCTCCACAAAGAGAGCAACAGAACCAAAAAAATCTGGGCACAGGAAGGAGTCTTTTCTGAGACTGATACTCCAACCAAGGACCATTCATGGAGATAACCTAGAACAACTGCACAGATGTAGCCCATGGCAGTTTGGTATCCAAGTGGGTTCCCTAGTAACGGGAACAGGGACTGTCTCTGACATGAACTCAGCCTGTTCTTTGATCACCTCCCCTTCAGGGGAGTGCAGCCTTACAGGCCACAAAGGAAGACAATGCAGCCACTCCTGATGAAACCTGATAGACTGGGATCATAAGAAAGGGGAGGAAGACCTCCCCTATC
This sequence comes from Psammomys obesus, assembly GCF_907164565.1. NCBI lineage: Eukaryota > Metazoa > Chordata > Mammalia > Rodentia > Muridae > Psammomys > Psammomys obesus. Next base: position 10,313,601 of record NW_026596120.1, read on the forward strand.
AGTGGACTGGTTAAGGGGTATGGGTGGAGCAGAGGAGGGTTTGGGAGGGGAGGAGAGAGGGAGCTACAGGGGGGATATAAAGTAAATAAACTGTAATTAATAAAACATATTTTAAATTTAAAAAAAGAGTACTTTGTGCTCTTAAAGAAGACACAGGTTTGGTTAAAGCACACACATGGCAGCTCACACCACTTGTAACACCAGTTCCAGGGCATCTGACACCCTCTTCTGGTCCAGACACCAGATATACACATGCTGCACATACATATATGCCGCAAACACTCATACACATAAAAATATTTTTATAAATAAAAGTAAGAGCAGTATTTTTTAGCAGCAGGTACCAACCGATATCAACAAAAATAGATTTCAGGGGCTACAGGGGTCAGCAGTTGAGGCTACTTGTTGCTCTTGCAGAAGACACAGATACGGTTCCCAATACCAACATGGTGGCTCACTATCATTCATAGCTCCAGTTCCAGAGATCTGATTCTTTCTTCTGACAAACACAGGCACCAAACAGATGGTGCATGTACATACATGCAGACGAAACACTCATACACATGGAACAAATTTAAGTAGCTTTCAAATGTGTGCAATTTAAAGAGCTAGCATGGAACAAAGCAAATCCAACTGTAAAGGAACTAAAACAGAATGGAGGAGAGACACAGTAGATGTGATTAGAACCTAGAGTGACACAGCTCCTTGCCTGCTTGACGCCCTGCGTTTGACCACAAGCACCGCAAATAATATTAACAATCATAGGATCACCTTTCTAGGCACATAAAAGGAATATGATAAATTTCAATATCTTTTCATGATTAAAAAAAAGTCAAAAATTAAGTAGAGACAAAATAACCATCAACACAAGTAAGAGGTACATATAACAAACTCACAACCAATATCACATGGAATGGGAAAAGCAAAAATTATTTCTTCTGTGATCAGGAACAAAATGGGACGTCTACCTTCATCACACTTCATAAATACAGTGCCGGAAGTCATAGAAGAGTGACACCAAATATAGGAAGTAAGGGGTTCAAAAAAAAACCCTTTTTGTGGAGGTGTCCTAGTTAGCTTTAACTATTAACTCAACACAGCTTAGATGCCTGAGAAGAGTCTAAGCTGAGGGACTGCCCAACCTGGACTAGCCTCTGGGTATGTCTGTGGGAAGCTCTCATAATTACTAATTCATGCAAGAAGGCCCAAACAACTGTGGGTGGCAGGTGGTGCTGGCTGTATCACACACACAACCACTGAACTTGCTAAGCATGAGCCAGTGACTTAACACGCAGTATTCCTCTGCAAGTTTCTGCTTCAAATTTCTACTTGGGTTTCTGCCCTAACTTTTTGATAATGGGCAGTAACCTACAGGAGAAAATAAAGCCATTCCTCTCCTCTCCTGAGCTGCTTTGGTCTGAGGATTTTGTCACGTCAGCACCTCAAAAGAAATGTAACCAGAACAGAGAGAATTTTTTAAATAGAAAAACCTTGAGATTCTTCAAAAAAAATGTTTTTCATTATAGCTATAGGATACAAAAATTAACTCTGGCAGGTGTGGTAATTCACACCTTGGATTAATCCCAGCACTCAGAAAGCAGAGACAGGCAAATCCCTGTGAGTTCAAGACCAGCCTGGTCTACAAGGCAAGTCCCAGGAGAGTTACGCAACAAAAGCAAAAACTAACAAATGAGACTGACTACATCAAGCAAAAAAATTCCATGTAAACAATGCCAAACTAGCCATCTAACATAGTATTAATTCACATAAAAACTCAAACAATTCAAATACAAATAATACAATTAAAAGTGAGCAAGTTAGAACTTGCTTGCAGGAACATACCCCACAGTTCCAGCACTCAAAGAGGGTTGAGAGGAAAAGATGAATTCAGGGTCAGTCTAGACTACAGAATGAATGAATGAATGAATGAATGAATGAATGAATGAATGAATGAATGAATGAACGAACGAGAGAGATAAGTAGGAAGGGAGGGGAGGACACATGATGTAAACATAATTCTCAGGAGGATTTACAAGGCCAATAAATTCATGAAAAAAAACTTATCATTCATCACTAGAGGAAAGAAAACACGTGATTTAAAAATAAATAAGTAAGCACAGCTGAAGATGAGATGAGAAATTAGTGTTGGCAGTATATCAGTTACTTGTCTGTTGTTGTGATAAGACACTATGATCAAGGTAACTTATAAAAAGAGTCTATTCTGGCTTATGGTACTAACGGGATAGAGTACATCATGGTGAGGAGACATGACAGTAAAATGGTGGCAGGAACAGAAACTATGAGGTCAAGCACATATTTAAGTGCAACAAGAATCAGAGGTGAACTGGAAGAGGGTGGTGTAAACGGCCACCCAGTGATATCCTTCCTCCAGGAAGGCTGCACCACCTTCCCAAACAGCTTTACTGAGTAGGATCCAAGTGTTCGACTCTCTGAACCAATCTGAGACTTCATTGTTTACATTAAATTTGCAAGCATGTAAAGGACTGTACAGTAACTGTGGAGGTTCCTGAAGATACTACAACTCTGATATGATCCACCATGCCCACTACTAGGTACATACCCCAAGGAACTGAAATCAGTATGTGGCAGAAATATCTGCACTCACATTTATATGTTTGTTTTTGTTGTTTGGTTGTTTTTGTTTTGTTTTTTATTTTTTTGAGACTGATCTCACTGTGTAGCCCAGGCTGGCCTTGAAATCATTATACAGAGCACAATGTCCCTGAAATTGTGCCCCTCTTACCTTCACTGGGATTACAAGTCTGTTTACCACACTTAGCCTCACATGTATACTGCACAATAACCAACACACAGAATCAATGTCCTGTGTCCACTGATAGGGAAAGAAAATGGTACTTATACAAAATGGAGTATATGATTCAACAACAAAGAAAACAGAAATTCTTATTACTGTATCAAAGCAGATGGGACTGGAGGACATCTTGTAAAATGAAACAAGTCAGCACAGAAAGACAAATACTCTTATGTTTTTACTTGTATTTGGAATCTAGGCTAATCTCATTGAAGTAGAGAAATTAGAGAGGTGGTAGCCAGGGCCTGAGAAGAGTTGAAGAGAAAGGGAAAAGGATGGATAAAGAATGGTTTAACGGTTACAGGGGTACAGTTGGACAGTAGAAATAAATTCTAATATTCAACAGCACAAAAGAAAAACTATGGTTGGCAATAATAAACTGAATAGTTCTAGAGAAAACTTATGTTTCCAACACAAAGAAATTATAAATATCTAAGATGACAGATACATGCCAATTTCCATAATCTTACCATTATTCGTTATATACATGTATTACTGCAGCTGCAAATATGTATGCTTGCTGTCAATAAAACTTTAAAATACAGGGCTGAAGAGATAGCTCTGCATTTGGGAGTGCTAACGGCTCTTCTAGAGAATTGAGATTTGATTCCTAGTACCCACATGGCAGCTCACAACTGTCTGTAACTACAGGATCTAACACCCTCACACAGACATGCAGGAAGGCAAAACACCAATGAACGTAAAAAATAATTTGAAAAAATACACTTTAATAAATAGGGGCTGAGCCTTACATAGTAGTACAGGTTTTTAATCCTAGCACTCAGGAGGCACAGCTCAGATCCTTATCAGTTTGGTCTACACAGCAAGTTCCAGAGAATCAGGGTCTACCTAGTGGGACCTTGTCTCAAAAAGGTTAATAAATAAACAAAATGTAAAAAAAGAGACCAAATAGATGGCTCAATGACTAAAAGAGCTTGCTGCTCTTCCACAGGACCCAAGTTTGGTTTTCAGAACCCACTCAAAAGCACAGTATGTAAAAGGAGCCATCAACAAGAGTGTGTACATATAGTATATATATATGTGTGTGTGTGTGTGTGTGTGTGTATAATAGTATATATATAAGAGTATATATATATATAGTTACATTAAGTTGATGGTAAAGCAAAAATTAACTTATGGTGATAGTGGTCATAACAGTAGAAGCAGTATAGAGGGTATTGATTGGAAAGTTGCAAAATTGAGCTTTATAAAGCACTGGAAATGTTCTATATGTTGATCTAAGCAACATAAAAATTCATTGAGATATATAGCTGACTTCTATAATGAAACAAATTTAAAAATACTTCTCTAAAGATTTTTTTTAAATGGCATTTTTAATTAAATACAAGCAGATTTTATTTAAAAAAAAAAAGGGGGGGGGTTGACAGTTGGAAGCTTTACAGAAAGACTTCTCATAGCCAAACACACACCCAGACAGACCATTTAATTAATGAGGGGTTGGCTCATCAGTTAAGAATATATTTTATTTTGCCAGAGGACCTGAGTTCAGTTCCCAACACACAAACCAGGTAGCTTACAACTGCCAGTAACTCCAGCTATAGTGGATCCGACATGCTTTCTGGCCTCTGTAGGTACTGTGCATGCAAGTGAGCCAACCAACCAAACACACACACACACACACAATGTTAGTTAGTTTTGGTCAATTTGACACAAACTAGAGTCACTGGGGAAAAGAAAATCTCATTCAAAGAAGCACTTCCATCAAATTGGCCTGTGGGGCACATCTGTGAGCATCTTCTTGACTAATTATTGATGTGGGAAGCTAGTCCACTGTGTGCACAGCCACCCCTGGGCAGGTATCCTGGGCTGGAGAGCTGGCTTAGCTGTTAAGAGCACTGGCTGCTCTTCCAGATGACGCAAGTTTGGGTCCCAGAAGCTACACAGCAGCGAAAAGCATCTGTAACTCTGGTCCCAAGGCATCTGATGCCCTCTTCTGGCCTCTGCAGGCACTACATGGATGTGGTAAACATAAACAGTCAAAACAAACATCTGTAACATAAAAATAAAGGTTAAAAAAAAAAAAAAAGAGGAGCTAGGGAGAGATGATTCAATAGTTAAGAACACTGGCTGCTCTTCCAGAAGAACTGGGTTCTATTCCTGGCACCAACAATACGCTCACAACTGTCTGTACCTCTGTACCTCTAGTTCCCAAAGATCCAAAACTCTCTTCTAACCACCTTGGGCAATGGATACAGATGGCTGTGTGAACAGACATGCAGGCAAAACATCTATACACATAAAAAATGAAAAATAAATAAAGTGTCCAGAGGAGGGAATGAAATTATTCAGATATTTGTTGATTTAAAATTTTTAAAAAAGCAGGATTAGCAAAAGCCATATAGAGAAAGTCAGTAGCAGCTGTCCTACATGGTTTCTGCCTGTTCCTACTTGAGCTTTTGTTCTGACCATCCTCAATTATCAACTGTGGTCAAGACATGTAAACCAAATAAACCTTTTCTCTTCAATGCCATGATATTTATCAAAACAATAGAAAGCAAACCTAGGTATGGCACACAAATACTAAAAAAAAAAAAAAAGTTAAAAAAAAAACACCTTATAGTAGCTGAAAAAAAAAAAAAAAAGCATTTCCAAAGAAGAATTTCCAATGCTCTGCTAACAAAGTTGCAATGCTTTAAAGGTACCACGCTGTGCCAAATTATTCTACCTACTATTTGAGTGTCTCTACACAGCAACATGATTTAGAAATTTATGGTACAAGTTTTGGAAGACTGATTAAACAAAAGAAAAACCATTTAAGAAGTACCTATTTTTAAAAAAAATAAAAATAAAAAAAAGTCCAGCCTAGGGATATAGCTCAATTGGTAGAGTATCTGCTTAGCAAGAACAATGCTGAGTTCAAGACCTAGCATTGCATACACAAAGACGATGGCTCAAACTTATGGGACTTGGAGACAGAAGCTCAGGAGTTCACTCAGCTACAGAGTGAGTTCAAGAGCAGCCTGAAAGGAACAAATTTTCCACATATTCTCACTGATATACTTTATTCAACTTGTCTGTCTGAAGAAAAGCTAACATCACCCATACCATATCCATGTACAACTTGCCAATCACTAAAGACAATTTCAAAAATAAAATCATTAGAATCAGTGTTTCAACAGATTTTTTTTAACTTGTAATATTGTTTTGTTTTTAAAGTAAGTGAGCATGCACTACATAGTCCAGGCTGACCTCAAACCTGAAATTCTCCTGCCTCAATCTGAGTTCCAGGATTTGGCATTTTATTTAAACAAAACAAAACAAAAAACAAACAAACAAAACAAAACAAACAAACAAAAAAAAAAAACAGGCCATATTAACCGTGGCACATACCTTTGATCCCAGCACTCAGAGAGGCAGAGGCAGGTGGATTTCTGTGAGTTCCAGGCCAGGCTGGTCCACAAAGTGAATCCAGGACAACCAACACTCTACAGAGAAACCCTGTCTCAAAAACCAAACCAAACCAAATAATAATAATAATAATAAAAGAAAAGCTTCTAACCTGTTTCAAATAAAAAATGAAGCACTCAGTGGGGCTTAGTGGCACATACCTTCAATCCCACACCTGGGAGGCAGAGGCAGGAGCCTGGTCTACATAGTAAGTTCCAGCTCAACCAGGGCTACACTGTGAGAACCCCTTCCCAAAAAAGTCTCCAACAAAAAAGAAAAATAGAAGGAAGGACACAAGCTCCTCAGAGAAATTTTCCCTGGCAGTCTGCTGTGCTGTCTTGTACCATTGAACTCTTGTTATAAGTGACCCAACATTGCTTATATTAACAAACTTTAGAGTAGAAACACACACACAAGCTCTAACTCTACAAAATGGAAAGTGATTTTTACAATGTGCTTAACAAGCAGACTGTACTGCTGGTTCTTGACAGATGAACAAAATCTGAAAGTGTTACTTTTTTACATTCAAAAAAGAACATTTATCTAGCACATTACATTTAATTTTATGATGAACCCTCCAAGCTTCCACCAAACCATTACAATCTGCTTTCAAAGTCCCCCAAAGAGTCATTCTTTTTACCAAGTAAGTCAAGGAAGATAAATCCCAACAGTCAAGCCGTAAGGCAGCCATCCACTTTCCTTTCCCTTCAATGCTCAAGATCCAACCTGCTTGTTAAACAAGCTGTCTGTCCAGCACAGAGCTACACCCAGCACCATCATAAAGAACTCACCTACAGAGACAACAGACTTCATTAATGCTACTAATTCATAGAGACTGAAAAATGCCAAGTAAAATCAGATGCCAGGAAGCCTAGCTCCTCAGGAGGCTGTCATGAAGATGGAAGATCACCTTAGAACATTATTTGAGCAACAAGATTACAGCAATAGTTTGAAAGCTCACCTCAAAATAAAGTGTTGGGTCTATATGAGTACACAAAACAACATGGTAGTATAATGGTATCATAAAGAACACATGACAGTTGAATGAGATAAAGTGTGTGTCTCAGCTCTGGCCCCCAACATAAAGATGTGTGAACATAAAGATGTTGTTTTGCATGGATTTCACTTTCCCAATCTAAAAAAACAAAAGGCCAGATTTCAGTGTTGCAACAATAATGTTCCATGATATCCTGACATAAATCCATATAAAATTAAAAGACAAGAGCAAGACAGAAGGCAACTGGGAAAGGGGATGTTTAAGGAAAAAGCACAGTAAATACATATGCAGAATCCATCACAAAACCCATCCCTTTGTATGCTAACTTGAAAAGGTAATGAGAGGAGGGCAAAAACAAAACAACAACAAAAACTCAGTTCAACACAACAGAAGTTTCTGACAGGCTTTACTCAAGGATCAAAATTAAAGTTCTTGGGGGCTGGCAAGATGGCACCAGCTAAATGCAAGCACTATTCTTGCAAAGGACCCAAGTCTGACTCCCAGCAACTGTACCAGTAGGCTCCTAACTGCCTGTAAGTTCAGTTCCAGGAGATCCAACATTCTTTTCTGGCACCTGTGCTCATGTGCACGTATCATAGCCTCAACATACATACATACACACACAATTTAACTGCTTAATTATATATAAAAAACTTAACTCTGGGTGGTCAAGATGCCTGCTGCCAAGCCTGATAACCTGAGTGATCATGGGACCTGTGCTGTAGACAGAGAACTGAGTCCCCACAAGTTGTCCTCTGACTCTGTGGGCCATAAGCACATGCGTCCACCTTTATGATCACGCAAAGATAAAAATGTAATTATGAATCTTTTCTTAAAAAACAGAACTTTGGACTGATGATATAACTCGGTGGTTTATAAGAAGCCCTGGGTCTGATCTCCAAACTGAAGGAAGGAAAAAGTGACAGGAGAGGGAGGGAAGAAAGGAGAGGGACTTCCCAGGAAGGGAAGGAAGAAATTAAGGAAGAAAGAAAGGAAAGCTTAACAAAATTTTACTTTCGTAATATACAGAGAATTGTTTTCTGGGCTTGGACAGATGGCTCAGTGGTTAAAAGCTCTTGCAGGATTTCGGTTCTGTTCCCAGAATCCACATCACATGGTGTGCGTATATGTAGGCAAAATACTCAAACACATAAAATAAAAATAAATCCTTAAAAGACTGTGAAATTTAGATGAAAGATATTACTGATTTCTAAACAGTGAAAAATATGCTCAAAGTATTATTTTAAGATCAGCACAGGCACAACACAATTGAGAACATCCAGGCAGAAAACCCAGTTAGAACTCGTGAGCAGTTCAGAAACAGAAATTAAAGAACAGTATAAAAATACAAAGATTTTTTTTTTTTTTTTTTAAGAAAATGCCTAAAAGAAATGGGACAATGTTAAGGTTTATGTCTGGTCACTGAAAGCAGGTTACGTAACATATCGCCAAAGAAAGATAGCACAAAACACCATCAGTTTTGAAAGGAAGACTTTAAAGTTCTATTTCCGAAATAGGTTAAAATGAGACTCATGTGGGCCTGTCAAACCGTCTTCAAAACTGTCAAATCTGTTAACTGGTCAGTAATTTCAAGTTTCCTTCAATTTTACTTATCGGTGAAATAATTATTTGATTTTCTAGCATTGAGACCATGCACTTTTTTTCCACATTACCATTGTTAATTCATTTTTTTTTCAAGTTTTCCTAAGAAGAAATTTATTTGTAATAATCACATCAAGCCTTGAACTCTGGAAAACAAAGTTCTCAAAGTACGAAAACCGGCAGCATAAACTATCACTCAATGTTCAATAGAGTAATACATTAAAGTGTCAACTTATTTACAGAGATCTATAAGCACTAGGAGAGTCTAAACAAACAAACAAAAATGCTTGAGGAGGCTTTTAAAACGTAATGCTCATACACTGAGCGAGATACCCAACACTGAGCACTCTTACAGCTATCCTAGCCAATTCCTACAGATCAGTTTTCCCAGAAAGCACCAAATGCGGTCACGATTAAAAAAAAAAAAAAGTACCAATCGACCAATGCATATGCCTTGATTTACCATCAAGATGTGCGTGCAATGTCTATTTTTAAAACGGGACTGAAAATTATCAAGCAAAACTTTCTTCTCGGACCATTTCTCCATCGATTTTCGTGACCTCAATAAAGACCGAAAGCAAACAACTGACTTCCAGGAGCCGAAGAAATCGTTCAGGCTGATCATAAAGCTACCAAAGTCAGGGTTTCGAAAATGAACACTTCTTGCAAAACTTGACCCGTTGTTGCCTGGACAACTGATTCTCACTGCTCCCCATCCAAGTCAGGAAGTTCTTCTTCACCTCATTCTTTCCTAAATCCTAAGGATTCTTGCCTAACGAACATAACGGGAGAATTTTTTTGGGGGGTGGTGGGAGGGGATTGACTTCAGCTCGGCTGGACACTAACCGACCGATGATGCTGATGATGTTACGGTTCTCAACCGTGAACAAAAAAAAAAAAAAAAAAAACACAACAGCTTCCCCCAGCTGTTAGCACTGAGCAGAAAACGGCCCGACACCGACCCAGCAGGCCGTTTTTCCTGGACCTACCCCAACTCCACAGTCCCCCCCACACCCCAGCCCGGCCACCCCCATTTCTCCTGCCCCGGGGCGGGAGGGGGAGGGAAGGCTGCGCCCCGAGGATGCCCCCCTCGCCGGCTTCCTCCCGCCGGCGGCTGGAGGTGAGGGCGCCCTTCCTGTCAGCCCCGCGCCCCTGCCTTCCCGGCCCCGGATGCCACCGCGGACCCCGACGGGGCTTCCCGCGGAGGAGCGCGCGCCGCACACCTGCCCGTCCGCCTCCCCGAGCGGCGGCCGCAGCCCGGGCGACAGGCCGCGGGGTCGCCGGGCTCGCTCTGCGCCGCGGACGCCCGAGCTCCGCCGGGCGGCCTCCCCGCCCCCCTCCGCTCCGTTCCGCCGCCGGCAGACGGCGCCCCCGGGCTAACTTCGCCGGGGAAGAGGAAGCGACGAGAGACGAACAGGCAGGCGCGGGCGGACCCGGGAGGGCCCGGAGTGGACCGTGCGTGCGTCGGGGCAAGGCCGCCTCACCTTCCCTCCGCCGAGCCCGCGGCTCCAGTCGCCTGAGGGCCGCACCGGGACGCCACCGCGGCTGACCGGACGCCGTTCCCGCACGAGGCCTGTGCTGCGCCGCCGCGTAGCTCTCGGGGAGGGGCGGGGCGCGCGCAACCGGTGGGCGGGCCTGTGCGGGCAGGAAACCCCGCTCTACGACCAATCTAATAGGCCCCATCGCCTCCGGTCCCCGCCCCCGACGCTCTAGCGGAATGCGCCGCTCCGGGATTGGGCGAGCCGGCCTGTCAATCAGCAGCGGGGGCGCTGAGCGTGGTGTGAGCTGAGGCTGCGCGGGGCGCAGACGGGGGAAGGTGAGGAGCGCTGGGCCCCGCGGGCTGCGCTCTCCCCCAGCTTCCTCGGTGGCTGCTTACTTTTCCGCCTCTCCCAGCGCTGCTAAAACCTGTCATTGGAATCGCTCATCAGGGTCGGACAGTGGCCCCGAGTTCGACCCACACTACCCCGCGAGGGCTGAGCAGCTGCACATTCTTAGGGGCAGGGAGCAACAAAGGAAACAAGCCTCGGAGGAAAATGTAGGATATTTGTCCGTTGACACCGCAACCGAAATAAGCTGTCTGAGGGACTTCCGAGTGCCCTGGCGCGTGAGCAGCCTTCACTCTGGGCTCCCAGCCCTGGGAAAAAGACATTTACCTTTGCCCTTGGGGTGAGCATGATGGCAGTGACACAGCCACCTGCCAAGGCATCAGTAAGTCGACTGTCTACGTAACTAGCCTCGAGGCCACACATAACCTGCCTCACTATTTCCTGATCACTTTCGTTGCTTAGTGTGGGCGTGGCACCTAAAAAAAAAAAAACAAACACAAAACCCTCTAGGTTAGGTAACTTTGTAGAGACGTGTTTTTGCCTCCAGCGTAGGCTGCACCCGTACACCTAGATTGCAAAGTCTAGTAAATGAGGAACTGTGTGAGCGCTCCTCTGCGACTCCGCCTAGCACATCCTTGTCAATAATGGAGGCGTTACTGCGTCTTTCTTTCACTTTTTATTTTCTGTGTGTTTCGATGCTTGGCGTACGTGTATGTATATTTGTGTATCGTAGGCCTATCTAGTGTCCCTGCAGGCCAAAAGAGGGTATAGGATCCTCAGGAACTGAAGTTATAGATGGTTTTGAACCACCCTGTGGGTGCTGGGAATCAAACCCAGGTCCGGCGGAAGAGCAACCATGCTCTTAATCACTGAACCATCTCTCCAGCCCCTTTGTTTCACTGAAACTACAGGCCCTACCTGTAAGTCCTAAAAAGTCACTTTCCTGCTAATTGCATGTTGACAGATACATAGGTTGGCCTGCCCTATGTAAAATACAAATTACCTGTGGCCCCTTCTTAGCCTTAGATGAGAGAAGTAGACCATAAAACTGAGCAAAGGATACTCCACCTACATTCCATTGTTAGCATCAAAAATAAGCAATGCAAATTATATATTTAAAAACATTCAGAGCACAGGGTGGTGGTGCCACATGCCTTTAATCCCAGCTCTTACAGGAGCAGAGGCAGGTGGATCACGACCAGCCCTGGTATACAGAGTGAATTCCAGGACAGCCAGCACTTCACAGAAAATTCCTGACTTGGAAAACAAAAATACAAAAACAAAAAACCATATAGACCATCACACCTTTTATCTCAAAACTGGAGAGGCAGAGGAGGTTCAAGTTCTGCAAGCTTAAGGCCAGCCTGGTTGGTCTATGTAGCAAATTCCAGGACAGCCAGGGCTACACAGAGAAACTCTGTTTCAAAAGCAAACAAAAATCATACAGGCAGCTCACCCCCACTAACTCCAAAGGAGGAGATTTGGGATAATAAAGAAAGGGAATATGAACCCTCCATATCTTAAGGCCTTTCCCGGGAAACTACTGACAGTTTATAGTTAGAATAACCTAGTTTAGCATTCCTATCAGACAGAAATGTTTAGGGGGGAAAAGCCGGACCTATGTGTTTCCAAGGGGTGATCACAGGCTTGATACTGAAGTGTAGAAAGCAGTGGGCCCTACCAACTAAATTTAATTTCCAGATTTAGTTTAGTTACGCTGAAAAGGCCCTCTGTGTATGGTGGGTATCTTAAGAGTTCATACCAGTGTCAGATACTGAGATTTAAATCAACCTGAATTATTAAGCTGCAAAACGCAACAACACTTGTATCTAGGGACAGAGAGACATTAAGCCACAGTGAGAGGGGAAATGTGTAGTCAGAGTATTTGGGCAAAAAAGAAGGACTTTTTTTTGGGGGAGGGGTTACATAATATGAAGGCATTAAGCCTGTGGAAGTCAAAGGAAAAATTTCCAAAGTTGGTTCTCTCGTTTCACCATATGGATTGCACTGATCCGGTTGTCAGGTGGCAAGAGCCCTTTATCCACTGAGCCATCTCACTGGCCCTGTGGCTCTTACTGTATTTCTATATATTTGTCTTTTTGCTCTGGTTATTTTTAAGATTCAGTAACCCCACCGCCATTAGCAGAGGCAGGCGATTAAGTTGCACTGTTTCTAGGTATCTTTTTCTATTTATCCTGCCAGACATTGATCTAGTCCCCCAGATTTCTAATTGCTGGTGGTTGTTTTCTAGATTGAATCGATTTTTAAACCGTTCTGGTTAATATTCTTTCGATTTCTTTTCTCTACCCTGTTTTCTCTCCTCTTATGCTGCACCTCTTAGTCCAGTCTCACTGCAGCTTTGCTCCTGCGACTCATGGGTGCTGCCCAAGCATCCAGCCATCGGGCCATGCTCCCAGCCATTTTAATTGTTTTATTTGCACACTGGATCTTGCTAAATTCCCCAAGCCGGCCTCAAATTCCAGGAGCATGCTCCCTCGGCTTCCGAAGAAGTTAAGATTACAGACTTACACCTTCACGCCTGGTTCAGTTTGCATAATGTCTATTGATAACTAATGTCTAGTAATCCCTGAAAATTTAAGTGTCGATGTTTTCCCAAAGCTAGGTACCTTATTAATGGCTTTGGATTTGTTTGGAGATGATTTGGTGACATTTTACTCAGGAAAACAGAAATTACAAAAGATCACACTGGAGATTTGGTATTATGTGTTAATGGACTGAAAAAAAAAAAAAAAACTGAAGCCAGGTTTGCTGGCTCATGCCTGTCATCCCATAATTGGGGAGGCAGATGCAGGAAGGAGCACCCCAAGTTCGAAGCCAGACATTGTTTATAGTGAGACCCTGACTCAAGTAGACAAAAGGGAGGGCAGGCACACGGGGCTTGGGGGCCCTGGGAAGACATTGAGGTAACCCAGAGGAGATTGCTTCATGGATCAGTTATCAAACCTAAGGACAGTGAAAAGGGAGAATGAGGTTTAGACTATAGAATTTCAGAAGCTCAGAGGCATGACCCATGATAGAGCTTAGACATCTAGGTAGAATCTCTCCAGCTGGCTTTTCTACTGCTCAGAGGGAATGATGTTGTAGGCAGGGGCTGTAGGAAGGAATAATGCCAAAAGTAACCTAAGGATAAAATTAGGTCCTGCTGATGGCTGGAGTCAAACAGCAACAGATGATAAAGGCAAATAGAAAGCGGAAAATCCCTCCTCTTTTTGCCTTCTAATCTTCCTCTAGTGGCTTCTTTTGTGCTTGCTTACTTACTTACTTACTTATTTATTTATTTATTTATTTATTTATTTATTTATTTATTTATCTATTTATTTATTTAATATATTTATTGACTTGCTTACTTACTTATTTGCAGTACTGGGGGTTGAACCTAGAGCACCTTGCTGTGTAGTAGCTAAGTGCTTTGCCTTTGAGCTATAAACCCGGCAGACCCCCTTTTGAAAACAGGTCTGTCTAGGTTGCCAAAGCTAACCCTGAACTTTGCAATTCACCTGACTCAGCCTCCCAAGCAGCTAGAATTACAGTCCTTTGCTGTCAAGCTCAGCCCCTCTGGAATGTCCTTCGTAGGCAGAACCCTATGAGAGGTACTAGCTAGCATTAGAAAAATGAAATGTGTCAGGTCTTCGCTTTTAACATCACATAGGAAAATACAAAAGGGAGTGGAAGCTAAGAGACGATACCTTAGTAATCAGTGTCATGTCGACATGTGCTTGTGCAGAATTAATAGTGACCCAAATTAGACTCAAATTAATGCTATCTTGTATGCTTTTACAGACCTAGAGGCCCTTTTGAAGAGATTCTAAGGATACCAGGTCAGTTTTCTGCTCTCTCATGATTACTGCTGGTGTGTTAATTTTTTTAATTATAATTTTGCTTTATTCTTGAGAATTTCATACATGTATACAATGATGTAAGATCATATCCATCCCCATTTCTCTCCTCTGACTCTCCCTGTATGCCTCTCAACATGTCCCCCTCCCAACCTAATGACTTTTTTTTTTTTTTTTTTGAGATAGGGTTTTTCTGTGTAGCCCTAACAGTCCTGGAAATGACTTTTTTTTTTTTTTAACCCAGTAAGTCCCATTAATGGTGTCTATATGTTGGGGTTTGGGAGACCTGGAACACAGAAACATACCAATAGGAACATCCTCAAAACAAACAGACAAAACTGTTCTTCCTCCCTCCAAGAACTCAGTAAGGCACGGATCCTGGAGGGTCCCTCTCCCATCTATGCTGGAATTGTGGTGAGCTTTATCTTGTGCGAATGTTGAGCAAGAAACCACAGCTGCTTAGAGTTCATCAGTAGAATAGACATGCCACTGTCTTTTTTTTTTTTTTAAGTATGGCGTGTCTGCTTTACTTAATACTTACCATAGAATCATAGACAGGAACAGCCATGGAAAAGATTTACATATATGAGGATAAGGAGACTCTGCCCACATGGTAGATTCCACATCATCAGGCAAGAAACTGGCATGTATGATGGATTATAGGCAGCTGGTGAGAATCATTATACCCTACCCTCATCCCCTAAACATTGCCTAATGTGGCCTACTATGGGAAACAAAATTTTCCATTCTAATGTTTAGACTCCCCTCCCCTTACTCATCTCAACTCAAGCCCTTTTAGGACCTCTTAGATTTTTACAGGAAAAACGGACTTTAGCTAATGTGTTCAACATTTTATCCAATAGTGTAATTTTCATGAATAAATATTTTTTAATATGGAAGGCTGTTTGTTGCATATTTGTAAAACATTAAGAATAAAAATTTTAGCTAGGCACGGTGGCACACACCTGTATTCCCAGCACTTAGGGAGGCAGAGGCAGAGGCAGGTGGATCTCTGTGAGTTCAAGGCCAGCTGGGTCTACAAATTAAGTTCAGGACAGCCAAGACTACACAGAGAAACTCTGTCTTGAAAACCAAACAACAACAACAAAGAATAAACTTTTTTGCCAGGCATAGTGACACACACATTTAATGCCAACCTCAGGTGACAGAGGCAGGTAGATCTCTGTGAGTTCAAGATCAGTCTGGTCTACAGAGCAAGTCCCGGGACTACAGAGACCCTGTCTCAAAGTGAAAACAGAAACATTTTTTGAGTTTTAGAAATTTATGGCCACGGAAATTTGATCTGAAACTCCTAGTCTTGTGTCATTAGTGATGGAGAATGATACTCATCTACCACAATCACATTTTATTAATAATTATAAAGACACCACTCATGACATATTTCATCTATTAATATTTATGCTTTTATATATTAGTCTGGAATATTTTCTGCATCTTCACAATTATTTATACTATATAGAACTCTATCAATAATATAACACAAAAGACATCTACAGGAAAATACTAAAATGGCAGTGTACATGTTAATAACTAGACAATAACAAGCTAATAATAACCAGGTGTTCATTTAATGGGAGAGTCCAGTATTTCTTGATAATCTTCTCTCCTTACATTCTTCCAGTAAAGTTTGTAGCCAGCAAGGACAAATACACTAATCATAATGATCACCCCTCCAAAAACATCATAAACACTAGGAAATATGTGCAAAACTAAAAGCTGCAAGACCATAGCTACCACAATCTCCAGGTGTTGTACTGTGCTGACCAGAGCTGGGTGGAATTTGTCTAAGGCATAGTAAACTCCTAAGAATGCAGCAGTAGAACAGATGCATATAGCAATGAGATAGCTCCATGTTTCTCCATCTAAAGGGATGATGGGTTCTTGAAGGACAAACATAGTAGACACTCCCCAGATTGTTCCAGTCCACCCAAAGGTAAACAGCGCAGTCCACATGCTGACCTTCTCCCTGATGGATCTGTACACTATCATAGAAAGAGCAGTGGTCAGCCCAGCCATCACAGTCATGGTGTACCCAAAGGCTTCTTTCCAGGCATTTAACAAAGAATTGTCTTCATCAACAATGTTGGGAATCATGACAAGACAAACACCTAAGATGCTGCAAACCACTGTAGCCATGTCGACATAAGCCATTTTCTCATCTACAAGTAAAAAGGCTAAGACAGCACTGAAGACGGTGGTTGTGGCCCTCCACATTGTGGTCCCATTGCTGGGAGGAACTATTGAAAAGGAGGTGTAAGCACAGGTGATGGAAATAACATTGCACACACCATAAAAGAAAAGTCGCAATCTATATCCGCTGGGCCCAAAGGGAGGCTCCTGGTAATAACACACAACTAGCACAGATAAGACCTGCAAGACAGAACGGATAAAGATCAGCTCTAAAGAGGGGACTTTGGAGCGGTCGGAAACCAGCCTCGTGATAAGAGCCACACATCCATGAGCCAAAGCGGACCCAAACAGCACGATCCACATTTTTCGGGACTGAAAAATGTTTTTTTCTGCAAAGCTCTGGAACTGCCCCATGCCACTGGCTCTTGGATCTTCTGTCAATGGCGGCTGAGTGTCCATGGTTCCAAACAAAGTTCTTCCTTTTCTTTTCATTTCACTCAGCAGACTCTTCTTTGGGTTTTCTTCCATAAACCTGCCATAGTCCTCATTGATTTCTTCATACCCGTCATCCCCAGGTTGGGGATAATGAGAGGCATACTTCACCATGACTGTGTTGGGATGTATTTTCACCCGTTTTTTAACGGGATATTTTTTGGATGGAGAAGTGTCCATTTCTTCAGATAACAAATTCTATTTAAAGAAAAAAAAAAAAGAAAAATATACATGTTCATTCCATTGAAAACTGCATTACTATTTTATAAATAGATGCTAATTCAACAATGAGAGGCAGAGATCATAAGGACTCCAGGAAATATAATAGGAAAAGATGATCTGGTAGGTACATGCATTATCATATAAATGAAGCTCAATTGAACTTTCCACCTCTTACCACTCATATCGTAAACCTTTCCCTTTCCACCTCTTATCACTCATATCGTAAACCTTTCCCAGTGTCTCATTCTGTTTGTTCTTTGTCTCACTTAGCTCTTTTGTTTGGTTGGTTAATGGGTTTTTTGAAATAGGGTCTCATGTAGCCCATACTGTCCTTAAACTCTTGGTCCCCCTGTGTCCAACTCCCAACTGCTAGGAGCATGCACCACATACCCAGCTTGTCTCTTTCAGCTTTGTGTCTCATTTTTCATGACACAATAATATTTTCCTGTCCTTTCATTTCTATCCATCTTTAAAAAAAACACAAAAATTAAAAAGCAATTTCAGTCACACCGTGCCTTTTTATTTATGTCCATTTGTCTATGTTCTAAATTGTAAGTACATATATCTAACATGTTTTAAAGATTTTTTTAAAAAAACTGTGAGTGTGTTTGTGGGGTGTGTGTGTGTTTATGCAGGTATCCTCACAGGCCAGAAAAGGGTGTCAAATTTCCTGAGTTACAGGTGCTTGTAAGCTGTTCCACATAAGTTCTAGGTGCCAAAGCTAAGACTTCTGAAAGAGCAGGAAGTGCTTTTAACCACTGAGCCATCTCATCAGTTCCCAGAAGTATGTTACATCATCAGTTCTACATATTAACAGAGTCTAAGCCCAGTGCAGTGGCAAATACCTCTAATCCCAGCACTTGGTATCATGCTATACTGTTGATTAGGAAAAATATTAAGCTTAGTTCAAAGTAAGGATTAAAGAAATACTGAATATAAAGAATTTGTCATAGCGCTTTATATAGTAAACTCTCAATAAATGTTAGCAGTAAATTTATCTATTTTCACCTACAGTTATCCTATGAAGCACTGGGTATCTTTTACAGTGTTATTCTTTCTCACTCGGTGCACCTTCTTGTCTTTCTTTGAACAATTTTTTTCCTTCTCAGTGGTTCTTTTCTTCCACCTTAAAAGATGATCTCACAATATATTGTATCACATAAGTAGAGTCCATTGGAACTCTCCACCATAAAATGGAAGAGACAAAAAAGGAAACCTTTTTATCTTCATGATTCTCCAAATTCTTACCCAAACTCATCAATTCCAGGGTCTTACACCATGACCCCAGAATCAAATCCATTTCTGTTCTTTTGACACCATCTGGACATCCAGCTGTTGGGTCTACTCCCTTTCTTCTGAAGGTCCTCTTCAGCTGGAAGAAGACATGGAAAAATACCAGCCAGGCCTCCAGACCCTCCAATTTCCTAACGCACCTCTTTCTTGCAGCCCCTCCACCAGTGTTCTTTATTTCCAGTCATCTCCATTTTAAAATCATGGCTTTCGCGTCAATATGCTCCAACTTAGTCACAGACTCAAACTCCAAGAAGAAATTTTCTTCCCAACTCCCTCACTTCTGTTAGTGATCTCACAGTCCCTCCAGATTCCCAAGCTAGGAATCAAGGGATACTCTGAGTTATCCTTTCTGCCACCACACTCCAAACTGGCTGTCAGTTTTACTGTTTTTGTCTTTGAAATATTTCTCAGATTTTTCTTTTTTCTATAATTCCATGTTAATGTCATTATTCTAGATGAAACTGGTGTGGGTTCCAGACTAGAATGTTACCCTGGCACCATGTCTGTCCCGCTTCAGTTCCAGCCTACCCCTACATCCCACCTGTGTTATTCTGTTGTCACATTAATCGGTCTTTAAAAGATTCAGAAAGAAAAAAACAAAACAACAACAAAAAAAACTTTACTGCAAGTTTTCTCCATTCTAAAGCCTAGAGTTCTTCACAGACCTCATTCCCACACTATCAAATTTCAACTAGCCCAGAGAACCTCTGCAATCCCAACACTGAGGAGACAAAGGCAGGAAGACCAGGAAGTCAAGGCCATCCCCAGATACATAGTGAGTGGATCTGAGGCTAGCCTGGGTCACGTGAGATGCTGTTTCAAAAACAAAAAAAGAAACGTTGAATCCAACTCTCTGCCAGGCATTTGGTACCCTGCTTGGCGAGGCTTTGGTCTGTACTCGGCCCCTTGGCATCCACACTTTGCTCCAGGAATCTGTATGGTGTCCTGCCTGACCTTGTACCATGTATATAAAAATAATTTTCCAAGGTTTTGTTCTACTAGTTCCTCCTTGGCTCCAACTTTCTAAATACTAATTGCCTGTGAGGGTCTAATTCAAATCTGTCTTTAGGAACAAGCCTTCTCTGACATCTCCAGCTATTCCTTTGTCTAAACAGTTGCAGCACTTCTAATCTAATTTGTGTAATGTAATCATGTCGCTTCCCGCTTGGCTCAGCTCTGCAGTTTTATGTTCCTAGTAACTGTACCCGATTTAACTATGTCAATTCTCCTTTCCTTGATGACCACTAATTATCTTAATGAAATTTTACATTCCATAACTTCTCATTTGCTGCTATTGTTAAAATTATTCCCTC
This sequence comes from Psammomys obesus, assembly GCF_907164565.1. NCBI lineage: Eukaryota > Metazoa > Chordata > Mammalia > Rodentia > Muridae > Psammomys > Psammomys obesus. The sequence continues at coordinate 10,333,595 of NW_026596120.1, forward strand.
ATATCCATTTAAAGCTTTCCCCCTTCCTGCTACAGGCCAGGCCAAATCCACAGCCCAAGGGGCATGATTAGGGAATGTGTGTGGCTTGCTACTTTATTCCTTCTTTTCTCCCTTTGGGGACCGTAAGAAGGGTTTATCAGGCTGTCAAGATGTCTCAGTGGCCAAGGGTGCACTCCAAAAAGGCTGATGATCTGAGCTCAATCCCTGGAACTCACATGGTAGAAGGAAAGACTGACTCTTGCAAATTGTCCTCTGACTTCCACATACATGCCGTGGTACCTGTGTGCCGATGCACACTCGCACACACATATGATACATAAATATTTTAATGTAAAGAAAGGTTTACCTTTTATGTATAATTTATTTTTATTTTATGTTCATGTCGGTGTTTTATTTTATGTTGATGTTTACCTACATGTGTGACTGTGTGAGGGATTGTACAAGAAGCCCTGGAACTGGAGTAACGGACAGCTGTGAGCTGCCATGTGGAAAGGTTTGTCTTAACTGCCTAAGTCCCCATCTTTCGGGCTGTAGCTTCTCTAGTATCCTGGCACAACAAAGAAGGAACATGAAGGGACACCCCACATACTGGCTCCTCTTGTGTAATCGCCTATTGATGTGTAAACTAAGCCATGCTGAACTACAGACTTCACCTATTTAATCAAACCCAAATCTAAATGCTGTCATGAAGGGACTTTGTACCTGTGACTAAAAGCCCCTGATCAAGGTGCAATTCCAGCACTCGGAAGGTGGAGGCAGAAACTTCAGGAGTTCAGGGCCAGGTTCAGATTCACAGGGTTGGCAAGGCCAGCCCAGACTACAGGAGATCTTGTCAAAAAAAAAAAAAAAGCCCCAATCAGTTGAATTTAACTTAATTAAAAGACTGAGCTAACATAATAAGGGGAATATCTAAGTAGTGCTTAGTCCTATAATTTCAGAGATCCAAATATTTGATTCCCCTAAAGTTCCTACCTGCCCATCAACTACTTTTCCTTGCTGTTCTTACACAACAAAGCTTCAGTCTGTGTTCACCAGTTTCCGGCTTGCTCTTAATCTCCCCTCCCTGACTACCTCTCTATAGACTTCAGGCTTGCTATCCGGCTTCACAGTAGCATAAGCCAATACCTATGATGAGTCCCTCGATGGTCCTAATTTCACGCTCTGACACTTGAAATTGTTTCTATCAGGGTCTTTGTCCCTTTGTTGTGGGCATGCAAATACAGGTTTCTCAGGTCTGTGCCTAAGGTCCTCAGGACCCAGATCTCTGCTGCCGGAGACCTTTGTACTGTGGGGCTTACGGTTTGCCTTTTTTGTTTGTTTTCATTTTTTTTTTTTTTTAATGTTTGGCCTTCTTGCCTAGTGCCTCATTGTCTTGAACAAAAACCAACTGTAATCACTTGGCCCCAAAAGGCTCATATTTCCTTGCCATTCTAACAGTGACTGGACCCATCGCTGCTCATCCCTTCCTTTCTAACTGCTCTTTCTCTGCGTTCAAGGGCAAGGGGCAAATTAAAATGTTCTGTCTAGGCATACTTCCAACTGGGGAGGGAGAAGGAATGCCTAAAATGAGGTGCCATTTTTTTTTCAAGGCTCTAAGCCTTGAGAGAAGGAAAAAAAAAAAAAAAACATGAGAAAATGGTTGTGAACCTCAAGTGAATGACTGAGGACAACAGGTTCACTGAATTTGTACCTTTTTTCTATTTTCAAACTTGGGGCTAGAATAAGATATACCTTGAGTTTGCTTAAGATCAATAGATCAATAAATGTTAACATTGGAATCGGCTTTGTGAAATAGGTAAAGTATTTCAAAATACTTCCAAGTTGTCACCTGAATATTTACCAGAGTTATAATGACACTTCTTTAAATCCACATTAAAAAGTGATTGCTTAATTTCTTAGTACTTTTTATACTAGCCAGAAGTAACTATTTTCCACATTTTAAGTTTTGAAGACTAAAAAAGATTCAATTTTTGATGTGTATGTTTGTGTATGTTCTCACACATGTAAGCACTAATATATATTGACATTTGTGGGGGTTGAGATAGGGTCTCCTACAGTCAAGGCAATGTGTGAAAGTTCTCCTTTCTGCTTCCAGGCTCCCAAGTGCTCCAATGTACACTCAGGCCAGGGCTTTGCTTCTCCTTCTTTACTTAGCCCCTTTGGCAGACAGGGATTTGTCGCCACAGGCACCACCTGTCTACTGTGTGGTACAGGAAGTGATCTGGCAATCCCAGTAGCATCTCCAGCTCTGGGAACGCAGGGCTGGAAGCCAAGGTGAATTCCAAATCCATGATTGTCTAACATATCTCCCAGCAAGTGGCCAAGAAGTAAGAGTCAAGAAGTAAGGTGACTATGGGGACACCCACATGTGTGTACCCCATGTGTAATTATCTGCTCAGTGAGCCCAAAGACATTGTTCTACTAGTCAGCCTCCTCAGACGTACACCCAAGGGCAGGGCTCACAAGTAGCCAGTCTCTATATTCAAGGTAACCCGCATCTCCCACACAGTGCTCTGCCTTTAGCAGATATAATCTCCCATCTCTCTGGTTTCCAAGGGTTCAGTTCCTCATGGCAGGGGAGATATGGTAGAGCAGAACAGCCCACATCGTAGTGAATAAAAAGGAGAGAAAAGGCTATCCTGGGCTTTAAATTGACTGGGGAATTCCTACACAATTTGTAGATATGATGAAATAGGAGCTTATCTTACATATTTATACTCAAATGTTATTTGGGGGATTTTAGAGGATGAATTTCAACTAGGTATGGTGGCATGCACCTATAATCCTGGCACCTGAGAGGATGAGGCAGGAGGATTACAAGTTTAAGACTAGCTTAGTCTACAAAGCCAGACTATGTCTCAAAAGTAAGAAAAGGCAAGCTGGAGAGATGGTTCAGTGGTTAAGAGTACTTGCTGTTGTTGTAGAGAACCTAGCTTTGGTTCCCAGCACCTAAGACTAGCTTAGTCTACAAAGCCAGACTATGTCTCAAAAGTAAAAAAAAGGCACGTTGGAGAGATGGTTCAGTGCTTGCTGTTATTGTAGAGAACCCAGCTTTGGTTCCCAGCACCCACATGGCAGTTCACAACCACCCATGACTAGTCTCAGGAGCTCCACCTCCCTCTTCTGGTTACTGAATGCATGTGATGCATATGAAATCATGCAAACACACCTACATACACATAAAAATGTTTTTTTTTAAACAAAGAAAAGGGAATAGGTGGTGTGTCTTTGTCACTGTTCCATTGCTGTGTAGAGATACCATGACTAAGGCGACTCTCATATAAGAGTGCACTTAATTGGAGGCTGGCTTGCCATCTCAAAAGCTTTGTCAATTATCATCATGGCAGGGAGCCTACTGGCACACATGGCACTGGAACAGTGGCCGAGAGCTACATCCTGATGCAAGAGCCAGTCGAGAGAGAAAGCCTGTGCCTGGCAGAGGCTTTTGAAACCTCAAAGCCTGTGACACACCTCCTCCAACAGGGCCACACCTCCTAATCCTTCTAATCCTTCCAAACAGTTCCACTCTCTGCTGACTAAGTATTCAAATATGTGAGCATATGAGGCCTTTCTTGTTCAAACCAGGTCAGGAGGGAAGGAAAATGGGGGGAAAAAAATTGGCACTTGTTTCCAAATTATAGAGTCCAGTTCAAAGCAGGCCTGGGCAACCTGTCTTTTGAAAATTAAAAAGTTGGGGTTGAGGAGTTAGGTCAGTCGGTAAGTGCTTTACTGTGTGAGTGTGAAGAACTGAGTTTGATCTCCAGTCCACGTGTAAAAGCTTGGTGTGATGGTACATGCAACAATGCCAGCACTATAAACTCAGAGAGAGAAGGATTGCTGTAACTCACTGGCCAGACAGCCTAGCCAAACCAGGGCGCTCCAGGTTCAGTGAGAGACCCTGCCAACAGCTCCTGAGGAACAGCAACTTCCAGCCTCCCCTTGCTCACACACCTCCATGCACTCATATGCACCTGCACAGACAGAAATAACCAAAAGACAGGAGCAAAAGTTTTAAAAGCTGGCTATTTGCCTCAGTGGCAGAGTGCTTTTCTAGCATATCTGAAGTCCTGACATAGATCCTACCATGAAAAAAAAAAAAAGTGGTAGGATAAAGGTTCTTCAATCTATCCATGAGCTTCTTAATGCTGATGAGGGGGAATGTACTCTGAGTGAGCAGGGACAAGTCTGTTGCATTTTCAATCTGGCTGTAGCACTTGGCCATGACAGTCCAGCCCTTAGACAGCTGCATTGTGTATTACAGGAGCCATTGTTAGTCTTGTTTCCACAGTCCCTGGCTGCACTTCCTGACCCTGGAACCATCTTACAAACACACATCCTTCTTTAGAAGAAGTGGAGAAGGGATGACAGAGTCCAAATCCATCTCCATCACTGAACCAGTCTCCTGAATGGTCAGTGGTGACACTGTCTGTGATGATGACATGCTTAACAGGTACATAACAATGCCAGAGCTAAGTGATCGTGATCTAGGCTAGGAAAAAAAAAATCAGCTTATATGAGACTAAATGACAAGCACCTCAGCATGTTGGCCAAAATCTGCTTCGGCAAAGGGCTGGGTGAGAAAATCCTCATCTGAGGCTGAACAGCAGAGACTTTCCGGGAGAATCAGGCTGCTTTGAAGGAGTTAGGCTGGCTGAAGATGGGGCTATCAGAGACTGCATTGAATTAGGTAAGATGGCACTAGACGATGTAATGAGCCACGTTAGAAAGAGCAAGAAGTATGTGGTCAAAAGCGGCGAAGAATGGTTGGGCTGAACCATGGAGACTAGAACAGGGACCTATGGATCTTACTGGGCTCATTCCATCTGGCCTGTAGGAGGGACAAAAGTGATAATCACGGGATTCACAAATTAGAGGTCAGAAGAGAGGCCTGGAGGGCTTGGGTGTGGAGAGGGAGATGACCATTGAATAGGGAAGCTAGTCCAGATTTGAGCTGGAGGCCCAAAGTCAGGAGATCATTGGGAGAAACCTGCAAATTGTGCAGAAACTGTGAGGCAACGGGGGGGGGGGGGGGGGGAGGGGAGGGGGGGGGGGGAGAAGAGCAGAATGCATTGGAAAAGGGAAGTAGGGAGTAGAACTGACATCTGATTGTGGCCAGGCTAACCATCCAATATGCCAGCATCTTGAAAGCGACCGCACACGCTGGTGTAAGAGGAGCCTGGCTCCTCACCTCTCAGTGATACTCAATGACTTAATGGAGTATAACAAGCTGCATACACCAGGGCTTCCAGGTTTTGGTTTTGTTTTGTTTCATTTTGTCTTTTGAGACAGGGTCTCACTGTATAGTTGTCTGAGAACTCAATATGTAGACCAGGCTGGCCCGAAACTCGTAGAGATACACCTGCCTCTGCTTCCAGAGGACTGAAATTAAAAGCATAAGCCACCATGCCTGGCAATACCAGGTTTTTGAAAAGAGGCATTTTTCACAAAAGCTTTTATTTTTATGTGGTAGTTTTCAAACAAGTGGACGGATTTGGCTTATGTGGAGGTGATGATGCGTGGCTTGGCACAGAGTAAGTGTGTTGTGACACTTTAAAATCCATGCTGGCACACTAATGAACATGTTGGCTGGCAGCTAAGAACATGCTAGAATGCAAGACTTCCACCGCTAGTCTTTTTTCTTTGATTTTAGAGGTCAATCCTGGGGCCTCACGCATGTCAAGCAAATGCTCTACCTGAGCCACGGCCCCCGCACCCAAGTTTCACAACTTACAATCAGCACTCCCCCGCCCAGCAGAGCCTTTTTAATCTCTCAAAGTAGTTTTATCAATTTACATAAAATATGCCATTCTCAGATGACACATACTTATCATCTGACATTTATTTTCCTCCTGCCTGAAAGAAAAAAAATTTAAGCAAAATCAATTTGCAGGGAAACCTGCACCTTTAAATTCAGCTTGTTGCTAACTGTCTGAAGGTTAAAAGGGAGGCATAGCTAGGAAGAAGGGAAAGAATAAATTATCTTTTTTTCTTTTTGGTTTTTGTTTTCAGGTGTTTTTTTTTTTTGGTGGGAGGGAATTGACAGGGTCTTACGGTGAGCTCTGGCTGTCCTGGAACTTACTATGTAGACCAGGCTGGCCTCAGAGATCTGCCTGCCTCTGATTCCTGAGTGCTGGGATTAAAGGTGTGCAACCACTATGCCTAGTTAAATGATCCTTTTCTGTTTTGTAACATTTCTACAAGTATCTACATGGTTAAATCATTGATTTATTGTATTGATTACATGCTAATTAAGTGTAAAACAAACTCCTTGGTTGTTGATGTAGTTCTTGGTTGCTTATCATTTACCTAAGTCTTATGAAAAAATATCAAAGATCCCAGCTGAGTTCAACGACACCCTGCAACCATCTTAGATCTGCAAGAATCTCTGAACAAAACCAGGAACACCCCAAGAGCGACAGTTTACCCCACGCACCACCTGCCCCCATCTGCACTGTTCTTCCTGCTGGTCACCCGTGTGACCACCAAGCCTAAGCCTGAAAACTCTACTACAGGCCAATGTCTGGAAATGCCACAGTGAATTAGTCCCAAATTTTCACATTTTTGATTTGTTTTGATCGTAACTAATTCTTCACATGACAGACTGATGTTACAATTAATAAAGTTACAATTCAGTCACCTCCTTCCTAGATACTGTATTTCAGTAAAGTCCCAAAGATGAGACCATTAAGAAATGGTCCTTAGATGCCCTCCTGTTTCAGACCAAACTATAAGTCACACCATGAAGTAAACTTTATAATACCTGGTAGGCAACACAGTATACACAGACATAGTAAAATCACCACACTCTATTAATGGATGTAGAATACATACTTTCTGCAGAGGTGAAAAGACTTTATCAAGTCCCTGTCATTGCCAAGGAGCCTGTACATTAACGACAAGCATTGTGTCATCCAGCTCATGGAAAGCTAGTTAGCAACATTTTCACGTGTAAGTTTCCCAGCCATGCCATTTCCAGCAACAGAACCTAAGGTTGTCATCGGTGAGGCACATAAAATGCACACATAAGGTCAGTCTCCATGGGTCTCCTTATAGGATGAAAAATTAGAACGAGCCTAATTGCCCACTACTGGGGAGGGGCCAAAGGAAACATCAGTGTAACACACAGCTGCTCAAAAGGATAATAATATGTGCATGTAATGATATAAGAAAATATGTATGTCATATTACTGAGTTAAGAGAAATTTATAAAAGAGCATCCACGGGATGGGATGGGGTTGGAGTTCAGCTGGAAGAGTGTTTGCCCACATATGAAGCCCTGGGTTTGATGCCGAGCACCGCACAAGCCAGACACGGTAGCACAAGCCGGTGATCCCAGCACTCTAAAGGCGAAAGTAGGACTATAGGGAGGTCAGTGCCGTCCTTGGCTACGTAGAAAGTTTGAAGCCTAGCTGAGATGCATGAGATACATGCCTGACTTAAAACAACAACAAAAATAACCCTAAAGAATATTCATGGCTGGGTTCTATTTATATAGAGTAATTCATATGCATGTATATATATATATATATATATGTACTTGTATGTTTTTTTTTATTTTTCTATGTAAGTACCTATCTGTTTAAAATCTGAAAAAAAAAAGTTTAACCTACTTTCTTAAGAAGGCAAAAGAAATCATTACTCTGTATGTTAGCCTAACAAGTCACCCCAGAAGCCATGCATAGTTCTTGTATGTCTGTGCCATCTGTGGGAGTAAAGCTGTGGTAAATAGACCATTCTACAGGGAAAATATGAATGGATGGTGTTTCATGCTTAAACCAAAACAGAGGTAAATGACTGCAAACTGGAGGAGATGCCTTTGTTACTGCTTTTGAAAGAATCAGTGTATGCATGTGTCTGTGTGTATTATGGTATTTTCATATCAAACTAAAAATATAATGTAGATTCCAAATGTCAGCAAAGAATGTAACATCATTACCACTGACTTTTCTTGCATAGTTGCCACCCCATAAATCTTCATGTTAATGTGGGAAAATCTGACCCGAACAGATGGACTGCATGCTGCTCTTCAGTGCACGCACAGATTTCTGATGTTCTGGACCAGGAAGTGGAGTCAGCACTAAAGCAGAAGATACTGTCATCTCTCTCCTAGGATTGCAATTTCGGAAGCTGCTCCAAGAAGCAACGTTTCCCTCTTCAAAAATAGAGCAAGTGATATTTTTATGCCTTCATGCAATGTGTTCTTAACAGAGAAGGGTGTGGGAAGACGGTTCAGTGGGTAAAGATGCTCAATACCAAGCCTGACAAGCCGACACAGGGAGCCCTGACTCTCACAAGCCTACACGCACACACGTATGCACACATGCACACACATGTACAAGGGTATTTGTGATACTGGAGATGCTTGAGAATCTTCCAACCATGGCCCTCATTGAGCTGCTCTACCCTTGATCCCCCATGTTTCTTATGGAGGTCAAGTCCCTGGGGGCTCACTCGCTGTCCAGATCTTCATTTCTGCCTCCTTAGCTCTTCATCTCATTACCCAAGAGCCTCTTTTTACTTTAGTGTCTTCATTGGTGCAGTTTTATAAGTGGACATTTTTGGGATGGAAGATCCAATAAAAGGCTCTAACAAGCAATTAGCACCTTTAGGATTTCAATTTCTTGGTCTACAGTTCTCTTCTGTCTATGGAGAGGCTGGCAGAACCGGCAGGACTGAGTCTTGGGAAGATTTGGGTCAAGGAAGTGGCTGAAGGTCAGGAAATTGGTTACATCAAAGAAGAAAGAGCAAATAAATATATTGAGGCTAATAGGAGCCAGATTCCCATCATGAGAGAACACAAGACCGTTTGTTTAAAACTTGAGACAACTGGGGACTGGAAACTCACTTGGAAAAGCTTCTGTCTAAACGATCTGTTCTTTGTCTGGGTGCTGGAACACTTTCTTCTGGGATGCTATGACAGTCCTTGACATACTCTCTCACTGTGGTTTGTGTGTGTACATCACCGGAGCCCCTGATAAACTGTTACCACTCCAAGAACAAAGATGAGGACAATCTTTTTTTTTTTTTTTTTTTAATCTTGAAGGTCCTTCCTCAGAACCAGAGTCAACAAATGCTGGTAAGACAGGAGCTCTCTAGCTTAGCTGGCCTGGATTGAAGAAAGTCACTCTTTCACTGTTGACCTTTAATCCTTGAAGCTGATGCAGAGCTTCTCCACAGTTCTCTGGTCTAACTCTCTCATATCTCCTGACTCTGACATAAGGGGACCCCAGAAATAAGATGAGAATTTGGCTGTCATCCCCCACCATTCTCAACAGCCTCACTCACTCTCCCTCCAGACCTTCACCCCAGTTCAGAACAGTGGCTCAGCCAGCAATAGACAGAAACCAAAGGTAAAACAAAATACCCAATAGAAAAATGGATCACCAAGTTTGTTTCTTTTTTCTTTTCTTTTCTTTTACTGGTAAAGATTCCAGTAAAGCTGCTGACTGATACTGTGGTATCAGAAGTAAAAAGAACTCACTCCCGAATCAAGGATTATACACAGTCAGGAAGTGATTAAACACACCCCAGTAAAATGTTAGGCATGAGGACTGACTTCCTGCGTGATCGTAACAGAACCTGTGTTACGTGCACATAAAGTATTGTACCGCATGTGCCCATTGGCTATACACAGAATAATTATGTGAACCGAGAGTAGACAATTCAGCAATATAGTTACATAAATGTCCATATCTTAAATTATGTGAACACATTAACATAGGGTGAAGTAAAATTTTGAACAAGAATAGGAAAAAAGTTCCATGGTTTCAACTGGTCTCTGACATTTCCCTGCCTAAATTAAGGGTATTTCCTGGGTACAAACCAGAAGGGAAATGAGTGAAAACAGTCAAAGGGGAGGCAGTCAAGTGATTATTATTCCCTTTTCACATCTCCCCACTACTGCTAAGAGACTCAAGGCAGGAAAAACAACCTATGTGTGGTGATGAGGAAGGAGATTTTGCCTGGTGTTACGATCAACACATGCAGGGAGAACATCCAGTAAGGAGGACACCTCGGTAGCTCACGGCTGGAACTGCAATGTGCCAATGTTTTCGAACACGACCCGTGTCCACAGGTGTCTCAGCAACACACGCAAGCAAGACTCTTAGAACCAGCAGAGTGCTAACAGGCTGGAAGAGCCCAGTGAGGATCCAGTTATCTTCTCACCTCTCCCCTTCCTCCTCATCCTGAGCCGGCAGAACGTTAGGTTTCTGTTCAGATCATCAGGAAGCAGAAATTCCTGGAGCATGTGACCGCTGAGGAGGGTCTGATTCTCATAACCACAGACTTGCAGATTGCTAGGTACAGTAATATTGGCAGAGGTCTGCCAGGAGGTCTCAAGTGTGGATAGCAATGCTGTCTATCCAAGCTGGAAAGCATCAAGGAACTTAGCCATCTTTGTGAATTAAAATATTTTGAAAATGAAGAAAATAATACAGAACAGTTAAATCAATACCCAAGTAATCCTTCTTTAGTTTTGGAGAATACATTACATCGATCCATACAGGATGGTTGCCAAAAGGCATGTGACCAACTTTATGTGTGTCAGTTCTATGCATAGGTAGCTCTCGAATTAGAAATAATAAAAATAATGCATCAATTCCCATTTTTTGGCTAATTAGCGTACTTGGACACATTTTCTTGCTGCTACAGAAAAATATTCTAAAGGATGGCTTCTTTTTTAAAAATTGCATTGCTAGCCGTTTTTAAAATACTACAGACTAAATTTAAAGTAAAAATACTGTAATGGAATTCCTAAAAATTAAATATGCCACACCAAAGGACTCAGACTAAACGGCATATTACTTCTCTCTGTCCCTGATTATGGCTGTGATGGTGCCAGCTGGGTCACTTAGCTGCCATAGTGCACGCCACCTTGAGTTAGAAGCTAAAATAAATCCTTTCTCCCTAAAGCTGATTTCACACACACACATGCACACACACCATTCTAATAGAAATCTACAATACACATTGAAAGTTTCTATACAGCATAATACTATAAACAAGGTTTACAAATTTAAAAAGAAAAAAAAATGTGGTGGTGTACACCTTTAATCCCAGGTACTTGTGTGTGGATCTCTTGAGTTCAAGGCCAGCATGGTCTACATAGGGAGTCCTATCAAGCCAGTTGGAGATACATACTGAGACTTTGTTTCAAAGGAAGAACAAACAATACAATAGTATACAAAGGGCTTGCATGAGTTAAAAAATAAGGATGCCAATAGGAAAGTAAATACATAAGTGAGGAAGTCACAAAATGAGAAATAAATATTTCTAATGAATAAATGAAGTGTTTTTTTCTCTGTCTAATTAAAAAAATATGTTTAGAGGACTGACAAAACCTGATTTTGGTGAAAGGATGGGGCTATTGATATTCAGATTTACTGCATCTATTCATCCACATTTTTAGGCATAATTTGTAAATAATGTTTGCCCAGTAAATATTCCTTAAATGTGGTACACTTGGAGATGATCTCAAGAGCAAATAAAGAAAATAAATATCTGAACAAATTAATGTATCAAAAAATAAAAATATCCATCCTTTGAACCACAAATTTTACTTCTAGAATTTTATTATAAGATTGTAATTAAGCCAGATGTGGTGGTGCATGCCTTTAATCCCAGCACTTGGGAGGCAGAGGCAGGCAGATCTCTGTGAGGCCAGCCTGGGCTACAGAGTGAGTTCCAGAGCAGCCAGGGCTAAAATAGAGAAACCCTAACTGGGGGAGAGGGGAAGAAAGAAAGAAAGAAAAAAGAAAAAGATCTGTTTAAAAGAAAAAAGAATTATAGCGCTACTAGGCTAGGTAGCATATATGCAAAATTCCATGTAAATCCCAGCACTTTGGAGGCTAAGGCAGAACAATTTTGCATTCAAGGCCAGTGTGGGAAACACTGAGACCCTGTCCCCGAACCAGAAACCAACAGAAAAGCTATTTGCAGAACTGTCTTTTAACAGCGGGTCTCAACCTTGCCAATGCTTCCACCCTTTCGCACAGTTCCTCATGTTGTGGCGACCCCCAACCATAAAATGATGGTGTTGCTACTTCCACAACTGTAATTTTGCTACTGTTATAAATCGTAACAAAAATACCTGATACAAGAGCCACGGGCTGAGGACTACTGGTCTATAATAGCAAATCATAAATCTTCAAAATTACAGGATAAACACAACAGACAGAACCGTCCGTCTAAAGCGCACGTGTGCTTGTATGAAAGCACTTCTCTGTTACCTAAAATTCTTTAAATAAACACGCTGTCTTTTTCTCTCGTTCTTCTTTTTAATTTTTTTCTGGCACCGAGGAGCCCACATAAGGTCTCTTGCACGCCGAGTGGGTACTCGACCCCTGAACTACACTCCCGGTCCCTCCAGTACAGCATTCTCAGGAACTTCAATGTGTGAATATTTAGTTGCTTGGCCAAGCACCAAGCGCTTCAGTCTACAGGCACGGCGCCTTTGGAACAGATGATTATGAAAATCAACGGTGCCGTAGAGTCCAGAAACTCCAGAGAGGTCAAAATAAATAAATAGATAGATAGATAGATAGATAGATAGATAGATAGATAGATAGATAGATAGATAAATAGATAAGTAGATAGATAGATAGATAGATAGATAGATAAGATAGATAGATAAGTAGATAGATAAGTAGATAGATAGATAGATAGATAGATAGATAGATAGATAGATAGATAGATAAATAGATAGATAAATAAATAAGGTAGATTATAAAAGGTTCTGGGAAGTGTGTGGCCGTGTGTGCAGCTTTGAACAGAGATAAGCGGTATGTTTGTAGGCATGTTCTCATCCATGTATCCTACACGCGCACACGAGGGCCGCTGCTGCGCCTGCTCGCAGGGCGCGCTTTCGCTTAGGTAATCAAACAAGCTGAAAGGCTTCATCGCCCCCTCCAAGGTGAACCGCGTTTCCCCGCAGTGTCACCCTCAGGAGACCACGCTCAAACCACCTGTGAAGGCTTTCGGGGTCTGGCCGGCTCCGTCCTGTCCGCTGGCCTCGGCAATGGGCTATCTCTGGCTGGAGCGGGCCCAGGAAGTCGTCTACTGGGGCATGAGGCGCGTCTGCCCCGCGGACGCCGCCAACTACGCTCCAAGTGCCTTCCCGAAGAACAGCTCGCCACCGAGGCCCCTTCGGGCCTGCTCCCCGCCTTCCCCGCCTGCTGGGAGGCTGTCGCGGAGCCCTCCGTCCTCCCCGGAAAGGGGAGCTGCTCCGGCCAGGCCGGCGACAGACCGGACGGTGACGTGGATCCGCGCAGCGCCCCCACTCCCCGGCACCAGCGTCCTTCCTGCCAGCCCTCGCGACCCTTCCCCTCCCTCTAACGAGCCAAAACGGACGCGCGCTGCGTAAAATTCTAAATCTGGAACCAATTCCGTCAAGAAAGTCCGCATTCTCTTCTCGGTGAACGGATGCAGTGGAACTGGCTCGCCCGAGCCTCCACCTCCACCCTCGGCCACGACTGGGCCCTTCCTCTCCTCTCCTCTCTCGAGGCAAGATTTTTTTTTTTTTTTTTTTTTTTTTTTTAATACAACCGCGAAGAGCTCGGCCCACCTAGACTGGAGTTCGAGACTCGACACGGGACAGGAAAGTGACGGGCAGAATCTCTGTGAGACTCCTCAGTGCACCCAGCAGTTTCTGAAAGTTGCATTTGCGGTCACTCCCATGACGCCACAAGCGCTTCCCGAGCTTGTGTGGATCAGAGGAGGGACAACACCCTTGACCTTCACCCTGCAGACTAGGGGAGGGCCCACACCGGCAACGGGATGTCAGACCCGGGATGAGGCCCGGGGCTGAGGCTGACTTTATCCGCCAACCCCCTGTTCCGCTCTCCAGGACAGCAGCGGGGAGAAGTGGGCACTGGGTGGCCCCTCTCGGGCGCCCCGCAGAGACGCTCGCCCCGGGGAGCGCTGTCAGGTAGGCGGGGCGCCGGACGCCAGCCCACCTTACCCTAAGCGAGGAGTCCTGTGGACCACTTGGCCCCGACACGGGACTCCGTGCGCTCCTTCTTCCCGGCGGGACCAGCCCGCGAGCAGGCAAGAGCCCTGCACCCCCTGCTGCTGCCCACCCGCCGCCGGGCGTGTTACCTGAGAGTCCCGACCAGGAGGATGCGCCCGGGGCCTTAGGGGACTCAGCCCGAGCGGCGCTCCCGCTCTGGCCTCCTTAGCCAGCTGAGGCCGCCGCGCCGCGCACGGCACGGCGGGGACCACTGCAGCCTGGGCTGCCAGGGGCGACCAGCAAGGAGAGGGGCGCCAGACGCGGGCACTGCGCCTGCGCTCTCCGCTGCCCCAACCCCCACTGTGGCCGCTATGGGAGTGGAAGACGGGGGAGACCACCAGGATGCCAGACTAGTCCCGGGTACTGGACCTCACCGAGAGGCGTGAGCGTCCCTAGCGATGGAAGCTGCCAACGCCCTTGGAGGGCTGGGGAGGGTGAGGGCAGCCTGTTAGAAGCAATCAATTACCCGCCTGGGCGACATGGTCCTCTGGGAAGGGACATTTTTACCTGGTTGTAGGAATTAAAGTTGATTCCTTAAGGTTGGAAAAGCTGTCCAGCATCGATAAACGTCAGGACAGAAGAATCTTGGGGTATCCCAGAGTCCCTCTGGGCGTTTTACCCAGGTTTTGCATGGTGGAAGAAGTCTTCATAGTGCAAATGTTTTTATACCCCAGTCTCCATGCTAAATGAATAAATACATTCTCTTAAAAACAGACCAAGTCTTGTTCCTTATTTTCACCTTCTTCCAATGTCTATCCCATTTGCCTTTCTGAATGAAGATTGAGCATCATGTACAAGACAGGAGCCTACCACAGAGGGCCTCTGAAAGACTCTACCCGACATCGTATTAAAGCAGACACTGAGACTCATAGCCAAACTTCTGGCAGAGTTCAGGGAATCTTATGAAAGAAGGGGAGATAGAAAGACCTAGAAGGGTCTGGAGCTCCACAAGGAGAGCAACAGAACCAAAAAAAGCTGGGCCTAGGGGTCTTTTCTGTGACTGATACTCCAACCAAGGACCATTCATGGAGATAACCTAGAACTTCTGCACAGATGTAGCTCGTGGCAGCTCAGTCTCCAAATAGGCGCCCTAGTAAGGGGAACAGGGACTGTCTCTGACATGAACGCAATGGCTGGCTCTTTGATCACCTCCCCCTGAGGAGGGAGCAGCCTAACCAGGCCACAGAGGAAGACTATGAAAGACAGTCCTGATGAGACCTGATAGGCTACAGTCAGATGGAAGGGGAGGAGGTCCTCCACTATCAGTGGACTGGGGAAGGGGCATGGGAGGAGATGAGGGAGAGAGGGAAGGAGGGAGGGAGGGCAAGACTGGAAGGGAAGGAGGATAGGACTACAGTTGGGATACAAAGTGAATACATTGTAATAAATAAAAACTTATATTAAAAATAAAATTAAGAAAAAAAAAACAGACCAAGTCACCAAGGCAATGAGAGTCCAGGAAACAGGCTAGAAGTCCACAACCCTAGGGCAGGTAAGAAAGGACCAGGCCTGAATTATGGTGCTAGTCATGGAAGACAAGGGTCTCCTGACAGTTTCTCCTTAGTCTACTCAGATCCCTTTCTATTCTGCTCTGAGACTCAGGACTCAGCTTGATGGTGAAGTCAACTGTCTTCTAGCTTTTGGGTGGTTGGGCAAGTGAGAGACACACAGGAATCACAATACTATTCTATGATTGGTTGTTCTTCCTCTGAAAGTCAGAAGCTGAATCCCTGATGGAGTTTTGTGTGTATATGCCTGACCGCTATCTGTTCTTCTCCTTCAAGCCTGCATGGCTCCCAGAGGTTTCCTTTTAGTAACACACACACACACACACACACACACACACACACACACGGCCTGCGTGTGCACACACACTTTTTTTTAAATAGTCTCTTTTTTTAAAAAAGACATTATAATGAATTTTAGTTCATTAAAGTTGGCAACATTATAAAAACTTGGGAGCCCAGTAGGGTGGTGATCATTTCAGGGCTTGGAAGGTGAAAGCAGGAGGATATTGAGTTCAAGGCCAGCCTTGATTATATAGAAAGATTCTTCTCTCTCTCTCTCTCTCTCTCTCTCTCTCTCTCTCTCATACACACGCACACACACACAAACCACAGGGCTGAGAATTTAGCACAGAGAAAGAATGCTCGTCTGTGTGTGTTGAAAGCCTTGAGTTTAGTCCCAGCACAGTAAGTTAGTTAGTTCTAGAAGATGGGATATTTCCTATAGCCATCTTAACAGTCTTCTCTGGGGCTTCAGCATCCATTGTACTAGGTGATCTAACATGGCCCCATAGCCTATGGATGCCAACAGTAATTTAAACACACCCAAGAATAGAACTCTGGCCATTTGTTACCAATGTGTTCACAAAAGGGCTGACACCACCTAGGTATCCAACATCGGAGAAGTTCGTGTGTTCCTCGGGGCGGGGAGATTTCTCCATCCTCTCAGAGTAGGACTCAGGCTCTCCCAGCTGCAGCAGGCTGTTCTCAATGGGTCGATACTCTCAGGACCCTCTTAAATTCCTGGCACGGCGTCTGATAAATGTGCTTATGAAGAAGCTGCTGAGTGAGGCAACCATCAGTGGAGAGTCTTCAGCTGTTTCTGCAGAAAATCCAAACAACGCTCCCAAAGAAGATTAAAAAGGGCATCGGTCATCAAGTTGCCCCTATCAGCTTGTTCTAAACCCAGGATCTGACCATTTATTTCTCAGGCTTGTAAAAACAAACTGCTTGCCTGCTTTGACTCCTCCTCTACCCACTTAAAAAAAAACAAAACAAAACACTAAAACAACCCAAGGCAATATCATAAGCAAAAGTTACCCAGAGGGATCCCCAGGCATAGTTATTTGCGAATGGAATTAATGTCCAAGTAAACACTTACTTGTTCTGAATACAAATGAGACCAGAACAAAACAATCTCCCATCTTTCTCTCACCCTCTCTAGGAAAAAGGGTCATTTGCTGCCCAAACAGGCATTAATTCTGTTGATCTAGGTAAGGAACAGAGAAACAAGAGGAACTCTGACAGCAGTCTGCAAGGTTTGGCAAAGACTTTGATTCCCTTTAAAGAAATGGGGAGAGGAAGAGAGCCAAGAATGGGAAAGAAAAAGGAAAAAAAAAAAGGCTAGAATGAGCTGACTTTAGAGGAGTAAAGGCTTCCTGGGAGTTTGAGAGTGACATTAGGATTTAGCACAGCTGTCATCCTAAGTGATGCTAGATACCGGAAGATAGGAAAAGAGGATTTTTAGACATTTTGCTATGTGTAATAAATGGAATTCTTTTGTACTACAATCCCAAGAGCTTTTCCTCGCAACTGTCAAAAATTCATACTAAGATGACTTTAAGGAAAGGCATGCATTTGGTATAAGAACTGGGAGGTCTAGGGAAGGGTACAGACAAGACAGAGTACTGGCCTCAGGGCTTCGTACAGTGTCATTAAGACACGGCCTCCATCCCTCTCTCTGCTTTCAAGGAGTTATTTCTTCCTACAGTCCCCCTTTCTCCATTGTTCTAGTTTCATTTCTGCTATTGTAATAGAATACCCTGATAAACATGATTTTCGGTGGGATAGGGGGCAGTTCTAGGTTAGCACTCATCACAACAAGGCAAGCCCCTAGAGCAACTAGCCACATCAGCCATGCAGCCAAGCTATCTTTCTTCATTCTTAAATGGTCCAGAGGTCAAAACCAAGAAATCGTGCCACCCATCTGAAGGCTGGATCTTCCCACATCAA
This sequence comes from Psammomys obesus, assembly GCF_907164565.1. Lineage (NCBI taxonomy): Eukaryota > Metazoa > Chordata > Mammalia > Rodentia > Muridae > Psammomys > Psammomys obesus. The sequence goes on from NW_026596120.1 coordinate 10,351,340, forward strand.
TTAAGGCAATTAAGACAAACCTATGGTACAACCTGATATAGACAATCTCTCATTAAGACTCCTTTCTCAGGTAATTCTGGGTTATGTCAGTTGACAATTAAAATTAACCACCAAGGGCTGGAGAGATGGCACATCTATTTTAAAGGCTAGGGTTACCACCAAAAGGATAAAACTTAACCAAAAAACCTATGGTTATGTCATCCTTCAGCTGTTCTCCGCCACCCCCCACCCCCTCCCCGACAAACAATACACTTATTTTCCAATAATATCTTGGGGTTGTCACTGACACATTTTAAAGGATCATAGTCAACCATCTACTTCTGGAGACAAATTGTTGGAGAAAGGCTATTCCACAAAAAGAAAACCAACGCTCTATTACCAGAAGGAACAATACAGTTATGGACAAGAGAACACAGGAAATGCTCACTATTGATTCCTCTCAAAGAAACTTAAGATTTATATCACATTAATTAATTTACTTACCTACATATTTGTTTATTTATAGACAGTCTTACGTAGCCCAGACTGGTATGAAATTCACTGTGAAGCCAGGGGTGTCCTTGAATTCTTGACCCTTATACCTCTACTTCCCTAGTGATAGGATTACAGGTGGTGCTTGGGATTAAAACCCAGGGGCTTCAGGCACACCCAGCAGCATTTTGGCAGCTGAACTATATCCACAGCCCACTTTTATTTACTTGTTTTTGGATACCAAATGTGTTTTCTTTGAAGATGACAAAGTATTAACATGCTGAAATGTTCTTTTCCAAAATTTTATTTTAGCTTATTATCTATGGTGTGTGTGTGTATATACGTGTTGGCGTGTATGTGCGTGTGTGCACACATGTGAAGGCCCAAGGTTAACATTTGGCGTCTTCCTCCACAAGTCTTCATCTTTGAGGCCTCTCGCTGTACCTGGAGCTCACCAAATCAACCAAACTGGCTGCCTAGCAAGCCCTGAAATGCCCCGGCTCAGCCTTGTTGGCTCTGGAATTATAAGGACACATTGCCACCATTCCCAGCTTTTTCTATGAATGTAGGGGATCTGAACTCAGATTCTCCTGCTTGTGTGGCAAGAACTTTACTGACTGAGCCAACTCCCTAAGCCCTGAAAGAGTCTTTTAAGGAAAAAAAAATGGGGGGGGGGGTAAGGGAGGGGAAACTTTCTGGTTTTATATGAAGAGAAGCCAGAAAAATTTTTACATCCTATTTTGGCTCATTTTCAGTTCTCAAGTAAGAATGCCACTTTTCTGAGTTGAATATACGGTTCAGATCAGGTTACCCAAGCCCCTGTCTACCACTATGGGCATTACCCTTCCGTTCATCAGCCTGATTGCCTTCACTCTCCCAGTTATCAGAGTTCAGCAGTTAGCTGTTCTCCACTAACCAGCTAAGAAGCGTTACCTGAATTTGGAAAGCTGGGGCGGGGAGACCTCAAGTTCCAAACCGTTCTTGGCCACACAGTGAGATCCTGTCTCGAGACAATCAGGTAAAGGAGGAGAGAGGCCTGGTTTACATAGGCACGCAGGAAGGCAGACAGACATGCCCCATTGCAGAAGCTTCAGCATCTGTCAGTCTCCACGGCCTGACTGACAGCCACAGACCTTGAAATCAGAAGGAAGCTAAGTAGCCAATGCAGAGTTTGAGCCGTAGTCTCCAAATGAGCTGTAGAATGAGAGCACCAACAGTACGTGCAAATACCTGATTTCCACCACTCAGTTCTTTCTGCATTACCACTTACCACTCTAATCAATACATTGTCAAGATCACCTCTCCCCACACGCCTGATTCATCATCTAAAGAATATAATAATGGCCTGCAGTGTACAAAGCAACATTTTATTCAACAACAAAGGACTACACATACAACTATCAAATAGCACACTCCATGGTGAAAGCCTATTCCTCAGATGCAAGGGAGGGGTGTGTGTGTGTGTGTGTGTGTGTGTGTGTGTGTGTCCTGGAACTCCAGATGTTGACTAGACTAACTGGCCAATAAGCCTCAGTGGCCCTCCCTGGCTCTGGAGTCACACGTGCGCACATCCTGTCCCACTCCCATCTTTTTGCAGCAGTTCTAGGGATCAATGCAGCCTGCGTGCTTGGAAGGCAGCACTTCCTAGTCACTGAGCATCTCCTCAGTCCTCCTCATTTCTACTCAACATAAAACCAGGAGTTCCAGACAGAGTAATTAGGCAAGGAAAAAAAAAATCTCTGATACAACTGGAAAAGTTTTTCTTACAACTTAAATTTATGGGTGTAAAGGCCTAAATACCCCCCTATACACACCAATAAATAAATAAACTAAACTTATGAAATTCACATATCGGAACTAGCATAAGGAACCAACAAAGCTGCAGGACCTAAAGCTAAGGATATAGAAACAATTGCAATTCTACATACTAACAAGAAGTAAACAGAAAGAGAATTAGGACTGGAGAGATGGCTTGATGGTTAAGTGCACTGAGTGCTCCTGCAGAGGCTGAGGTTCAGTTCCCAGCACCTATGTGGTGTCTCATCCTCATCTGCAGCCCCAGTTCCAGGGGATCTGATGCCTGCTCTGAGTCCTGCAGGCACTGGGGAATGCGTGTGATACACAGACATACCTACAGGCAAAAATACTCATACGAGTGAAATAAAACAAATAGTCAGAAAAAGAAGGAAAAAAGGAAAAGGAAATTAAGAAAGCGATCTGTCTGCACCTTTAGGTCCGCAGTCAAGTACTTGCCTAGCGTGGGCAGGGCTGTGTGTTTGATCTCCAGCACGGGGGCTGAGGGCAAGGGGTGAACCCCCATTTACAATTAGGATCAAATTTAAAGACCCCAAGGTGAACACCATAAAGCGCCACTGAAAGAAGTTAAAAATTGGAATAAATGGAAAGATACATATACAGTTATGATGCCTAAGGTGTAACATTACGTTGCCCCTACAATCTAACACGAGCTACAGATTTCATACAAGTCCTTTCAAAAGCCAAAAGACAATTTTGCAGAAGTAGAATGAACCACCCTAAAATCTGTATGAAACTTTATGACAAAACAACCTTGAAAACCGGGGGTCACGACACACACTATCATGGAAGGTGGAAGAATGAAGATAAGTACATTAAGGCTATGCTCAGCAAATCTGTGAGTTCAAATCCAGCCTGGTTTACAGTCAAGGCCGTCTCAAAAACAAAACAAATAAAACAAACATTCTTGAAGACACAGTTGGAAGCTTCTTACTTCCTAGTTTCAAATTTCCTAGTAAGCTCCAAAAATCAAAACACATCAGGGCTAGCACAGACACTGCCTAGACCAGTGGAAAGAATCTAGAACCCAGAAATAAGCCCTCACACACACAGCTAAGTCATTTTCAAAAGGAATGGCAAGCATGCTTGGTGGGGAAAGAAGAGTCCCTTCAACAAATGAAAAAAAGATGGAATTGGATTCTAACCTTACACTGCACACAAACATGAGCTCAGTGGATCAGAGATCTAAACGTAACAGCTAAAATGTTATAAAGCTGTTAGAAGAAAACATGGTGAAAATTTTGTGATGTTGGGTTCGGCAGTAGTTTCTTGGATGCAGCCAAAACAGCACAAGCAACATAAGAAAAATAAACCAGTTGGACTTTATTAAAACTAAATGTCTTGTGTGCCTCAAAATCTGACACTTGGCTGGGGAGATGGCTCAGAAGGTCAAAATGCTTGCTGCACAGGCCTGATTGCCTGAGTTTGATCTCCTGAACCCACAGCAGATGGAACTCAGCCATGCTTAACAGCTGTCCTCTAACCCCACACTCACACTGTGACAGAAATACACACACACATCGTACACCCACAATACCTTTTAGACAATATTAGCAAGCAAAAAGACAGTTCACAAAATGGGAGAAAATATTTGCAGATCTACTTGATATCCAGAAAGAGTTTCTGCAATTTTCTAAGGGATCGAAATAGACATTTTTCCAGAGAACACATGAAAAGATATTCCACGTCTCTGATCATGAAGCACAAATCAGACCCACAGTGAGCTCTTACTTTTTACTTATTAGGTTGGCAGTGGTGGTTATTATTTTTCCACTGTTGAGGACTGAATACAAGGCCTTAAGGATGCTAGGCCAGCAAATGATCTACTACCAAGCTACCTACATCCCCAAGCTGGAAGGTTTTTGTTTTGTTTGTTTTTTGTTTTGTTGTTGTTGTTGTTATAAAATAGCAAGTGTTGACAAGGACATGGAGAAACTGAAACTCATGGGCATGGAGGGAAGGAATGCTACACAGAGCAACAAATGAGAAAAACCATGTGGTTGAGAGGAATTTTAATCAAGCAACATGGTTGCTCTGGCAAGGGATCACACCCAAAGACCTTCTAGGTCTGTGTGATCTGGCCAGAAAGCAGATACGCCCTGGATTGCAGTGTGATCTGGATTGCAGACATGCCCTTGGCACACTCCCTTAATCCCTAACAGTGAAGGTTAGTGTATAGAAAGAAGCAGCCATGTTTGAAAGTGATGTCTAATTGAAGGGAAGAGAAAGATTTGATAGAACGTGTCAGAGACAGGATACACCCAACTTTCATGAGAACAGGACAGGAAAGAGAGGCTGCCTTAGAGCAGTGCAGAGAGAGAGAGGTTTGGCTTTTTGTTCTGTTTTGTGTGTGTGTTTTTTTTTTTAATCTGAGCAGTTTTACTGGGACAAGAGAGAACAAGCTAGACACAGGTGAAGACAAAATGAGCCACATAATGAGAATGAACCAGAAGATGAAAGCATATTGCCAGAATATTAGTTTGAGGCCAGGCAGAAGCCAGACAAGTTAGTTTGAACCATTCAGTTTGGGGATTTTGGGCCAAAACAGTTGAGTCAAATCAGCCAGCAAGAGCTCAGAAAGAGCTAGAGAGGTTTATGAATGGCTCTCCTCTCATCCCCTCATCTCCCTTATCTAAGGAAATAAAAACATTTACAATGTGGTGAGTTCTTAAAAACATGACAAATGAGAAGCTGAAGAGATGGCTCAGTAGCTAACAACACTGGCTGTTCTTTCAAAGGATCTGGCTTCAATTCCCAGCACTCACATGGCAGCTCTCAACTGTCCTTACTTCAGTTTCAGAGGACCCAGGATCCAACACCTTTCTCTGGCCTCTGTATGTGTGTGGTGCATAGACATAGATATAGGCAAAACACCCATACACATAAAGTTAAAATATGTTGGAAATAAATAAAAGTATCACATTGAGAATATCATATAAAATACAGAAATTCTATTTCTGCATTTATTTCTTCTTATCTTCCCAACTCACAGTCCATTGTTGTGGGATGTCAGGATAGGAACTGAAGCAGAAACCACAGAGGAACAATGTGGCTTTGCTCCCTCTGGATGTCTTTCTTTCTTTCTTTAAAACAAAAAAACAAAAAACAAAACCTGTGTCCTGTCCTTGAAATCTTCATTGTTAATCTCTAGCTCATACTCCCAGAGGATTTCCAGTCTAGGCCATCCACCTGCAGCTTTTGACTGCAAGGATGCCTAGCTGCCACCATGACTAACTGGCAGCATCAGCTGCTTCCTGGACACGCTGAAGCACACACACTAAGTTCTGGATCTCTGCCAAGCCCTGAAGAAGGTCAGGAGTGTCAGCTCAGCCCCTGCTCTGTTTGTTGAGCCACACTGAGCTTTCTCTCAGTTGTACAGAGCCACCGCTGAGGCCCCCTTCCCCCCATATTTCCAAACACCAAATAAAATCCAAGTCCCTCTGCTTTCCACCTTAGTGTTATTGAATTTCTGCTTGAAGGTTAAGTGGCAATTCAAGAGTCTGCTCGCTTGCTCTCACTACTCAAGCCTTCTTTTGTCTCCTGTCTTTATTCAAGCAAAAGGCTGACCTTAGACACTTTTTAAAGCCACCTCCCTTTCTCCAGTGGTTGGTAGATACTCCACACTGACAGAAAAGGTCATGCACACAGAAATGCCAAAAAGACCAGGTTGATATATTTTATTTTCTAAAGATTTGTTTTATTCTTTAAATTGTGTCTGTGTGTTTCTGTACATGAGTGCATGTGTCCACAGAGGCCAGAAAAGGGTGTCACAGGTGGTTGCTTGTCACCCAACATGAGTGCAGGAACTGAACTCAGGTCTGTCTCTAAGATCAGTACATAATTTTAACTACCGAGGTATCTCTTCAGCTCTAATATTCTTTTAATTAAGTGAAATTAAGACTGATTTGAGCAATAGAGGAGTGTAATCACTGTTGTGAGTGAACAGTCCAGACTTCAAGCCAAGTACTGCTCAGCTGCTGATCCCATTGTTTGTCCATTTGACTTCCTCATTGTTGGTTCCAGTCTTGGCAGGTCTTTCCTGAAATTCCAAGATGACTGCCAGAGACTCCTGGGTAGTGGCTTTTCTTGTTCATGGGAAATAAAGGACACTTCTCTTCAGACCCAGTCCGGCTGGACTTGTTCTTCTTGATGTGGTCATTGTGCTGACTGGGTAGTGTTGATTAGCTTAACATTGATTCTGTAATCAGCTTTCTCTCTAAAGCAGACACCCAAGATTAACAGCTTAATAGAAGTTTTATTCTGACTTATGGTTTTGGAGGCTGCAGTCCATGGTCTTTTGGGCTCATTGTTTTCTGGGCCTGTGGCAAAGCAGTAGCTCAAGGTAGGAGCACATGATGCAGCAAAATCATCTCATAGGCAGAAACAAAAGAGGTAGGGCTGAGGTCCCATTACCCTTTCAAGGGTATGCCTCCAATGACAGGAAGATCTCTAACTAGGCCTTACCCTAAAGCTTCTACTGCCTCCCAACAGCCCCAAGCTGAGTACACATCATTTACATGTGAGCCTTTGGGAGACATTTATGAGCTAAGCTATCTGCTATGAGGACTAGGCCACTGGACTAAGATCTGTGGAAATATTGGAACACAGACAGACATCTTAGTTCTGCCTGCCCCACCCTCCCCTTTTCACATTTATTTATTTTATTCACTTTACATCCTCATCTGCCCCCTCTTTTCATTCTTTCTCTCTCCCTCTCTCCTTCCTTCTCCTCCTTCCTCCTTGCTTCTCTCCTCCCTCCCTTCTTTCCTCTCCCTCTCCCCATCCCGTCACACCTCCCTTCACACTTCTGCTTTCTTCTCTCTTTGCAATCCTGGGAAGTTACCACTGAGCTACACCCACACGACCCTCTGTACCCTCTCTAAACATCAAGATCAGCCAGCTTGTCACTAGACACTTTTTCCTTCCATTAATCCTCAAAGATTTCCTCTGTTTAAAACCCGAGGTGTAATTGCTCGTGCTGGGTATTCAATATCACACATAATAATAACCACTGATAAAACAGTGATCTCTGCCTCAGCCGTGAGAGAGTTTACGAATCACACACAGTAAGGATCTCTGGAGACTGGCAGCCTGCCCACACAGCAGGTGGTACTGGGCAGCAGGCTCCTGGGCAGGGATGGAAGGCCTGAGTTCTATTGTTAGCCCTCTTTAGGTCACCAGTGACTTTGAGCAAAGCAATTAACCCCTGAGGAACTGCCAGCTCTGGACTTTTAAATAGTACAGTGAAACCTGATGCTTTCTAAGCTCTTCAGAACCATAGCCTTCAAGAGGTTTCTGAGACATTGCCTTTGTCGCTAACAGTTCACTGAGGAATGATAAGTCATCAATAAGGAGTTTTTATGTTGTCTGTAGCAAGAACATTCCTGCTAACGGGATGAAAGTAGAGAGGGTAAGTACAGGCCTGTGAGATCAGCATCCTGGAGGTCCTGAACTGAGTCTAATTTAAGAAAAAAGCTGGAGAGACGACACAGCGGTTAAGAGCACTTGCTGCTCTTCCAGAGGACGGGAGCACAGTTCTCACCATACACATGGTGGCTCACAACCACCTGTAACTCCAGCTCCTTCCGGCCTCTGACGGCACCTGAACACACATTCACATATATAAACAAACTTAAAAATAAATTTTAAAAAACCCTGCAGTGATACATCTCAAAAGCATGACTTATCAGGGCTACTCTGGTTGGATGCAGGGACTACTACAATGGTCTTTTTTGTCTCTCTGTCTGTCTCTGTCTCTGGCTGTCTCTGGCCGTTGTGCTACAAAGTCTAATCTAACATCAAGCTGGCAGTCCTCCCAGCTCAGCCTCTCGTGTAGAGAAATATTTGGCTTAACTCCAAATACAGAGTGGGCAATCTATAGTCAAGAAACAGGGTCAGGGTTTGTGGATGGAAAATTACCAAGAGAAAAAAAAATCACACGTGAGGGGAGAGCTGGGCTATGCCGACCCAACAGGATTGTTGCTAGAGACAAGCTAACCTAGCCAGGCATCACCTAGGAGATGGAGGAGGAGAACGAAGGGCCCAATCAGGTATTGAGGCTGATCAGATACCAAGGATGAGGGCTTCCTGCTAAGCTGGCTTAGCAAGGGTCATTTACATTTTTAAATGTTTTACTTACGTATATGTGCCGTGCCATGGGTGTGGTGGTCAGAGAACAAGGTGCAGAAATCAGTTCCCTCCTTTCTACCGTGTGGGACACTAGGATCCAACTCGGATTGGCTGGCTATGCACGCCGAACCATCTCACCAGCCCCCCAAGAGAAGGCCCTTCACTAAAATGGTAGTTCACAAACAGGATATAAACAGTCCCCAGAGAAGATTTAGGAACCTGACTACAGGTTGGCCAAGCAAAGAATCTTTGTCAGTCCTGATCCCCAGGTGGCAGAAACACGGAGTGACATGGGGGCCCATACATAGTTCCGCCCTCTAGCCTTTGCCTGTGTGAAGGCCTGGGCTCCAGACACAGCACGCCACGGCAAGGCAGAGCAGGCAGCATGGACTGAACCTCAACACGCCTCCTGGTTTAGCTAGGAAAGTTATATTTTCTAGTTTCACAGGATTCCCTTCTTCAGAAGTTCCTCCAAGACCTAGACTTCCTCTCTCTTGTCCTCTCTTTGCTAGAAAAGGGTCCTAGGCAAAGACAGGCCCCGGCTCACCTAAACTATATAAGACAAATAGAAAGTAGGAATTAACTAACCTCCATGCTGTTTTAAAATCTCATTTAAAACAAATGAGGGATTATTTTATTTTATTTTATTTTAATGTTTCATTTGGTGACAAGGTCCCAATTTGTAGCTCAAGCTAGCAATCCTTCCTGCCTCAACTTCTTGTGTGCATGGGTTAAAGGTATTCACCATTACATCTAGTAGGAGAACCACATATAAATCCCTAAGAAGAAAGAAAAGATGAAAGAAAGCAAGAAAGAGAGAGAGAAAGGAAAGGAAAGGAAAGGGAAAAAGGAAAGAAAAAAGGAGATAGCAACTGAGTTTTGGAAGTTAGAAAATGCCTGGTTAAATGCCAAGGTTAAACTGGTAAAACAGATGGCTAAATGCATTAGTCCAACAAGTGTTTGGTCAGTGATGTCGGACGAGCGAGCATCCCACCATCCTGACTCTCTCGCTGCAAAGCCCCACGCTCAGCGCTGGCCTCACAGGCACCTCTGCCAGAGAGGCTGAAGCAAAAGATTGAGATGAAAGGGAGGGAGAGTCCTTTTAAGCTCCCAGATCTCCAGGTGCCCTTTTCCAGTGCATGAAGCCAAATCCTGCCCACTTCACCCCCCACGTCCTGCTCCCCACCCTACCCTCAACAGCACACTAAAGGCTTCTCAATTCAGAGATATGGTCTTTGGAGAAGAGATGTCGGACAAAATGGAGAAAAGGGGATGCCGACTGAACACAGAACTAAAACGATGTTCCGATGTTGATGCCACCAGCTCTTCTCAGCTCCCAGCATACTGGCAGCCAGGCCTGACCAGTCCAAGAGACAGGAAGATTCTCTTTACATCTCAACATGCCAAGAGAAAGACCTGGAATTCTGACATAGATATTTACTGTGTGATTCCTTCTGCTAGATAACTGTACAGAGGAACCCACGGCGGACATGGCCCACTGCGTGCTGTCAGGATTTCCGACTAGCTCTGTGGCTCTTCCTGATCAGAGGTATACACAGGCCAAAGATCACCATGCATTCAAGGGAAGCTTCAGAGAGATCTAATTAAGCAAACAGATGAAGCTGACTCTGAGGAAATAGGTTGTCCTGACCAGGAAAACAACTTTTTTTTTTTAAATTATCAAAACTCCTGCAAGAAAAGGATTTTAATCAGGGGAGGAAGAAAATGGTATGTTTATAAAGGAGTAGGCATAAAACAGAGACACTTAACTGTTGGAAACATGTCTGTGATGAAAGCACTTGGGAGGTAGAGGCAGGAGGATTAAAGGTTAGTCCACGTTCTTGGCACCTTTGAGGCCAGACTGGGCTATGAGTGAGACTGTCTTAAAAAACAAAAAAGAAAAAAGAAGCCAGGTGTAGTGGCACACGCCTTTAGTCCCAGCACTCCAGAGGCTGTGCAGGCAGATCTCTGTGAGTTCTAGGCTAGCCTGGTCTATAATAGTGAGTTTCCAGGACAGCCGGAGCTACCTAGTAAGACCCTGTCTTGAAAACAAAATAGATATAATATTCAAAGAATGACAGCAGTGGAAATTAAAACAAAAACAAAAACAAAACAAAACAAAACAAAACAAAAAAACCCACCGTACAAAGGTTAAGAGTGTCACAGAATACTAAACACAAGGCCAAAAAAGACAGGACATAAGGCTAAAAACATAAGAAAATTAGATCTGACCAAGGAAGTCTGATATCCAAATAAAATACAGAACTGAAGACCCAGAGGGAGGAATGCTCCTCCAAAACCATCCATGATGATATTCTAGAGCTTGAAGAATGGAGGACAGCTCTAGCCTAGGCCCACAGCAAGGCGTTGCTAGGTGAAATTTTAGAAGTTTGGAGTTAGGGTTAGGGATGGCTGTGAGCCACTGTGTGGGCTCTGGGAATCCAACTCAGGGCCTCTGGAGAAGCAACAAGTGTTCTTAACTGTTGAGCCACCTGTGCAGCACCTCCCCCCCCCCCAAAAAAAAAAAAACATAGCCAGGGCTCAGGGACCCAAATCAAGTGGGCCGTGGCCTGTCCACATGCTTTTATAAAAGCGTATCAAGTCCAGGAACCACCGACGAGAGAAAGCGTCCGTTTGTTGTTCTGAGACGGGCTTTGATTGTCTCCAGTTGCATCCATTCTCCCAAAGATGATGTGATGGTGTGACTTCATTCTTTTTCTTCACCAAAAAGTTAACTAATTAACTAGTTAACTAATTAAGCTCCATTCTAGTCACCCTCTCCTCATCCCTTGCGCGGTTGTTGGACACGTAGGTTGGCTCCTTCCCCTAGCTGCTGTGAACAGCAGGCTATGATGACATTGGTGTGCGTGTGCCTCTGGGATACACTGATGTGGAGCCCTTCAGGTAAACCTCAGAAGCGGTGGTACAGTCGGGTCATATGGAAATAAAACTGTTTTTACATTTTGGAGAGGCCTCCATACTGATTTTCATGCTGCCAGGGCTAACTCCCACTCCCACAGGCACGCATGAGGCTTCTCATTGGTCCACATCCTTGTTGGCACCTGCAGTTATTCGTTTTCTTCTGTTATTCCAACTGGCATGACATGGAATCCAAGTAGGGCTTTTATTTGTGCTATTCTGATGACCAGTGAGGCTAATCGTTTTCTTATATGTTTGTTGGTCACTGAAGACAAAACATTTGAAAAACAGTAAGTCAAATGAAAAGGAAATCAGGATTGAAGTTCCTCAAGGCGTCTTATCAAGCCCTTTCGTATTCAGATCTTCTTTTTCCAATGCTCTATTTATTCATTCATTCATTTTATTCGGACCAGGGTTTCCCTTTGTGCCCCTGGGTAGCCTGGAACTTGTTCTGTAAATCAGGCTGGCCTTGGGCTCGCAAAGGTCCATGTCTCTCTGCTTCTTGCGGGCTGGCATTAAAGCCATTTGCCACCACACCTGGTCCTGATTTATTATTTATTTATATGTGTGTGTCCCGGCATGCACTAGCGTACAGGCATGCCTTCGGAGGTCAGAAGAGGGTGCCAGATGGAGCTACAGGTGACTGTGAACTGTTTGGTGTGGGCGGGTGCTTTGAAAGAGCAGTAAGTGCTCAACCGGCTCCTGCCAGTGCTCTGTTCTTGAGTACGAATCAAAAAGAGAGCCAAGGAGAATTTGCAAATGGTGATTGTAAAAGGTTGAACACAGTCTGAGTCTAAACTCCCTCCTTCCTCACAACTCTCCGCCCACTCATCCTCACTTTCCCTCAGGCCCCAGCTCTACCTCCCACATCTCTCTATTTTCTATCCACAGCACCCCCCTCTTGATCTGAGCACATGCCTGCTTCATGCTACTTTTCCTGAGGGCAAATCCTGTAAATTAAGGTCCCCAGGAAGTATGCAAATGTCCCAAGAGCTCAGGCCTTGCCTGCACAGAGCTGTACTTCTCTTCGGACAGAGTCAGGCTAGATTTAGTGACATATTCTAAATTAGTATGAGACTTTCCCGTTTCCTTGAAGCATAATGCCCCATTGATTGCAAGCTGAGTCATATATTGAGCCCGAGTCTCACACTGTCAGCGGGAAGTGTAATTCCTGAATGACTCCCAGCAGACATTTATAGATTTTTTTCAGTCTGTTGATTTATATAAGAGACAACCAAAGTCTTTTTTTCCTGAAGACCTTTAAATAAATCCGGATCTCAACTGCTAAGTCATTGAACATAATTATATACAACAAACAGATTAATCTGCATAAAAACAAGAATTGATGTAATGGGGATTTAAAAAATCCAAATCAAAAGCTGGTCATGGTGGCACATGCCTGTAATCCTAGCACTTGGGGAGGCAGAGGCAGGTGGATCTCTGTGAGTTCAAGGCTAGCTAGGTCGATAAAGCAGGTCCAGAATAGCCAAGGTTACACAGGGAAACTCTGTCTCAAAATAATCATCATCATCATCATCAAACAAACAACCTCCCCAAGTCCAAGTCAGTCTGTAGAAAATCAACAGAGAACTTTCCACTTTTCCTTGTTGAGAGACAAAAGAATGGTGGGCAGGAGAGATGGTCCAGTAGTTAGAAACACATGCTACTCTTCCAGACGACCTGAGCTGAGTTCCCAGAACCCACATCAGGCAATCAGGCAGCTTATAACCTATAACTCCAATTCCAGGGACTCTAATGGCCTCGTTTGACCTCTGGGGTCACCCACACAAATGTGTGCATACTCATACACAGACACATACACTTATTTAAAATTAATTTTTTAAAGAGGTAAAGAATAAAAAATAACCATTGACATAAGTGACAGAAATGGAAAACAACTCTTTGAAGAAGTCTGGTACTTAGAAGAATGAGAGGAATAAAGGTGTCAGTACTGGAACAATGACAGTTTGTATCTATCTATCATCTATCTATCTATCTATCTATCTATCTATCTATCTATCTATCATCTATCATCCATCATTCATCTACTTATCATCTCTCATCTATCTGTCTATCTATCTATCTATCTATCTATCTATCTATCTATCTATCTATCTATCTATCTACCTATCTGTGAGATCCAGACATATTTTAGATATTTGATGCTAAGACCATCTTTGTCCTTCTGGAAGATCCTCCCCTACCCCCCACCTTAGGCTCTCCTGCACCTCTTCTGTTTTCACCAGCTCACTTGTCTTGTTTGCTCAGACTTAAATGTTTGCTTCTGAGAATTCTGCACTGAGACTATCCTCATAGACTCCTACACCCTCTCTCTAAATAATCCTCTTCCATTACTTGAATTTCTATCTATGCCCTTGCTATGACAACATACCTGAGGTAACCATATTAAGAACAAGAATTACTTATTTTGGTTCCCAATTTCAAAGGTTTTAAAACATGGCTGCTCGACTCATTTGTTTTGGGACTGTAGTGCAGCAGTGTATTATAGTGTAAGCACTTGTCAGAGGAAGAAAGAAAGAAAAGGAGGGGCCAGGTTCTCCACGGGCATGCTCTCAGTGATCTACTTCCTTCAGCTAGACCCTGTTTCTTAAAAAAAATTTATCATGTCCTCCTCACTGTACCATCAACCAGATCATCAACATATGAGCTTTTGTAGGACATTTAAAATTTAAACATGTAACACTTGACTTTGGTCAACTTGATTAGAGTAAGGCATTCTCTCCATAAGGCCATTTCCAGCAAGGATTAATTAAAGGAACTGAAGGCAGAAGACTTATTCTTAATGTGACCAGCACCATCCCCTGGGTTGGTGTTTTGGACTGAATAATAATAATAATAATAATAATAATAATAATAATAATAATAATAAATGATAATGATAATAATAGAAAGCAGTGTGGTGGGGTCCTTACATCTGTAATTCCAGTACACAAGATGCTAAAGCAGGAATATTGCCACAAGTGCGAGGCTAGCCTGCGCTAGTGAGTCTAGACAATCATGAGCTATAGAGTCAGCTTATCTCTCAAAATAAGTAAATAAAAGAGGAAAAGGAGAAAGCCAGCTGAGCGCAGGCCTTCCCCTCTTTCTGACTCCTGTTCTGTGTGAGGTGAGCGAGCAGCTGCTTCATATCCCCCCCTACCATGGATCCACCTGCTGTCACCTCCACCCACCATCACTGTGGGCCAAATAAGCCCTTGGTCCCTGAGTTGCTTCCAAGGTGTCACAGCGGAAGTAACTGCACTGGCTGGTTTTGTGTGTCAACTTGACACAAGCTAGAGTCATCAGAGAGGAAGGAGCCTCAGTTGAGGAAATGCTTCCATGAGATCCAGCTGTAGGGCATTTTCTCAATGAGTGATCAATGGGGGAGGGCCCAGCCCATTGTGGGTGGTGCCATCCTTGGGCTGTTGGTCCTGGGTACTCTATGAAAGCAGGCTGAGCAAGCCAGGGAAAGCAAGGCAGCAAGCAGCACACTGTATGGCCTCCGCATCAGCTCTTACCTTCAGATTCCTGTCCCGCTTGTGTTCCTGTCCTGACTTCCTTTGGTGATGAGCAGCAATATGGAAGCCTAAGGGAAATAAACCTTTTCCTCTCCAACTTGCTTTTTGGTCATGGTGTTTTATTGCAGCAATAGAAATCCTAGCTATGACAGTGACTAAAACAAACAAACAAATAAACTAATAAACAAAAACATAGCAACACAACTAATTTGTAAATTTATAACCCAGATAGATTTCTTCCTGGACTCTAGGAAAATTGCTTCCTGCATAATTATTCCCGTTGGTCCGGTAAGCCCTTCCTATTAATTAAGCAAAAATCAAACCTGCCACTTGTCCTCAAATTAAACGTTTTGTATGCATGTGACTGGTTGAATGCTTCTTTCATTTGTCTGGTTTCCCACCTCAGATCAGTGGTACATCCTGAGCCCTGTTTCTCTTATCTTAGCCTTTATACCCTCAACCTGTAGGCTGAATGTCTCTTACCAGCTCCCAAATCCAACAGTTTCTCCCGTCTCCGTGAATCCTGCCTAAATTCAGGCCATCATCACCGTCATCCCTGGGACAGACTGTCAAGGTCTCCTAAGTGCTCTCGAAGCCCTCTCGAAACACACTCTCTGCCCTTCTGACACATCGATCTGACGCTGCTTAAAGCCTTGCCTTGCTAAGGCTCATAATGGGGTGCACAGTCAGGACAGAGGAAACTGTCTCAAACACGTAATCTAAAGAATGTCAAATTTATGGGGACTTTCTCGTACCCTCTCTGTAGGTTCAAACTTGATAAGCACCTGCTCTCCAGCCAGCCATCACCCATCGCCAGCAATAATGAGCCCCTGGAGCTGTTCTCCTGAGGGCAGCTCTCCTGATTCAGAGTAGAGATAGGGAAGATATTCCTGGCAGTTTTCATCTCGTAATTACAGCTGCCAGAGGAGGGCCTGAAGTTGTAAGAGGTTAATCAGGATCATGACAAAGACAGAGACGTCAAGGTTCATGAGGAACCCTCCCCAAACAAGCATGTAGAGGCTAAGGAAGGGGGGTGATAGAAGAAAGGGATTGCCTTTTCTTAGAAGATTTGTGCTTAAGGGGGTTCATTCTGAAGCTGGGCAGGACATTTTCTACAGAAGACAGCAGTAAGTCTGATGTGGTCTTCAACCTGAGGTACATGTAGCCCTCCGGGCACAGGAAGATTTCCAGAGTGTTACAGAGCTAGACGGTTCTATAACAATCAATTTGACAGTCCTTAACTTGCTGTCTTTATTTGAAAAAGATTTTTGCATTTTGTATGTATGAGTGTTTACCTCTGTTAGGTATGTGCACCCTATGGGTGTCTGGTTTCCACGGAGGCCAGAGAGGATGTCAGATCCCTTGAAACTGAAGATACAGGCTGTTGTGAGCCTCTGTGTGGATCTTGGGTGCTGAACCTGGGCCCTCTGCAAGAGTACTCTTAAGCCCTTAAAGCTTTTGTCTTTCTTATAAATCATGTGTGCATGTGTCTGTGTGTGTAATGTACATAACAGTGCAGGTGCCTGCAGAGTCCAGAAGAGGGCGGTAGAAACCCCGGAGCTGGAGTCTTACATGGTTGTGAGCCTGCTGATATGAGAACTGAATGTGGGTCCCCAAAGAATTCTCTCTCCAGCCTAGTGATCTGCTTTCTTCATGATTCTTTTCTCAAGTGACTGATATGGATTTGCCAGTCTGTTCTAGCCTACCCTTTATAGTTCTCCTTCCTCTCCTTTAGAGAAGACAGCGGCACACTTCACTCATCCAGACTCAATCTCTGCACCAAAACAAGTGTTCGCACTGTGTGTGCATGTTTGCGCATGTCTGTGTATATATGTATCTGTGTGTGCATTTGTGTGTGTGCATATCTGTATGTGTGTATGTGTGTTTGTGTGCCTGTGTGTACGCGTTCAAACTTTGGTGAAAGTTATATTTTCATGTTTGTGTAAAAAACCGTAAGATAACAAAGCATTTTGAAAACCATATTGTTCTTCTTTTAATTTCTTTTTTAAAATCTATTCACTTTACATCCTGATTGTATCCCCCTCTCTCGTCTCCTCGTTTCTCTCCCTCCATCTTCCCCCATATTCTCCTCCCCTAGTCCTCAGAAAGGGGAGCCACTCCTCCCCTGCCAACTGACCCCAATCTATCAGTTCTCATCAGGACTGCCTGCATCCTCTTCCTCTGTGGCCTGGCAACAGGGGGAAGTGATCAAAGAGCAGGCAACAGAGTCCATGTCAGAGACAGCCCCTGCTCCCCTTATGAAAACCATGTTGTTCTATACTTTAACTTGAACAAAATTGAAAGCCAGGTATATGCCTGGAATTTCAACACTGGCTGGGAAAGGTAGATTATTGGAGTTCATGGGTTAGCCAGCTTTGCCTAACCAACATTCTTTAGTTTCAGTGAGAGAGCCTCTGTCAAAAAGGAAAGTGGAGGGTGATTGAGAAAGACACCTAATGCTCACCCTTGACCTCCACAGACATGTGCACCCGTGCACACATGTACATAGCACATACACACATGTACATAGCACATACACACAAATAAAGAAGAATGCTATAGTTTGACATAAAATGTTCTTCCCTCACAAGCTCAGGTTTGAGTGCTTTGTCCTTAGGTGGTGGTGGTGGTGCTTGTGGAAAATTAATGCAATTTTTTTGATATGTGTGGCCTTAACTAGCAGAAGTTGAGTTGCTGAGGGGCAAGGGGTTAAAGGTTATATCCTTTCTGGTTCTCTTCCATGCTTCCTGTTTCCTGGTCCAGTTGTGCTGTACAGAGCTCTGCCTCACTCTCTTTCCACCAACTACTGAGTTATTCCTAAGGCCATGCTCTCCCTGCCATAGTGATTGTACTCCCTAAAACTGTGAGCCAAAATCAGTGCTCTGTTCTTTAAAATGCCCTGTCAGGTAGTTTGTCACAGGGACAAGAGACATAATTAACACAAGGCTCTAATCAAATTGTCACCTGCTAGCTCAACAAAATGATTCTTACACCTCATTATACAAAAAGCACATTAATAAGTGGTGTTGTTGCTTGAATGACACTTGTTTGTAGCAAAGGGTTTTTTAGTCTTCTATTCCTGTCACCTTGCTCATACAAAGAGTCCCAGTCATCAGTACAAACACGCAAGTACAGATATGACCGACGGTGTGTGCTGTCTCATTCCAGAAATAAAAGTTTCCCCCTGGGTCTTGTATCTTATCCATATACTTCTCTTTTAGTAACTGTGGTGGTTTGAATAGAAACAGCCCCTGTAGACTCACATGTTTGAATGTTTTGCCCATAGGGGGTGGCACTATTAGGATGTGTGGAGGAAGTGTGTCACTCAGGGGGTGGGCTTTGAGGTCTCATATATGCTCAAGCTACGCCCAGGATGACACACAATCTCTTCTTGCTGCCTGTGCATCAAGATGTAGAACTCAGCTCCCTCTCCAGCACCATGTCTGCCTGTCCTCCTGCCATGCGTCCTGCCATGATGATAGTGGACTAAACCTCTGAAACTTTAAGCCAGTCCAGAATTAAATGTTTTCCTTTATAAGAGTTGCTGTGATCATGGTGTCTCTTCACAGCACTAAAACCCAAACTAAGACAGTAACATTTTTTAAAAAAACATTATTTTATTATTTTACTTTATGTGCACTGGCGTTTTGCTCACATGTATGTCTGTGTGAGTGTATTATATCCCCTGGAAACTGGAGTTGCAGACACTTGCTAGGTGTTGTGTGGTGCTGGGGATCGAACCTAGGTCCTCTGGAAAAGCAGCAAGTGCTCCTCTGAGCCATCTCTCCAGCCCCTATTTTCAGCAATTTAAAAAAACATTTAAGTTTAAACAATGCACTTATGTTGTTTTGATTAAATGTATACATATATTAAATGTTATAATGACTCTACCCAGAAGGAAATTTTAATTAAGATAATCATAGCAAATGTTTTAACATTCCATTCTAAGTTTGTATACACAAATTTTGTCATAAAGAAATCTGATGGTGCAAACAGTGAACATATAAAATATGCTCTGTGGAGAAATTAGAATAAAAATATAAGCTCCAGGGGGAAAAAGGCTGTATCTGGATATGTAGATCCAACTCAGTTGGTTCAGTGCTTGTCTGGCACACAGTAAGCTCAGGTTACTATCTAGTGACACATATCTCATACTGGTAGAGACAGGAGCATAAGAAAGTTCTGAGCTAGCCTGGGCTAAATGAGACCCTGTTTCCAACAAACAAACAAAAGAGAACAAAACAAGGCAGGCCAGTACCAGGTAAAGGTACTGGCCTACTGAGTTCCATCCCCAGATCCCACAAGACAAAGAAAATGGACTCCTGAAAGTTGTCGTCTGATCTCTGCAGGCAGGCCATGCGGATCAAGCGCGCGCGCGCGCGCGCGCGCGCGCACGCACGCACGCACACACACACACACACACACACACACACACACACGCACTGAAATATAAATGTTGGAAGGGAACTGTCTTACGGCTTTATTTCTGTGACAAGCCGCCATGAGCACGGCAACTCTTACAAAGAAAAACCTTTAGCTGGGGCTGGCTTGCAGTTTCAGAGGTTTATCATCATGTCTGGAAGCGTGCTGACGCACAGCCAGACATGGTGCTGAGAGTCCTACATCTTGATCTGCGAGCAACAGAAAAAGACTGAGCCGCTAAGCCTGGCTTGAGCTTCTGACACCTCAAAGCCCACCCCAGTGACATGCCTTCTCCATCAAAGCCACACCCACTCCAACAAGGCCACACCTCCTGGTAGTGCCACTCCCTGTGGGCCCATAGAGACCATTTTATTCAAACCACTACAGGGACACGAAAATCTTTGTTTATTTTTGTTTGTTTGGGTTTCTGTTTGTTTTTGTTGTGCTAAGAATTAAACCTGGGGCCTTATATTTACTAGAGGAGAGGTTTCCCTCTGAGCTCCATTCTCCAGCCCTGGATGACCTGTATTATTTTTTTAAAGTGGAGTGGTTGGAGATACTGAATTGCTTTGGTGTTTAGATTCTGATGAGTTCATATTAAAAAGTAACATGATGGATTCTTTGTTGTTGTCATTTTGTTTTTGGTTTTCTGAGACAGGGTTTCTCTGTGTAGCCTTGCCAGTCCTGGAACTGCAGACCAGGCTGGCCTTGAACTCACAGAGATCCATCTGCTTCTGCCTCCCAAGGGCTGGGATTAAAGGCATGTGCCACCACTGCCCAGCCATGATGGTTTATTTTGAATGGCAATATTTGCAATACATAAGGAATAGTGTCCTTTATAATGACTAAACTTAGGATGAAAATTTTAAATGCCAAGTTAAAAACTTGAAAGGGAACACAGCTTTCAAAATATTCTTCAGGGATATGTGGGTAAAATGTCTGAGTAACACTAGGTAAAGATTCTGGAAGCTGCTGAGTGTAATGGTACATGCCTGTCACCCCAGCACTTGGTAGTTGAAGCAAGGGTATCATGAGTTTAAGGCCAATCTGGCCTATGTAGTTAGTGAGACCTTGTCTCTAAGAAAATATGCAAATACAACCTGTACTTTTCTTCTTCTTCTTCTTCTTCTTCTTCTTCTTCTTCTTCTTCTTCTTCTTCTTCTTCTTCTTCCTCCTCCTCCTCCTCCTCCTCCTCCTCCTCTTCCTCCTCTTCCTCTTCTTTTCTTCTTCTTCCTCTTCTCTTCCTCCTCCTCCTCCTCCTCTTCTTCTTCTTCTCCTTCTTTTTCTTTTGGTCTTGAATTAACCACAGCCCCTAAAGATTACAACTGCCAGAAAGTCTCTGTACTTGATACCTGTTCCTTGGTTATTGTTCAGTGTTTTAAGACAGTGTATCATGTAGCCCAGGCTAGTCTTAAACTTGCTAGACAGTGGAGGATGACTTTATGGCACTCCCTCAAGTGGCATCACACCCAGGTTGTGTAGAGCTGGAAACTGAACTTGGGGTTCCTCTGCGGACGCTAAGAAGTCTCTCCAGCCTCAGAAGGTCAAGTTCTTAATACTGAACCAGGCTCAGAAATCTGCATCTACAGGTTACAAATTTCATCTGCTTCCTATCTGCCAGCCCCTCACTTCCTGCTCTAACTTTTTCCTCCCAGCTAAAGCCTTGCTGGAGTTTTAGCTGGAGTTTTCAATGCCTCAAAACCACCACCGCATCTCCCTGGGTCTTCGATGATCTTTCACCTCTCACTGCCCTCTGTTCCCCTTCTCCAGCCAAGAGGGAATTTTTGGAGTAATTGCCGTCCACATCTGGCCCTCAGTTAGGACAGCCAATCATCCCAGCTTTCCTAGGAATGAGGAATTTCTTTGTGGCGGTCACCTACCCTGTCACCGGGATTGGGCTGGGAGACACCTTATTCGACAAGTGGAGCAGCCTTCTGAGCGTGTCTGGGAGGACATTTCAGACACCTCTGGATCCTGAGGGGCTGTGACCCAGTCGGTCTGGTCCTCTGATGAGACTCCCAGTTTGAATGGACTGTTGAGACCCAGGAGGGCTGTGGAGAGTGGAGCCTTGTTGGAGCAGTTACCACAGGCCTGCCTCGGGGAGTACGTCGTGCTCGGGCCCCTTCTTCAGAGGCTCGGGCCTTTGCACCACAGCTCGGTGAGTCCTGATTCCCTGAGCCCTTTGCTGCCATGATGTTCTGCCTTATCACAGGTCCATAGCAGTAGAGCTGGCTGACTATGGTCTGAAATCTCTGGAATGGTGACCAAAGTAAACCTTCCCTGAGCTGGGCGTGAGGCTCACACCTGTACCTTAGGGTTAGGGTCAGGGTTAGGATCACAAGTTCAAGACTATCCTGGGCTGTAAAACTAGACTTTGTCTCAAAAACAAAAATAAAACCTTTCCTCTCCCTCATGCCTCCCCTCCCCGCAAGACAGGGCTTCTCTGTGTGGTCTTGGCCGGCCTGAAACTCGCTCTGCAGACCAGGCTGGCCTCAAACTCTGGTCTGCCTGCCTCTGCCTCCCGAGTGTTGAGATTAAAGGCGTGCGTGCGTGCGTGCGTGCGTGCGTGCGTGCGTGTGTGCATGTGGGACAGCCACCAGCAGCGCCACCACACTGGGAAGCCTTTTCTCTTTTCCATTGTCTTTCTCAGGTACCTGCCACCACAATGACAGGTCTGCTTAGCACACTTGGTATGAAAGGCTTTAATACTAAAACCAGGATGCTCAGGCCTAATGAGCGTGAAGGGCCACCCTACCGTTTATTGCTCGAAGAACTCACAGTTTGGCCTAAGGAAAGTAGTCACAGGTGTAGAGTATTCACTTATTTATTTCCTTTTTTTCCCCCCTGACAGACCCATAGAAGAGAAATCACTCCTATAGTCTAGGAGCACCCCCCAACTTTTTTTTTTTTTCTGGATAATACAATTCAAGTGCTTTAAACATTTGAGTTACAGTATTCCCAATTACCAGCTCACACTTCAAATAGCAGTTATTTTGTGATCTCCAAAGAAACGCTCTTCTAATTAATGGAGCTCATTATGCTTGCATATCCAACCCTGCCAGTGTGGGCCTCGGAGCATCACTTCAAAATAATTTATCTGTGAAGGTTCAGGGCTGCTAGGCTCCTAAAAATAACTTCGAGGGGAGCATTCTGAATGTCCTGTACGCACATGTGTCTGGAGGAATGGGGTTGGGGGGAGGAGAGGGAAAGGTTGATTCCCCCTAAGGGGAATTTCCAGAAATTTCATAAGTCTGAATGTGCCCAGGAGCGTAGACGCAGACACTCTTACCTAACTGTGCCTCAGTCCCATCTGTCCAATCCCAGAAAGCACTTTAAAGGTTTGGGATGTAACTCAGTGGTAAAGGGCCTGCCTTATATGTGGGTCCTGGGTTTAATCCTGAGCACTGTCATAAATAATAAAAATAAATAAATAAATTCATGCAGGATGGCAACTTGGTTGGGAGCATTAAATCTGGGGCGGGGGGGGGGGGGCGGCGGGCAGCAGCCTGGATTTAAATTTTGTCTATATAGCTAACTAGCTGTGTGACCTTGGGCAACTCATTGATCTTGATGGGTCAAGCTCTTTTGTAAAATAGGGATAACCACAGAGGCTCCTCGTGGGCCTGCCATGAAGTCAAATGAATCATTATGTGCAAAGCACTTGGAAAGGAGCCGAGTACAGACTAGGTGATGTGTTGGTTTTCGTCAGCCGCATCTCTGTGAAATGCCTGGAGCTCTGATAGGCACAGAAGGAACGGCAGCTCTCACCAAGTTCTCAGGCACTCTTTCTTGGCTGGAATACCCAACTTTCAGAGAGTAACCAGATTCAGCGGTGGTTCAGCCAATAGCTGAACCATGAGAACAGATTTCCTGACCCCCCTGATAGACAGTCCTTTTTTCCAACTGTCTAGGGTTCCTTGAGAAAAGACTAGAAAGTCATATTTTTTTTTTCAATGATAAGAAAATCAGACAAATGACTAACAGGGGTACAAAAAAATAATTGCTCTGTGTTAGCAAAAGCGCCCTCACGGTCGCCATGTTGAGAATTCCATTTCGTCATTGTTCCACTTGCCCAAGAAGGAGCTGTATCCTATGCAGTGTGAATCAGAGCCCAGGTCAGCAGGCAGCCTTCCTCAGCAGGGCTCCCTCTGGTACATAAGGCTGCAAAACCAATTTTGGGTTGCCATGGTAACCAAGGGAGCTTCTAGGGGAAAAACAAAAACCCTATTTATTCAGGACATCAACTGGCATATCCTAGGGGTTGAGGAGAAATGAGGAGAGGGACAGAAGCATAGTGAATGTGGCTCCGAGTTCAAAGGGTGCCTTATTGCTTGTTTCACTCTGCTTTTGTTTTTCATTTTTGACCTCATAAAGCCCAAGGGGGCCTTGAGCTTGCCATATAGTTCAGGCTGTTCTCTAGCTCAAGGTCCTCCTGCTTCATCCTCTCCAGCTGTTTTCTATTTTAGAAACCTCCAAAACCAGATGCCTTAATGGACAAGTCCACTGAACACTGTGGGTTCCTGTGACCCAGATAGCTACTATTTATTGATGGATTAAAAGATAAGTTTCTTCTATAACATCTTGGAATTGAAGCAGTCTGGTTCTACTGGGGTGCCATGTAGGAGGACAGAAGCCACCAAACAATGGGTGGAGGAGGAGGCAGGAGGAGAGAGAGTCCTAAGCTCTCTCAGGAGCCCTGTGCAAGCCTACACCCCAGATCTGAATTATTTGGATACAGAGAAAGATAGACATCTACCAACAGGGTGATGTCAGATTGCTCTCTCTCTCTCTCTTCCTCCCTCTCTCCCTTTCTCTCTTACCCGCCCCTCCCATAAACACAGCTTACCAGTTTCACATATGGCACACGTAGGCCAGAAGCAGGTGGAACAGGAGTTGGTGGCAGCTAGCTTATGAGCATTCTTCGGCCCTTTCACAACACCTCCTGGCATCAAAGGCAGCCCTACTGGAGAAGGCTGTGTTGGTAACAGCAGCTTTCAGCTTGGCTGCTCTCTTGGACAAAACTGCCTTCACTTCAAGTGCAGGAGCTGTGTGATTTGGCTTATAGAGCACCAACACAACATGCTTACCTATTGACTGGAGGGATGGTATGTCCAGAAACTAAGAAGAGCAAGCATGTAGCCTCCAAATGAACACACACACACACCATCCCAGCAGCCTTGCCGTTAATTCAGCTAAACCACATGGTAACTCTCTAGTTACGCAACTACTTAAGTCACTCTCTAACCATCCTCGTATTACCAACAAAGAAATTAAGGCACAAATTGATTTTTTAAAAACTCTACTCAACAGCTCAAATTAGGTAAGCAGCTGAGACTTTTACTGATTGGTCCACGTTATTGACCTTCGATGCTTTTCCACCTTGCTGTACTTGGGTAATCCCTTGAGGGGAGTCCAGAAAGCCTAGCAATGCTATGTTCCTGTTCTTAGAGAGTGTGGAGGGAGACAGAAGGATGGGGAAAGTTTCTGCTTGATCTCAGTGCACAGCCATGCAGATGTGAGGTCAGGGAGAGCGAAGGAGTGATGGTTGGCATTAATTGTCAACTCTCCCAAATCGAATCACCTAGGAGATGAGCCTCTTCATACGTCTGTGAGAAGTTGTCTTGATTATGTCAGTTGCTGTGGGAAGCCCTGTCTCAGTTGTAGGAGGGACTTGGGCTCTGCAAGTTGAGAATGTCAGCGGAGCAGCAGTGTGCATTCACTGCTGACTTCTGGGTAAGGGTGTCACTCTTTACAGCTTGCCTCCCACACCCTTCACACATTTCCTCAAAGGTCTTCAGGAACCCTGAGGAGAACATGAAGAACCAAGGAACTCAAGCTCAAACAGAACAGAACAGAAAAACAAAAACAAAAACAAACCCAAGATGTGTAATCTGGAGGAGGTGTCGGCTTACCACTGCTGATCTGTTTCCCTGTTAGCTTTTTAGCACTCAGTCTCCAGAGAACAGGTGCCGAACCTCTCTGCCTCGTCCAGGGCCCTTGCAGGTGGGCAAAGGAGATGCCATTACCTGGAACTTGGATAGGATCTTTTTATTTGTTTTGTTTGGGTTTTGCTTGTTTGTTTATGAGACAGTGCTCTTGCAGCCCAAGCTGGCCTTAAATTCGCTATATAGACAAGGCTGGTCCTGAACTAAAAATCCTCTTGCCTCCACACCTAAATGCGAAAACACTCACACCATCATATCTGCTTCTTGTATATGGTCTGGAAGGGTGAGTTTGCTAGCAGGGCGTGTGTGATGAATGGAAAGACGAATTCCAACAGAAAACACACAGAAACTTTATGAATAGAAATAGAAATTCAAGATGAAAGTAAAGAGAATAGAAATTCCATCAAGATGGATGTAAAGGGAAGCAAGGCCATTATCAGTGGAGAACAAAGGAGGGGAGGATAGAGTGGATGGTTAAAGCTGTTTCAGGAGTATAATTCAGAAAGAGCTACTGCCTGTGCCTACATCTGGGCCCACCACCTGTCACTTTGCTGTTTCTGTTCCATGTTTTTTGTTTATTTTGTTGTCTTGGTGTTGAGTGCTGGGGATGTAACTCAGAGCCTCAAGTGTGCTAGGCAGGTGCCCTACCACTGACCGACAGCCACAGCCCCCAGGACTGTCTGTCATTGACTCTCTCAATGAGCCTCCCATTGAACCTCCTCAATGTAACTGTAGGCGAAACCCTGTGGAACTGTGAACTGTTTCGAAGCTCATTCCCTTCCCATCCAGTTGTAACTGAAAAGCCTAGCGAGAAGAGATAATTCATTTAGTGCTGAGTGTGGTAATATATCCCTACAATGTCCAGGACTTGAGAGGCAGAGACAGGAGAGGATCACAAGTTCAAAGCCATTGTGGGCCATATTGCAAGTTCTAAAACAGATTGGACTATGGGGGGGCACTTATTGAAGTGTTTATTTTCTATTGGAAGCATGGGGTGCACACATAGTTTCCAGTGGCAGAGGCAAGTGGGCCTGTCACATCTGAATTGTTTCCAAAACTCACGGGAGGCCCTTCAGCCTCTGATTGATGGAACTGATGAAATCCTTGAAGGTTGGCACCTCTGGATCAGCCAATCTGTGCCCTACATGGACATGGCAGTATACCCGCCCGTGTGTGTGTGTGTGTGTGTGTGTGTGTGTGTGTGTGTAGACTCTATTACCAGACTCAGGACAATTATTAGGAGGCAGACATGGGCAGCGAGATGTTGAGAAAAGACCCACTCCATTGGGTCGCTCCAGGTCCCTGGGGAGACATACTGTGGGGAACCCAGTGCACAGATCCTGATGGTCTTGAGGGTCTGGGTGCTGGATAGCATCCGTGTCCTAGAAAGATGAGGTTCAGCAGTTAAAAAAAATAAAACAAAAGCTTCAGGCTTTGATTGCTTAGGTAGCAAATCCAGTGCCTAGGGTCAAGACAATTATAAAACAGGCTGAGTGAGGCCGCAGTTCCCTGGAGCACTCTGCCTCATCCAGGAGAGGCAGCCCCCGGCCACTGTCGTCTGAGAAGCACAGCCAAAGAGGGGGACGTTGCCCGCCTCACAGAAAAAGTCAGAAGCACACATTTTGGTGTATTCTCTCTTGAATTTGGATGCCGGCCCTTAATTCAGTGGAGATATCTGAATAAGCCAAAGTTTGTTTGTAGGCAGACTCAGAATGACAGCAGGAAAAAAAGGTGGGCTGCCAGGAAGCTGGAAATAGGCAAGTGGGGTGACCGGTCCTGAGAGTCCTGAGCTCAATTCCTTATGTGTAAGCAGAGCAGCCAAGGCTAGGAGAGAAACCCAAGGACACACAGCTCTAATCAAGAGGTACCACTGCAGCAAAGAGTGGACACACACATACACCACACACACACATACACACACACATACACCCCCCACACACACACACATACACCACCACCCCCACACACACACACACATACACCACCACCCCCACACACACCACACACACACACACATTCATTCCAGGCTTTTGCAAAGGAACACTCAGAGGGTCTGCCTGGCATTTGCTCCTGTCATCTTAGTTCCTTTGTTTATAGGTTTTCTGTGTATTAGTTTGTGGCCAGACTGATACCTGTATCCTCTGCTAAACTCTGGGTTCTTCCTGTTGGACCCTTGGAGACTGCCATGAGATTTATTAGTCTGGAGTCTCTGCTACAACCTTTTGCCTGGAGCTAGTGCTACTTCTGAAAGGCTCCACCGTCATCCCTTCCCCCACCTCTCCTTAGCTGGGCCTGCCCCATGTCACTGGGTGCAATACATAGCTAGTAACTGGCAAGAACAGGGCTTGATCTCAGCCTGCTGCGTCTGTGTTTTGCCTAGCTAGGCCTTCTTCTTGGCTATAGCCTCTACAGAGGAAAAAACAAAATCAAATGAAAATGTCATTCTGTAGGTGTGAAGTATAAAGTTAATTTGGTACAGCTTGATTTTGTTCTTTCAGCCCCCGACTAACAGAACCAACTGCCTTCTCCAGCAGGCACAGCAAGTACGGTATTGAGGGTCCACAACATTTTGACATTTTACTTTTAACTTTAAGGTCGGAGAAACAATAATAACAATAAATATATAAAACTTACCTAGTACACTTACCATCACTGAATTGCAGCTATGAAAACAGCTAAGTTAAGCTGGACAGCTGTGTGGCTCTGCGGTTAAGGGCATGATGTTTCCATCATCCAAGCAGGGCAGCTTACAACCATCTGTGACTCCAGTTCCAGAGGATCTGACACAAATGACCATGGACACCTGCACCCAAGCATGTGCAAACCCACACACATATGTATATTTAAAATTAATAAAAGATAAAATAATAACAATTAAAATTAAAAAAAGATGAAGGGAAAGTTTGATACATATTAAAGATAAAAATTAGTTTGGACCTAAATTATTGTCGGGTCCAAAGAAAACTCTGGACAAACGGCTGACTATGGGGCCTATTAGCATGCCCAAACACAGGCTGGTCTCCGGGCTCTCAGCGTTGCAAGTACTTGTTACAGAGTCCGTGCTGGCTGGCATCCTGGCTCCTCTCAGTTCCTCTCACCCAGCCCCCTACCCTAAACCTCTCCAGCTCATGGGCCTCACTTTTCTATAAAGCTGTCATTTTGGCCATTCACCCTCTTTGCTCTCATGTCTCTCCCCCTACTCCCTTTCTCGCTCACTTGCTCGCTCGATCTGCTTAAGCCCCTCTTGCCCCTGACTCTTGGTCCTCTTGGGTCTCTTCTGGCCTCTCTTGGACCTTTCTCTTTCGCCTCTGACTCTCTTCTCTTCCTCTCTCACTCTCACCCTCTCTCTCCCCGTTTCATGATCCAGTACAGCCTACTGCTCAGGAGCAGTCCACTAGTTTCTCTCCTTGCTCTGGACTCCTCCAGATGCCTCTGGCTGAACTCTTCCTCACATCTCCAACAAAACCCTTCTCCTCAACCATATCATGAGGAGGTCACGTCCCCACTTTATTATACAATTATATCTATCTTTATGTGAAAGTAGCCATAAAATATAACATTTGATATTTTTCTATGGAAAAGGGAGCCCAACATTCACAGTTGTGTAGTGTTGGGGTTTGGTCTGGTGCACTGTGTATTCAGATGCTGATTTCTGAGCCCCTAGATCTGGTTACAGTCCAGACACGGCCATTGTCATTTCTAGGAAGAATCTCCTGCATCCAAGTTGTGTAAACACTATTCCCCAAATATCTGTGATTGGTTAATAAAGAAGCTGGAGAGCCTATAGCTGGATGAAAGAGGAGAACAGGCAGGGCTTTCATTCCCACTCTTGGGGTCTCAGGCAGCGACCATGAGGGAAGAAGAAAGAAGAGGTAAAAAAAAAAAAAAAAAAAAAGGATGTGGCCAAGAGGACTGACATGATGGTGCAGAAGCAGCTCAGGCAGGACCAACATGATAAGTGATTTGGGCTGTGTGGCTGGGAAGTAGCCAGACTAGCACAAGGGGCTAGAATAGACCAATATCTGCCCAGTTATTGAGCCTAAAACTTATTAATGAATCTAACAGCCTCTCTCTCATTATTTGGGAGCTAGAGTGGGTGAATGGAAAAGTCTCCACAAATTACATGCTATCTTTTCGGTGCAGAGTTCATGAAAGTAATAATTTGGCCTTTCTAGTAGCTGGGTAATTCCCATTTCTGAGAAGTCTTGTGATTATGAATCAAGTCATAAGGCTTGTGTGCCCTTTTTTTTTTTTTTTTTTGTGGCTACAAGGCTTGACTAAGAACGAAGGTTATACACTCTGACCCAGATTCCTTTCACCTGTCAGCTCGTGACAGCTACAGCAATTGCTCAGGGGAGATTCTCAGGACAGTAGTCCTAAGGGATTGTTTTCAGTATCTGCAGGGCAGGTCCCACCTCATTTAGCACGGTGAAGAAAGGCATGAGGGAGGCTGTCAGTTTTACCTAAAGAGAGGTTTAAGTTGTTAACCAGTTTCCCTCTGTTTTTTTTTTAAGGTTTATTTTTATTTTTATTTGTGTGTGTGAATGCATATGACACACAAGGGCATGCACAGAAGCCAGATGAGGGTGGAGGATACCCTGGAGTTGCAGGTGGTTGTGAGCTGTCAACTCGGAGCCTGAGTCCTGGGAAGAGAACTCAGGTCCTCTGGAAAGCTCTTAACCACTGATTTCTTTCTTTGACTACCAAAACAGCCTTCTGGTAGGTCTCTCTTTTGCCTCAGCCAAGAAGAACGTTTGTAACAAACATCTCTCTAGAATAGGATTGTTCATTGACTTTTACCATTGACATAATTTCAGGAAACCTGAGGGAAATCCTACTTTAACTCGGGGCAATGCTTTATAAAGTAACCGAAAAATTCTGTAGTCTGGGATTTCACTCAAGCCTGAAGAAGCAAACTGATTCTTCTTCCAGATGCAGAGCTCTTTCACCCAGGAGCCTCTGGGGCAAAGCACACAGGTGACCTTTGGATGTGAGAGGCTGTAGGGATCCCCGGAAGCTACTCAGCTTGCTCGACTCTGCTAGGCAGGTGATGTCACTGCAGCCAAAGAGGAATCACTGTCTAGCTGAGTACAGGAGCGGGGGGCTGGGGAAGATGAAGCCTCGTCACATTAAAATTCAATGCAAAGTGAAAGCTTGTCGTGAGCAAGGGTGAGCAACGCAGCAAGAAACCTGCTTCCAGGATTTTAGTTACTGATCTGTGCAGTAACTATATTAAGTAGAGAAGCAGATTCTCATCATCTATTGGAAGTGGTTCCATGACTCACCAGATGGGAAAAAAACAGCAAACACATTTTCTAGAGTATTTTTTTTTTTCCAGTTGTAAAGTGAGAGGTCTGCTTAGGGTCACAAATGCCTGGTGCAATTGGTCTTTGGCAGAGAATCGGCTTTTGGCAGAGTGAAAGGTATTTTGGTGTTCAAGTCCAGTTCTGCTTCTTTGTTTATGGTTATAACGCACAATTACTCCATCTCCTGTTAGCAGTCAACTGTGCACACAGTTACCCTTTCTGATAGCAGTCACACTGTGTGCGCATGAGTGAACATACATACATACACACATACATACATACACACAAATGTACCAAGTTTCTTGAAAAATAAACATATACATATTCATTTCATTTTCTCTTTAAGTAATGTATGCACTAAATACCTACTCTGCCATTTCTCACAGCAGAGCTACAACGACGTTTGTATCAAGTTCTTCAGGAGTTTTATAAGGTGTAGTTGCTCATATAACCAGTCGTGTACTTTAGCATAACATTAATCACACATAAAATAATCATAACAGAGTAAGAAATATGCCAGTGTCTTAGTTGGGGCTCCATGCAAAGAGACCTAAGACTAGGATCAACTAAATGAAAACAAGGAGTATTCATTAAAGAAAGAGTCAAGCAAAGACCTTGTGTCCATGAAAATCTTGACATGGCCTATGCTTGGCTGAGCGTTGTTCATGCAGAGGATAACATAGGCTTATGTCATGGTTTGAATCTAAAATGTCCACCACAGCTCATGCTCCGAGCATTTGTTCTCCACTTGATGGGCGACACTGGGAGAGACTACAGAACCTCTAGGTGGGAGAGCCTGGCTAGCGGAAGTACTCGTCACTGGAGATAGGACTTGGATCCGGCCCATCTCCTGTCTTGCTCTCTGCTTCAGGTTCCCAGTGATCTGAACAGCCTCTGCCACACACTCCTACCACCCTGGGTGGAGATGCTGAGACTCCCCAATAACCAATAGCTGAAAGAATTCCTTCCCTCCTTAAGGTCTATACCGCCCAAAATTAACCTGTAAGCCCCACCTACCCAGGAACCAGGTAACTTCCTGGAATTCTGGGAATTGTAGTTCTTGGGAAATAACAACGCTTCGTGGTGGTCTATTGGTTTGTCCTTATAAATGCCTGCATTGGGTGGCTCGAGGCCATTCTCAGCTGGGAAATATCAGGAATGGACCTAACCAAAATCCATCTCTTGGTCAGTATTTAATATTTAATAAGGTTTGCTTTAAATTTGTCCCCAAATGGTGGAATCGGTTTCTCTCTGGCGAACCTCGGGATTAACAGGTCCGTCATCGCATTAGGCATTTTGTTGCAACACCAAAGCAACTAATGGACTGTGGGATGCCTATTACCCCACAGAGTTGTTTTTACCTCTGAGGCTCCTTAGCTGCACGAGCCTAGGGACAGAAGCATTTTCTCTCAGAGGCTCTCCTCAGCCAACCCTGGTAAGCCAAGGTCACAGGTCTAAGCTGCTAGCCATATCCTGGGAACTGTCGTAGGTAGTGGGGGGAGGGGTGGGAGAAGGAGGGAAAGCACCAGCTGATAAAGGACTGCAGCGGAGTGTCAAAGCACCCCCTGCTGCGTCTGTCCGACCCACGCTTATGTCGTAAATGTGGAACTCTTTTCAGGACCAATGGGAAAATAATCTCTTCTCGTGTTCATGAAAACCTAGTAGGCTACTTGCTGGCCCGTGCTATATCCATAGCGGGAAGAGCTAGCTGAGGAATCAAGAGTCATGGAGGAAGACAGAGTTTTAGGAACGCTGTTTGAACCTGAGTGCCTGCTGAACAGTCAAGTGGTCTCGGCTGGTGGTGGTATCTAAACAGACACCATGAAAAGTGGTGGGTCCCAGGGACACTGATACTTAAAATGAGAACCATGGCAGAAACACTCATGGAAGGTGTGCAGGGATCGGACAGGTAACGGGCCAAAGTGAAGAAAAGGTTTTGCGTCTGTGTCAGTTCTAGTCTATATAAATTCCTTGGCAAATGTTCAGAACATCTTCCAGCGGCACGTTCCCTGTTCTTCTGCCTCTCTTGGAACTGTGAAATAGGCATGTTCACGTTCATCAATTCCTGGGAGAGTCTGAACCTTCATGCACACCACAGGTGCCACCTCCCATGATCACAGTCGATCAAAAACAGCAGAAGCCAATCCAAAAGCAACCAAATCTTCGGGTCGTCTGAAACCCATTAATGGTGTCTGGTGGGCATTTAAATGAAAAGCCACAGGACACAGGCTCTAAGAGCACAGTCACAAGCCGATGCCATAGCCTGTGGGAAGGTAAAAGAACGTGGAGAAGCACCTTGGGAGGCAGATTATGTGGATCTTCACAGAGAAACAGGCTCGCGATTCAAGTGCAAAAATAAGCAGAATCCCAGAAATGCAACTCAGATGAGAACTGGAGGAATAACTTTACACCTTGAATATAGCATCAAATTATGCGACAGGGTCTTAACAAGTATTCTAGGATGGCTTTGAACTTCCCGTGCTACTAGCTTAGCTTCCCAAGTGCTCAGATTACACCTGTCTCACACCCTGAGTTTGTAGTTTCAGATCCCGTGTATCTGGCTTAGCATCATTTTCCACTTTCAGGCACTTTGGCTTAGTCATCATCCATCAACCTCATACACTACTCTTCATCAACGCTGGCTTAAGCGGCCTCTCATCCAAGCCTGTCCAGTCTGACATGTGAGACCCGGTGCCTACCCCACTCATGTGACCCATAAAGTGGATGTGAATTATACCCAGACAGCATGATATGCTGAATTACTGTACCAGGTCCCCACTCCTCTCTGTGTCCATACCCTGTGCCACGTGGCCGGCTGTTCCTCTTGTTAGAGACAGAAAGTGTTTCTCTTTGCTGTGGACTCGGTCTCCTGACTTGTTTCGGCCAAAGGATATCAGAAGATATCGTGTTAACAAGAGCTTAAAGAACTCAGGCGCTGCTGGGCTCTCCCTGCTGGAGTTTTAACATGCTGTGAGATGTCCTCCTAGGTAGCTGCTGCTCAGTCAGCCTGAGCCCTGGGATACGTACATACGAGGCATGAGATCTTCTCTTAATGAGAAGCCAAGCACAGGTAAAACAACTTAAAGCAGAACTAGCCAGCCAAATCCAGCCTAGCCCAGCCAGTTTCCAGACACAAGCAAAATGCAATGGGTTTGGGCTAATTTACCAAGTAAAATGATGTTGACTGTCAATTCCTGGTTCCAATTTAGTAGGGTGATTTCACGATTCCTACACATACTTGAGCTCAGTTCCTAGAAACCTGAGTGGTGGGCACAGCTTGGTGAATCTGGTCTTGCCGTGTGCCTGCTGTCATAAAGCTATACTGGACACACGAAGTTTGATTCTCCTCAGAGATTATTCTAAATTCCTTATTCTTCAAGTTTATGGCTACCCCCACCTGCATGAATCAACTTTCTGTCACTGTAATAAATACATGAGACAATCAACTTACAAAGAGGAAAAGTTTATTTTGGCTCACAGTTTTAGAGGTGTCGCTCCATATAAATTGGACCCTGTTACTTTTGGACTTGTCACGATGCACCATGGTGAGAGCACATGGTTTGGGGGGCAGGGTGAGCAAAAGCACTCACTTCAAGGCCGAGAAGCCAAAGAGAAGAAGAGGAAGGGGCAGGAATCCCACCATCTCCCTTTTAAGGTATGCACCCAGTGACATGAAAACATCTTACTAAGCCCCAATAATAGCTCTA
This sequence comes from Psammomys obesus, assembly GCF_907164565.1. NCBI lineage: Eukaryota > Metazoa > Chordata > Mammalia > Rodentia > Muridae > Psammomys > Psammomys obesus. The sequence continues at coordinate 10,385,572 of NW_026596120.1, forward strand.
TAACTTTCCAATAGAACAACCCTGGGCTCCAGGCATTTACCACATGGACATTTAGGGGATCCATACTGTAGGGTCCATCAGGAATAGCATTTAATCACAGAAGTTGCTGAATTTGGAGTCTAACAGCAAACTTGTCCCAGCTACCTTCTTTCTGCCATAGGCCAGAACAAGTCTATGGTACCTTCAGGCCTATGGCTACTACATCAGTGATTTTTTTTTTCTTTTTTTACAATAGTGAGGGCAATTCCTGTGAGATATGGTAGAAATCAAACTAATATAGTAAGTGAAAAGGAGAAGTGGGGGAAATGACATAATGATCATCAAAGAGTCTTTGGCCTTTGTTTGTTTGTTTTTGGCCTGGAACTCTCTATGTAGACCAGGCTGCCTCGATATTCTCACAGAAACCAAGCTGTCTCTGCCTTTTGACTATGTGCTGGGCCAACCATGCCTGAGTCATGAAATAGTCTTTTAAACCTTGTCTGAACTCTCTGCCGCTGCCCGAGTCAGTTCATTGCATACTGCTTCTCACTACTAAAGTCAATGAAGTGTTCTACATCTCTCAACTCCCAAAGCATTTTTCAGGCAGGTAGATTTTTTTTTTTCCTGTGGGCAAATTGAACCTGGAACCTCATGAACACTAGAAGAAAAACCCATTTAATTTTCACTTCCAAAAGGTGGGTAATCCAGCCTTGGTGGTACTGGCTAGTAATCCTAGCTTCTCAGGAGGTTGAGGCAAGGTGATCACAAATTCAAGACTTACATGGGCAACTAAATGAGTCCCTTTCTCAAAATAAATGGTGAAGTAGCTCAATGGTGGGGTATATATTTGCTGGGTACATACAAAACCCTAACTTTGAGCCCTACCTAGCACAACAACTAAAAGTAAGAAGACCCCTTGTCACGAATAGATAATGTACATAAATTATCTCATTTAATTCTATAGTCTCAAAGTGCAAATTGAAAAATGTTACATTTTTATCCATTTTCCACTGGAGACTGAGAAAGTTTGAATGCTGTACCTGAAGTTGCCTAGCCCTGTATTTGGTGAAGGGAACCAGGACTCTAGTCTTTTCAGTCCTAACTTGTGTTCTTTCTCCTGCATACAACTACAACCCCATGCTGATGCATTCCTCAGGTTAATCAGGCTGGGAAGGACCCAGTAGTCACAGACACCATTTTTGTATTTTATGTCAGGGGTATTTGGCTAGTTTTATGACAACTTGACACAAGCTGGAGTCTTTTGGGAAGAGAAAACCTCAATTAAGAAAATGCCCCACCAGATTCCCAGTGGGCAAGCCTGTGGTGCATTTTTTTTTAATTGATAATTGGTTGATGTAGGAGGACTCAGTTTACTATGGGCGGTGCCACTCCTGGCCTGATGGTTGCTGATGCTACAAGAAAGCAAACTGAACAAGCCAGTAAGCAGCACTTCTCCAAGACCTCTGTATCAGTTTCTGCCTCCAGCTTCCTGTCCTGTCTGAATTTGTGTCTTCAATGATGGACTGTACTGTGGAATTGTAAGGTGAATTAAACCCTTTCTTATCCATGCTATTTTGGTCATGCTGTTTTGTCACAGCAATAGAAACCCTAAGTAGGTAAGAGGAAAGCTTAAATGAGATCAGAGCTGAAGAAATTCCACTGGACTCCAAACCAGGCGACTCAAGCTGAAGTCATCTTCCAGGGTGCTGGGTTACCCCGGCTCTTGGCAGAGACTAAAATCATTTAGGCAAAGAAAGAATATTTGTTTTGCAAAGTCACCCACGCTGTAAGAGGAAGCCTACACCGTAAGAGAAACCCTGTTTAGCATTCCTGCTTGCAGAACGTTTCCATATCTGAAGTAACCATAGAGCCTCCCATTGGCTTTGGGGGACATCAAGCCCTAAGCCCTCTACCATTTCCCCTTGGACTATCGGAGTAATCACATGTTCCACTTCAAAGAGAATTTGGACAGGGTGAGGGTCACCTTTCTTGGCAATCACATGCTGAGTACAGCCCAGTCCTGAGGCGACAGCTGGACTCTGCATCCAGGGTGGGGTGTCCTCCTTCACAGCCCCCACTGGCATTTTATTTCTTCCACTCCAGTGAGCCAACAGGCTAGGGACTGAAGGCTATCCCCTTCAGGGATGTGAGGAATGCCACACTGAATCTTTGACACTCAATTAGCCATCAGTGATTTTCTGGAAGTGGACAGGAAGCGTTCAGAGCCAATGGTGCAAGAGAAACCATCAGTCTTTTTCTCTCTTTCAAATATGAAACTCAGATTTGGGGCTGGGAAGATGGTTCAGTGAGTAAAAGCGTTTGCTATGGAAGTATAAGAGCATGAGTTCGAATCTCCAGGCCCTATATAAGAAGCTAGAAACATAGCATGAACATCTATAATCTCAGTGCTCCGCTGTTGGTAGACATTCTTTGGACATTCTGAGAGATGGAGGCAGGAAAATCCCCAGATGTTTATGGGTCAGCTAGCCTTGTATATAATAATGAAATAACAAAAATAAAAGTAACAATGAAACCCTAAGGGACAAAATGGAGACCAGGAGATTAAGACACTTGCCACCATTGATGCCCTGAGTTTGACTCCCTAGAACCCACATGGTGGAAGTAGAGAACTGACTCCTACAAACTGCTCTCTGACCTCCCCATTTGTGCCAAGGCACATTTGTGCACTCATGTACGCACACACCATACACATACAAGAAACAGATATATGTAATGATAAAAAAATATTAAGTAGAACCTGTCCTAAACAAGACAAGAATGAATATCTGAGGTTGTCTCCTGGGTTCCACACATAAGCACTCTTAACCACGGAGCCATCTTTCCAGCTCCTAGAACTTGAAATTTTTCAAGTTACTATTTCCAACCATATGTTTTTCTCTCCTAATCCCCATCTCTTTTTCTCAAGTCTCATGATGTAGCCAGCTCAGGCTGGATTGAAAAAAAGCTCAGTCCTCCTGAGTACTGGGGTGACAGGCATATACTGCCATGCCCAGCTGTTTTGCTTATGTACGATGCCAAAAGCTACTCCCTTTTGGCCTTCCCAGCTTCGCAAGCTTCTCCTTTGTGGATGTCACAGGCACAGTGATATGACACTCAAGTGCCCCTTCTAGCACAGGGTCATTGTCTCAGCTGCTCCAAGTGCTGTTGGCAGATATCCTTCAGCTATCAGGCGCTTCAGAGATCGCCTCACTCACAGAAATAAGTCTCTCTCAAGTTATAGTCTTTCAGGACTGGCTACACCCAGTAGCTAAAGATACAATAATGACTCACCCACTCAGCCCACCATGCGGAAACTGATATAAATGCAGCTGATCAGTACTCTGTGCACGTGTTCACCCTGACAGGAGTTTGCGGCTGATTCGGGTTAAGTCTCACAGTGCAATCGCTAGATCCCATAAGGAAGAGTATGTTTAGTGACATGGTTAGAATTGTGCGGCGTGTAGCTTTCAGACTGGCTCATCTCACCTAAGATTCCTGTCTTAGTTACTTTTCTATTGCTGTAAAAAGACACCACGACCAAGGCAACTGGATTGAGGTCTTGCTTACAGTTCCAGAGGGTGAGTCCGTGACCATCGCAGCATGGAGCATGATAGTAGGCAGGCCTGGTCCTGGAGCGGCAGCTGAGAGCTTACATCTTATTTGCAAATTGGAGGCAGAGAGAAAAACTAGGGTGAGTGTGGGCTTTTGAAACCTCAAAGCCCACCCCCAGCGACACACCTTCTCCAACAGGGCCAACCTCCTAATCCTTCTTACCAACTGGGGACCAATATTTCAAATATGATGAGCTTTTAGGGAGCGTTCTCATTCAAACCACCACAGTTCCTCCATGCCCTCTAATAGCTTCACTGATCATTCCTTTTTAGTGCTAAATAATATTGTGTTGCTGGGATAAAAGTTTAACTACTTACCTACTTAAGGTTGTTTTCATGTTTTGGCAATTATGAGCAAAGCAAATCTAAGCATCTACGTGTATTTGTTTGCATGGACATAGGTTTTCACCTTATTTGGGTAAGCCTCAAGGAGGGCAGGTGCTAGGTTTAGTTTTATAAGAAGTGCCAGCTGGTAAAACGTGGTGGCTTACCCTGATAACTCTAGCACTGAGGTGGCTGAGGCAGAAAGATCACCATGTGTTCTGGGCCAGCCTGGACTACATAGTGAGGTCCATGAGCTATATATTGAGGCTGGCTCAAAAGAGGAAGAGAACAGGAGGAGAAGGAGCTCCAAACTGTCCTCTGCCGCTTTCCTTCCAGAGCTAAGTGAAGATTTCTATTTCTCCACACTCGCCTAGATTCCCTGGTGTTACTATTTGGGATTTTAGGAATCTTAATAGCTATTGTAGTCCTACTGCATACCTAATTATCAGTTCCCTAATGTCCTGTGAGGCTGGGCATCTTTCCACTGCTTATCCGCCATCCATAGAGCATCTTCAGTTAGGTATTTGACTCTTTTTCTTTCTTTCTTCCCTATATTTGTGAAGGGGTGTGAGTGTTGAGACAGGATCTTGCTATCTATCCCAGGCTTCCTGGAATTTACTATATAGAGCAAGTTGGACTGGGATTTGCAGTGATGCTTCAGCCTCTTACTCCAAAGTACTAGGATTACAGGTGTGTGTGTGTGTGTGTGTGTGTGTGTGTGTGTGTGTGCGCGCGCTGTGGACACATGTGCTATAGCATGCATGTAGAGATGAGTGGGCAACTTTGTTGAGTTGGTTCTTTCTTCCACCTTTATATGGGTTCCTAGGACTGAACCCAGGTCATCAGGCTTCACAGCAAGCGTCATTATCTGCTGAGCCAGCTTGGCATCCCAAGTCTAGCATATCAATTTTTTCTCTCTCATAGATCATAGCTTTGGTGTTGTGTCTTCTGTATTTTCTTCTATTATATTACCTAGAATCTTTTTTATAGTTTCATGTTACAGTTTTGTTTCTTTTTTGTTTTGTTTTGTTTTGTTTTTTTGAGACAGGGTTTCTCTGTATAACAGAGCCCTGGCTATCCTGGACTCCCTTTGTAGACCAGGCTGTCCTCACACCCACAGAGATCCGCCTGCCTCTGCTGAGATGAAAGGTGTGTGCCACTACTCCCTGCATATGTTGTAGCTTTAAGTTTGCGGTTCACTGTGATTTCATTTTTGAAAGCCATATGGTCTAGATTTTTCCCCTACCTGTGTCTTGTTTCTTTAGCATCTTTTTTTGTTTTTGTTGTTTGTTTAACTCTCCAGTCCATTGCGTTGCTCACATCTGTGAGTCCATTCGTGAGCTCTCTGACCTGCTCCATTATCTATCAGTGTGCTCTTTCACCGCCTCCTCACAGTCCTGGTTGCTGTAACTCCACTTCTATTTCCTCAGTGTAATGTCGATTATTCTGAATCTTTCTCACCATATGAATTATATGAATATTGTTAGATTGGCGTCTATTTTCTTTTGGTATTAATGTGAACAGTCTTGTTTTTCATTTCAGATTCTACTTGTTTCTAAAGGTATAAATGCGAACAGCTGACCTTTGTATATTCACCTTATATCCTGCAGCCTCGATTGCCCTTTTGCAACATTTCCTAGTTGCAAGGAAGTTTCATTTTGTGACTTTTATGTTTTCTACATAAATTGTTACAACATCTAGGAACAGAGATAGTTTGGTTTCTTCCTTATCCATCTGTATACTTTTCTTCTTATTTCTTTGATTTATTGGTGCATTTTTAAGTTTCTCTTTGTTGAATATGATGATAACTGTAGGATATTTGAAATGTTCTTTGTCAAATGAAAGAAGTTACCCTGTAGGCATTAGTTTTTCAAACGCTACTTTATTTGGGGGTTCCTTAAAGCTTCTACCTCCCTTCCAACTCCCCAAAGCCAGGTAGGGGGAAAAGAAGGTTGTAAAGGAAAAGAGGACATAGCCCTCATTACTTCTTGCTGGGTAGGGTCATAGGATTCTTTTGGGGGCAAGACCCATATCCATTGTCAGGAAATCCAGAAGTCCAGGCAACCAGCAAACAGCAAATGCAGCAGCAGGACAAACCAGGAGCAAGCAGTCATCTTCTGATTCCTCCAAATGGCCACCTCTTCTTCCTCTGGGCTATCATATTTATAACCCTCAAAGTCCTCAGAATTCAAATAATTCCAGCTGCAAAGATCACACTCTGCATGAGACAATTAGCAGGTGTGGACAAACTAAAATGCCCCCAGTTGGGATTATAACAAGAACATTTTTACATATCATAAACCAAAATGTCCACAACATTACCCTATGTTCCTATTTTAGTTGTGAATAGATTCTGGAAAAGACTGATCAGTACTTCAAGCATTTCTGCCCTTTATCCTTGCCCAGCATGTTCTGATTAGGTCATCATTCTTTTTCCAGTAGGAAATGATACCTTTGTTCATCACTTCACCCAGAACCAGAATGATGATGAAGTCCAATCTAGGTGACCAAAGACAGAGACCATGGCTAAAATAAAATAATATAAATTGACAGGAAAGGCTGACTGAGCTTAAAATCTGATCTGCCTTTTATTTATTTTATTGTTAAATTGTAAGTGATACTTGTTTTAAAAATAGCATGGACAAGATTAATGAGAAAAAAAAAGAATTATTCTCACTCTACAGCTCTCATCTTTTACCTTCAAGTTAATCAGTAACCCTTGTTCAGGATTTCCCCTCTTTGTGCATTTGAAGGATTCGCTATGGAGGAAGATCACTGTGGCTGGAGACGGGGTAGGGTGAGAATAATGATGGAACGGTGGCAGTGTGCCAAGAAGCAGCTAGTGTTTTAAATAGGCAATTGAAAAAGTGAGAACTAATGAGGTAGATCTAGGCCTTTTTTCTGCGTTACTTATGGTGTAAGAGAGATGACAGATAAAGAGGGGAAAATAGTCCTGTTCTCTGATTAACATCGGAGTTTAGGAGATGGTGTCAGACACTGAGGCCCTTGAAGGAAACAAAGTAAGAGCGTGGAAGCAAGCGGAAATGCTTGTGTTTAGCTGATATAGGAACTCTGCTTTCCTGGGGAAACATAATATACATACAGCTAGTAGCCAGTATTTCTACGAACATATGATGAAATAACTCAATTTTGCAGTTTTGCTGCAATTTTCTGTTCCTTCTCCCTTTCTACCAGTCTCCTGTTGAGCTTCCATGTGCTAGGAGTTGGGCCTTTTGTCTGTCCAGACATGGAGGACTAGAAACGTTCCTCAAGCTTCTGTTTGCTTCTCATCTCTGCTCTCTGGCCATTGTGAGATGCTCCCTCCTCTCCCACTAGCGTAGACTTGGAGACTGGGCCCCTAAGTCCTGGTATCTAGGCTAGACAAGACACAGTCCCTGAGGCAAAGGTGTTTGGATTAGCTTGCTGACACTTGGCAACAGCCCCCACCTTCCCTGCCTCCCTCCAGGGGAGGGGCAGGGTCTCTAGGAATGCTGAGAAAGGCACGAAATCACCTGACTCTAAGAAAGCCCACTCTAGGGCACATCAGTGGTCACAGATGTGCTTGCTGCTCATCCAAGGATTTGAGTTTGGTTCCTAGCACCCATATCAGGTGCTTATAGCCACCTGGAACATCCAGATCTCTGATGGCTTTTCTTGGTTTTCAGCTTGACTATATCTGAATTAACTGAAACCCAAGCATCTGGGTACAGCTGTGAGTGATTTTTTTTTTTTTCTTAAATTAAATCACTTGAAATGGGGAGAACCACTTTAAATCTAGATCTCTTGAGGTGGGAAGATCAACCTTTAATCTGGGCCACACCTCGTGCTGGCAACCTATTTTAAAGAGCACGGAAGGAAGCTCGTCTCTTTGATTGCCATTGCTCCCACTGGCAAGTCCATTCCTTCACTGGCATTAGAGCCTACTTCTTCAGAATTCTGGCCTGCATACTCAAGAGCAGCTGAAATATCAAGCCTCGTGTACTAAACAACTACCGGATTCTTCATCCTTCCCTAGATGAAGGATGAAGACATTGTTGGACTAGCCTGTAAGCTATTTCTAATAAATTATCTTCCTATATGTATGTAAGTTTATTCTGTTCCTCCAGAGAACTCTAATACAGGATCCAATACAATCTGCTGGGTTCTATGGTTACCTGCACACATATACACACATACACACACACATACACACACACACACACACACACACACACACACACACACACTCACACACACAAAGAATTAGCTGAAAAAAACCCTTCTTGTTTCATGAGCAATATCACAGACAATTCATTTTTGCGAATTTCGATCAAAAAGACAGTGGGAGCTCTGTTAACGTAATGTTGCAAAATTACTCTTGGAACAGTTTCATGATTATGTTAGCTGTGGCTGTCAGAGTGGTGCTCTCTCTGTGAGGACTGGGCTGTGTGTTTCACATTGATTTCTTCCTGCTACCTGTTGACAGTGAAGTAAAGCCAAACATTCCTTTCCCTTTGTCTTCTTTATAGCTCCCTAACTAATTTTTTAAAAATCTTTCCTAGTTTCTATTCTTAAGTTTATAGTATAAATCTTGATTTAGTTCTTCTGCTAGTACTTTTAACACAGGACAGTAACATATGAAGGCAGCGTTGTCGGGAAGAGAAATAGCAGTGGGAGAGAACTGTGATGGAGGGCTCCTTGTTATTAGTTATTAGGTGTGGCCCCTGAGCACCTTTCACACCTGCCCCAGGGCCGTGTGCTCTCTTCACTGCTCTCTTCACTCGGTTCTGTGCTCTCCGGAAAGACTCCATCCACACTCGTCTATGACCTGGCAACTCTCTCGCCGAAGCAGGCCCTGTCAAGGGGCAAAGCAGAGAAGCCCACCTACCCCGTTCCCGCCCCAGCATAAGCCTTTCTGCCCTGCTGGAGATGGAGCCCAGCCGTGGGGCCGTGCTGCCGTTACCCGTGACTGCGGTTCTCTTAGCTTTCTTGACCTGGTCCCTCATCGGGTGTGTGTCCTGAAGCTTCCTCAGGTGCTTCTTCTTGTCTGCCACCTGATTCAAGGGAAAGGGGTGAAAGATGCCCTCTTACCAGAGAAAAATCCCAATTTATAATGTCAAACACATATGAGTAATACTTGAAGACGTAATTACCAACAGTTATAGGCAGAATATCCTTTGCTCTCCTACCCCCTCCAACACACACACACACACACACACACACACACACACACACACACACACAAAGGAAAAATAGTCTGCTCTTTCTCTTGCGCCGCCCTCCAACAAGTTACACCAGTTGGAAATTCCAAAGCAATTTGTATCTAATTACTTTGTCCCTCGGAGGTTATTCTACTGCTAAACAATCCTTTCCTTGTGCTCGTACGTGTGTGTGCTTGTGTGCGTGCGTGCGTGGGCGGAAGCCAGAGGGTCGTCTCTTTGTACAAGGAGCACACCATCTTGTATTCGAGGCCAGGGCCTCTTCCTGGCCTGAGACCTTGCTCATCTTGCTGAGCCTGTCTCCGAATCCTGGGTGCTGGGATTATAATGGAGTCCTACCGCCACTGCCACCACTAACTACCCGTTTCCCCTCCCCCCAAAGGAGCAAACACTATCTAAATTTTTTTTAAAATGTATTTATTCTGTAACAATTTGATATCTTTTATGCTCATCGTTTTCTTTGTGTGACTATATGGATACATATATGAATGCATAGGAACAATCCCTAAGTTAATGTCAAAGTTGTTATCAAACTGCATATATAATCTTGCACGTTAATTTCTAACATCTACCAACTGTGATTTCTTTTTCATGTTGATGAATCTAGTAAGCAAAGATTATTCTGAATAACATATGTATGTGAATCATTCATGTTGTGCCTTTACTTTTGCTTTTGGTAATAGATGTAATATAATCACATGTCTAATTCTTCTAATTTACTTCTATTTTGAACTATTATCTCAGGATACTTTCCAAAAAAAGTACTAGGCACCAAGTGTTTTTCATGTGGTCTGAGTTTCCCAGAACGGCATCTTGAGTTTTTCTCCAAGCCAGCAGTAATATGGAAGTACTGTATCTTTTTAATAGGTACCTAGTTCTTCTGATTTAGCACTGGTTCCCTGGAAGGCAGGCTCTAAGATTAAGTCTGACTCAGAATATTTGATACGGAGAGTTCTTGGCATTGACATTTGTGGAAGAGAGGGAAGGAGGCACACGTGCGGAGGACAGAGAACAACTTTGTTTGAGACAGGATTTCTCTGTGTAGCCTTGGCTGTCTTGGAACTCACTTTGTAGACCAGGCTGGTCTAGATCTTACAATGATCCTCCTGCCTCTGCCTCCTGAGTTTTGGGATTAAAGGCGTGCACTACCACCGCCCAGGTCCAGACAACTTTCAGAGTCTGTTCTCAGCTTCTGCCATGTGGGCCTTGGGTGTAGTTGCCTGCGACCACCAATAGTCGCACAAGGTCTGGGAATTAAAAGAGACAGAGAACACGAAGAAGTGACACCAAGACCATGCTCTGATCAAGGCGCCATCTTTATTACAGAGTAAACCACTTATATAGGTTTCCAAGTAAACATATCCAAGCAAAACAAGAAACTTAACCAAGCAAAACAGGAGGCTTAACTAGGCAACACAGGAGGCTTAACTAGGCAAAACAGGAGGCTTAACCAAGCAAAACCGGGGGTGTCTGCTGAAAACAACAAGAACATCGAGCCAGCATGACTTGCACCCACATGACCATCTCAGGTCCAATGGAACGGTCCAGCTACCTCACTTCGGAACTGACCGCACATTGTCAGTGTTGATGGCAAGAACTGCTGAGCCTACTTGCCAGCCCCAACCTCAGGACGTTCAAATCCTAGTGGAAATTAAGTTACGTCCCATTTGATGACAGCCTGAGAAATGTACAATTTACATGGTTTGGCAGACAATATTTCAGTCTGACGATGTGTTTAGCAAAGAAGAAAATTTTTAAAAATGTTGAAAAGGATTTTGTTTAGTTTTGGTTTCCTCAAAGTCATTTTAACAAAAATGTTTGAGGGGGTTGTGAATGCATATAAATGAATCAAAATTAATAATATGATAATGTGCCAAGTTCTTCCTTATAAAGTAAATGAACTAGGCTGGGCATGGTGGCTCATGCCTGTAATTCCAGCACTCAGAGGGCAGAGGCAGGTGGATTTCTGTGAGTTCGAGGCCAGCCTGATGTATAAGTTGAAAGCTATACAGAGAAACCCTGTCTCAAACAACCAATAAATTAATGAATGAATAAAGTAAATGAACCTAAGTTGAGGGTGACATTTTTGTAACTTTTTATTGACTCTTCATGAATTTCAGATCACGTACCCCAATCCCACTCATCTCCCCATTCCTCCATATCCACCCTCTGCCCTTGCAAACTCTCCCAAAGAAAAGAAACAAACAAAAATAGGAATTAAAAATAAAACACACACACACACACACACACACACACACACAAATCTCACCGTGGAAACTGTGGTGTGTCACAGTGTGGCCCACAGAGTACCCTTTTGCCCAAAGAGCTTTACTTGCAAATGTTCGTTGCAGTGAGTCATTGGACTGGCTCAAGGCCTCTGGCTTCTGCTACACCAGCAATACTGGATTCTCACAGGCTCCTCTCAGATGCTGTTGCCTGTGTCATCAGGATCCTGCAGCTCTGGTTCTGTAGGACAGGACCCTTCACCCGCTCTAGTAGTTCATGGATGGGGTAGGTGTTGGGGTGGGCCACCTCAAAGCCCTGGATTTGAGCCTGAATGATGGCTGAATTTGTCAGCCTGCCTGCTCTCCAGTGCCTTGCCACGAGGGCCAGCTCTCCAGCACTGCCTTGGCAAGGGGCGGGGCCAGCTCAAAGGGTGACATTCTTAAGCTGTTCAACAATTTTGTGGGATTACTGAAGAAGTGTATTTCATGTGTAGTAATGTAGCCTGAATAGCATCATTAAAATTCACCAGCAGATTTAAAAAAAAAAAAAAAGATTATTTGGATATCTTTAGGAAACAGCTGGTATTTAGATCACTGTTTTTTGTTTGTTTTTAGTATGATCTTTTGAGCATCTTCTGAATATTACAAAATAAAAGTTCTGTTTTCAAAATACTATGCACATATATGTAAACATAAAAATAAGATGATAAAATGCACATAAGGGTGTGGTTGACACTTGCCGGCACCCTAAATGCTTAGTGGAATTCCATACACTGCTTTAAAGATCTTGAAATATTTGGGATATTAATCTCTGACACATGAGTAACTGGCAGAGACTTCCTTCTACTCCATATGCTATCTGTTCATTCTGGTGTCTCTTTTGCTCTGTGGAAAATATTTGTTCTTATCTCTGCCTTTTCTGTTGTTAGTTTCTCTTAAAAAATTTTAATAGTTCTTCGACTGCTTCATATAATATATTTTGATCTGTCACCCTTCTCCCCTAATTCTTCCTAGATATACCCACCCACCACCTAGCCAGTTTTGTATTTCTTTAAAAATTCCTTCAAGCCTAATTTTTGCAGCCCGAATATTCTTGGATGTGTGGTCTTCCACTAGAGGGAGGGTGGCTCATGGGGGCTATACTCTTAGAGGAAACTGTCTTTCCATCTCCCGGAAGAAAACGATCACCAGTGGCTCCATGACTGGAAGTAGGACCTTGCGTCCAACTCCCTTTGCCAGGCTAGAATTTGTTCTGGCCTGGGCTTGCACAGTTTTGTACATGATACTCCAACCATTGTAAATGTATTTATATGTACAACTGCCCTGCTGGGTTCAGAAGGCAGCTCTATCTCTTAGACTCTTATCATCATCATCATCATCATCATCATCATCATCATCATCATCATCATCATCATCATAATCGTTTTTTGAGACAGAATCTCACAGTGTAGTTTCAGCTAGCCTGGAACTTGCTATGGCCTCAAACATACAAAGGTCCACATGCTTCTGGAATTAAAGATGTGTACCACCATGCCTGGCTTAATTTTATTTTACTTTTTGCTATTTTTAAACGTTAAACTATAATCATGTCATGTCTTGCATCCCTTTTCTCCATCCAGCCCCTCACATATTCTTCTCTCTGCTCCCTCTCAACTTCATAGACTCTTTTTAAAAAAAAATGTTGTTACACATGCTTATAAATATATAAACACATAAATATATAAACACAACCTGCTTGGCCCATTTAGTGTTGCTTGTGTGTGATCCAAGGACCAATCATTTGGTTTTAGATAACCAAACAGGAGGTTTATACTAATTCTTCCTTGAGTTGCCTGTAGTTCTTTGTCTAGGGATGGGGCCTGACAGATTCCCCCCTTTCTGTCTTAGTGTTTCTACTGGTTATTGTTCAGCTGTTGTTTAGGCAGCCATATTGTTGAGGTATAATGTCGCTTCCCTGTCATTTCTAAGAAATACAAACTCATAGCAGAAAACTTCCTGGTCCTCTGGCTCTTAAGCTCTTTCTGCCTTTTCCTCTCTTGATGTCCCCCAAGACTTCAGTACGGCAGTTTTGTTGTAGATCCATTGGCTGGGGTGGGGCTCCTCAAGATCAGTTGTTCTTTGCATTTTGTTGAGTGGTAGTTTTCTGTAATGGTCTCAGTCTGCTTCAATGAGAAACTGCTTTGATGAGAATCAGGAGCTACTCTTATCTGTGATAAGGACAGGTATTTATAATGCAGTTGGGGACTAGGCTGTGTTACTAAAGTGGCATTAGAAGGCTCTCCCCTAAGATCTATGACATCACCAGCTCTGGGTATCTGGCGAGGTTCCCAGTACCAGGAATGATCTTCCTCCTGTTGAAGCAAGCCTTAAGTCCAATTAGATATCGGTTAGTTACCAGCAAGATGTGACGTGACACTATTGCATCTTTCGGGACATCTCACCATTGTGGTCATTGCTGCAGCTCTTACTCTCCTTCGGCCACCTCTTCTGCAATGATGCCTGAGCCTTGGGAGGAGAGGTGAGGTTTATATGTTCCTTCTAGGGTTGAGCACTCTGCACTCTCTTATTCTCTGTGCCTTGTCCAGTTTGGGGTCACTCATGTTAAGCATATTCTACTGCAAATAAAAGCTTCTCAGGTGAGGGTTGAGATATGTATCGTTCCCTGGGTATAATGATAAGTCATTAGGAGTCAGTTTAATGTCTATTTAGCAGCCCGATAGCCGGTTTTGGCCTATGGCTTGTGACTGATCTGTCTAGCCATTGATGGTGCCAGGTGTAGGTTTCAACTTGTGGAGGAGGATTTAAATCCACTCAGAGAGATGACTTATTCCCACGATGTCTGTGCCACTACACAAGTGGGCCTATTGTGCCAGTCATTGTAGCTCACAGGGCTCATGGTGGGGTATAATTGATGATTACTTTTTTTCTGGTAGCTTGCATAACACCTTCCAGCATAATGAAAGCTGGCCAGTAGGGTTGAAGTGTACGGGCCCACATCAGCTTGATTTCTCCATGTTCCATGCGCTTCAGCAACAGGATATTACAGTCATGTTCCGGAGGGTAACCAAGAGCAATTGCAGTAGTCTGTGGTATTTAGGGGTCTGTGGGATCTTAGCGGTCAACAACCCCAGAAGTGACCCTTTCCTGGTACTGAGCTTTTTATGTGTGATGTCGCTGATGTCTTGTAGGGGCATTGTTGCCCTGTTAGAGGTTAACTCCATTTTAACTCTTTTTATGTTTGAATATGCATATGTGCCTCTTCAGCAGATTCTCATACGTCTTTTTCAAAAGGTCTTTTGTGTTTTTATCCCTCCCTATACTCCCTGACCTTTGTTTAATTCTTCCTGTTGCATCGTTTCCTGTAAACCCTTTACACTACTGCACTGTTTCTCTCCTGCTTTGAAAGTTCCTCCTCACAGTCTCTTAGTAATTTTCTGACTTCTATGGGTTATTTCAAATGAAACACAAATATCTGAAGACTCATAATTAATATCCACAGATGAGGGAAACACACTGGATGCTTGTCTTCCTGGGTTTAGGTTTAATTCTTTCAAAATGTTTGTTTCCAGGTCCATTCAAATGCCCTCCATCATTTCATTTCTCTGCATAGCTATATAATAATTGATTGTATAAGTATTCCATGCTTTCATTATACATTCATCAGCTGATGGAAAGCTAGGCTGTTTCTATCTCCCGAGGTTGTGAGTAGCAGAGCAGCAGTTAAATGGACAACTGCATATCTCTAGGGTAGGCTATGGAGTCCTTTGGTTTGATACCTAAGAGTGGTTAAGCTTCATGAGTAGGTCTATTTTTAGTTTTTGAGGGAATTCCACACTGAATTCCATAGTGGCTGTAGCAGTTTTCATTCCAGCCAGCGGTGAGCGTGTCCTCCTTCCCCCAACAGTGACAGCATCTGTTGTCATTTATAGCCATTCTGAGAAGAAATCTCAAAGAAGTTTTAATTTGCATATCCCTGATGGCCAAGGATGCTGAACATTTTTTTTTCAAAGTGTTTTTCAGCCATTTGCATTTCATCTCTTGAGGATGCTCTGTTTAGCTGTAAGCCCCATTTAAAAAAAAACGGGTTGTTAAGTTTTCTGTTCTTATTTCTAACAGGAACTCAATGACTGGCTCTTTGGCCTCCCCACCCCCCAAGGGAGGAGCAGTCCTGTTAGGCCACAGAGGAGAGCTTTGCAGCCAGTCCTGATACCTGATAAAACAGGATCAGATGAATGGGGAGGAGGTCCCCCCTATCAGTGGACTTGGCAAGGGGCGCGGTGGAGAGGAGGGAGGGAGGGAGGGACTGGGAGAGAATGAGGGATCGGGACATGGCTGGGGTACAGAGTTAATAAAATGTAACTGATAAGAAAAAAATAAAATACAAAAAAAAAAAGTTTTCTGTCCTTTGAGGTCGGGTCTGCTATATGGTCCAGACTGACCTTTAACCTGAAGTCTTCCTTCCACATTATAGACATGCCCCACCACACACAGTTTTATAAGGTTTTATTTTGATGATATTACCATTGTTAGTTCTTGCTATAATTTCGTGGTCTGCTGGTGTCTTATTCAGAGAGTTATTGCCTATGCTTATGTTTTGAAGTGTTTCCGCTATATTTTCCTTTAGTAGTTTCAAAGTGTCAGGTCTTACATTAAATAAAGGTCTTTTATCCATTTTGAGTTTATTTATTTGTGCGTGCATGTGTACGTGTGTGCATGCATGTGTGTGTGTGTGTGTGTGTGTGTATTCATGTGAGTTTGGGTACTCTCAGAGTCCAGAGGAATTGGATACCTTGGAGTTGGAGGTACAAAGTAGTTGTGAACTGTCCAGTGTGGGTGCTGGGAACTGAACTCGGATCCTCTGCAAGCACAGTATATGCTCAGCTGCTGAGCCATCTCTCCTGACCTGTTGAGTTGCTTTTGTAATGGGTGAGATGTGGGGTATTAGCTTCATTCTTCTAGATGTAGACACCATTGTTTTTCTGACACTGTTTCTTAAACAGTCTGTCTTTCCACTAAAGTCTGATTTTTTTGTTGTTGTTCATTTGCTGAGAATCAGATGGTATAAATTTAAGAGACTATTTCTAGAAATAATCTCTTCCTATTTCATTCCTGAGTCTACATATCTCTGTTTCCACACAAAGCTTGTTTCATTACTGTTGCTTAATAGTGATATTTGAAATTAGTTTCTGTGATATCTGCAGCATTGTTCTTTTTGATCAGGATTGTTTTAGCTATTTAGGGTCTTCTAGGTGGGGCTTGTGGACTGTGCCTCCAGGGGGATTGGTTCGAATCTGCTGAGATGGAGTACGTACAAACCTGGAAATCTCACATTTGAGACTTAAAATGTCATCCTGAGAACAGAAGGTGTGGGACAAAGCTCTCATGTTGCTTTCTGTGCCTTCCCCAGGAGCCCTTGATCTAGCCCCAAGGTTACAGGCAGGCAGTCACACGAGCCTGTCTCCTGTTATCTTTCCCCATGCAAATACAGCATAGCCAGCGTCCTAGTCCCAGCCAATGACACACATTCCTTCTCAAAACCCTTCCCACTGCCTAAGGTTTCTAAGTCCCTGTTTCACATGTAATAAAGGAAGAACACCATCCATTTCATCAAAGATCGTCAGAGCCTTGTCCTTTATTCTGGGGAAAGAAGGGTCCTCCAGGAAATTCTTGTTGATGGACCTCCGGGCTTGACTGCTGGCCAAACAGAACCACCTAACTGTAACACAATGGAAAAACTCTTTTCCACCTGCTTGGTGAGATTGGAAGTCTTGTCAGAAGGACTTAGTTCCTGGGCTCCAGCTGTTTCTGAGGGAAGCAGAACCTGGGACTCCGGGTTTCAACTGTTTCTGTCTAGAAGCCAACAGCACTTTTGCCAATAGCGACGTTTGCCCAGAGAAGCGCCTGTTTCTGGCAGTGCTAGGTGGCAGTGAGAGAAATGGAGCCACACTTCTGTATGAACTTTAGGGTTGTTTGTTTTATTTCTGTGAAGATTTACCATTGGAATATTGGTAGAGATTGCATTGAATCTGTAGATCATTTTCAGCAATACTGGCAACTTCACAGTGTTAATTCTGTCAGGTCAAGAGCATGGGAGGTCTTTCCAGTTTCTAATGCCTTCTTCAACTTTCGTTTTGATTTGTTTTTCCGTACAGGGTTTCTCTGTGTAGCCCTGGCTGTCCTGGACTCACTCTGTAGACCAGGCTGGCCTTGAACTCACAGAGATCCACCTGCCTCTGCTTCCTTGAGTGCTGAGATTACAGGTGTGTGCCAACACACCCGGCTGCCTTCTTCAACCTCTTAAGAAAAAATTATTAATGTTTTAAAATAGCTTTTATGGTAGAAGCGTTCTACCTCCTTATTTAATTTTTTTTAACAACTTTCCTCCCCTCCCCCACACGAGGGTACTGTGAATAAAAGACTGATAGAAAAATTTCCCCAATTTCTCAACATGTTTATTATTAGATAATAGAAAAGGTACTGATTTTTATATGTTTATTCTGTGTCCTGCTGCATGCCGAAAATGCTTATCAGATAATGAGTTTTATGGTGGAGTCCTTTAAATATTGGATCAAATCATCTACCAACAGCAATGATAATTTTAAGCAGGGTGTGGTGGTATACACCCTTAATCCCAGATCTCTGTGAGTTTAAAGCCAGCCTGGTCTACATAGAATGATCCAGGACAGTCAAGGCTATGCAGTGAAAACCCATGTAAAAAATTAAAAAATTAAAATCCCAATACTTTTTACTTCTTTCTTTCCTCTTTGTGTTCATTTTCTTTCTCTTGCCTTATTGCTGTGGCTGAGATTTCAGGCACTGTATAGAATAAGAATGGTGATAATGGATACCCTGATTTTATGGGAAATGCTTCCAGTTTTCCTCTGTTCACTTTAATGTTGTCTTTAGCTCTGTTATGTATGGACTTAATTTTTTTAAGTTGTTATCTTCCTATCCCTAATATCTTCAGGGCTTTATCATGAAGGGATGCTGAACTTTGTGCTGGTTATTTTCTTTTTCTGCACCTATTGAAATGATTGTGATATTTTATACTTGACTCTATTTCTATAATGCATTGTTACGCCAGGTTCATGGGACCCTCAGAGACCACCAGGAGACAACTCGATGCAATTGCAAGAGAGCTTTATTACGAGAGCAATCGAACTCGGGACCCAAGTCTCATTGACGAAGCAGTAGAGAAGTGGGACCCCGAGCAGTGAGCAGGATTTTTAAAGGGAAAGTCTGTGAACAGGGGGTTTCCATGGCAGCAAGCAGGGGTGGCACAAGCCTTGGCGTTACAGAATTGGGTGAAGTTTAGCAGGGTGGGTTGACCTTTTCTGAGGCACACAATCACAATGGCTAAAGAATATAATCACAATGGATATTTTTCTAAACCACATCTGAAACATTGGGGAGAATTTTCCCACCCGATTCTCATTGATTATTGCCAGGGAGTTTGTCTCTATTTTCTATGAAGCATTTATTCTGTTATATTTCCTGGAGGCTGTTGCTAGGAGAGTTAACTTTGTTCTCTGCCAGGTGTACATTCTGTGATATTTCCTGGTACCTGAATTCAGTTCCCAGTCAAAATCTTTATTTCAAAATGGAGTTATATTCTGGCTAACTTAAACTCTTCAGTATTATAGTCATTGATTTGCATGTGTTGAACCATCTTTGCATCCCTAAAATGAACACTGATCATGGTGTATGATCTCTTTGGTTTTTTTTTTTCCAGACAGGGTTTTTCTATGTAGTCCTGGAACTTGCTGTATAGACCAATGTGGCCTCAAACTATGATCTGACTGTCTCTGCCTTCCAAGTACTGAGATAGCATGCACCACCATGCCTCAATGGTGTATGATCTTTTTAACGTGTAGTTTTAAAATATTTTATTGAAGAAATTTTGCATTTATGTCTGTCAGGGAAGTTGGTCTACAGTTTTTTTTTTGTTTTTTTTTTCTTTTTTCTATTGTGTTCTTAATCCTGTCTTGTTATCATGGTAGTCCTAGTCTCTATAATGAGTTTGAAAGTATTTTCCTCATCTCTGTTTAAATTTTTTTGTATCACATCCTGTATTTATTTGTGTGTGTAACACATGTTCATGTTGTAGAACGTAGGTGGGAATCAGAAGACAGCTTGTAAGGGTTGGCTCTTTCTTTTCACCAGTGAGTCCTAGGGACTGATGTCGTGTTGTCTGTCAACCTTGGTGATAAGTGCCTTTCCCACGAAGCCATCTTAACAGACCTGGTAGACCTGAGCAGTGAACTCATTTTCCTCTGCATAATGGCTACTTCCAGTTCTTGCTGTGATTCATCTGTTTAAGCTTTTTGTATCCTCTTAGTTCACTTTTGGGATGTTAGATGTGTCTAGAAGTTTATCATTCTCTATTTTAAAATTTATTGGAATTAAACATTCAAGTTATTTTCTGTTGATCATTTGGTTTTTAGTGGTATATAATAATCTTCCTTTTCATTTCTAATTTTATTAAGTCCTATTTATTTATTTATTTGCATATAATTTGAGTAGGAATTTTCATCTTGTTGATCTTTTCAAGACTCAATATTTTATTTGATTCTTTGTATTGTTCCTTTGATGTCCATTTCATTAATTTCAGTTCTTGTCTTTACTGTGTCTTTTCTTGCACTAATTTTTTGTTTGGCTTATTCTCGTCTTATATGACTTTGTGATGCACCGTTACATTACTTTTGCATTAGATTAATCAGTTGTTTTTTAATGTGATCACTCATAATCTTTCTTCTTAGAACTGCCTTTGCTGTATAACAGTGGTCTTGTTAAATTGTATTTTCATTTGATTCTAGGAATTTTTATATACACACAGGAACAGTTTCTCAAATGACCACTGAATGTTCAAAATTGCTCAATTTCCATTTGTTTTTAGATGTTCGTGATTTTTGTAAATGGTGAATTTTAATTTTATTCCACTATGATTTGATAAGATTTAAGAAACTAGCTGGGTATGGTGGCACATGTCTGTAATCCCATCACTCGGGGAGGCAGAGGTAGATAAATCTTTGTGAGTTCTAGGCCAGCCTGGTCTACAAATCGAGTCCAGGACAGCCAAGGCTACACAGAGAAACCCCATCTCAAAAACCAAAAGAAGACTTAAGAAACTGATTTGTCTATCTATCTATCTATCTATCTATCTATCTATCTATCTATCTATCTATCTATGTTTTTTATATTTGTTTACATATGTTTCATGCCTTAAAACTGTGATCTACTCTGGAGAAAGTTCTGTAAACTAAAAAGAATTTTGTTTTTGTTTGTTTTGTTTTTGAGACAGGGTCTTTCTATATAGCCCTGTCTGCTTTGGAACTCACTATGTTGACCAGGCTGGCCTCAAACTCAGAGAGATCTACCTGCTTCTGCTTCTGGGGTGTTGAGATTAAAGGTGTGTACCACTATGGGTAGCCCAAAATTTGAATTATGCAGCTGTTGCATAGAATATTTTGTAGATATCTGCTAAGTTCATCTGACTTATAATGAAATTTAAAGACGAAAAGTCTCTTTCTCTGCTTGCTTGCTTCCTCCCTTCCTTCATTCTGTTTTTCCTTTTTATGTCTGGCTTATCAACTATTGATGAGAGTAGGGAATTGATATCACCCACAATTATTGTTTCGGAACATACCTGTTTCTTTATATTCTTTAATGTTTGTTTTATGAAATGTGGTGTAGTAATGTCTGGGGCATATTTGTTTTCAATTATTTATTTTTCATGGATTTTCTCTTTATTAATATATACTTACATTATCTTGTTTACATAATTTTGGATTGTAATCTGCTTTGTCAAATGTAAGTATTGCTGTTCCTACTTGCATAGGGTTTCCATTTATTTAAAATATAATTTTCAGTCCTTTAGTTTTCAGTCTGTATCTTTCTTTGGCAGTGATGTGAGTCTCTTGTAGAAAACAAACAGTTGGACCTTGTTTTCTAATCCAGTTAATCTAATCTGTGTATTTTAATTAGAGAATTAAAACACTTGTATTTTTGTTATTATATTATGTGTTAACTTTTTAAAAATTTTTCTGTTTTTTTTTTTGAATACTCTATATTCTTTCTTTTATCCCTCATTCATCTTTGAGGTTTTTTTTACTTAATAGCATTTTATTTATAATTCTCATCTGCATATTTGTCTTCTATTGAGAGTAACCTTTTTTGAGATGTTATGATTTTATATAGCTTTCTTCCTTTTCTATGTGCAGTAGCTTCTTTAGTACTGGGATCGTGGTCATGAAATGTTATCATTTATCTTAGAAATTTATTTATTTTCCTTCTTAACATTAAAGGACAATTTTGATAAATGAAATAAATTTTGTTAGAAGTTACTTTGTTTCATTCAAAGCTTGTAATAAAACATTTTACTGGCCTCTAGGATGTATGTTGAGAAGTTTGCCATATTATAGTTTTACCATTGTAATAACTTGGCATCTTCTTGCAGCTTTCAATATTATTTCTTTGTTCTATACTCTTGGCATTTTAAAAATAGTATGATAGAGAGACTTTTTTTTTCCTGGCTATGTTAGGTCTTAAATGCTCCAATATCTACATCCTCTCCTAAATTATTTCACTAACTGTGTATTCTATGATACTGTCTCTTTATCACATCTCATAGGTCTTGGAGGTATGTTTTGGCTGATGGCAGTGCTGGCCTTTTGTCAAGCCATATTTCATTTAACAATTAAAGAAAAAGAAAAAGAAACCGAAGTCAGAAACTCAATTTTCAAAGCCAAACATTTGAACTCATAATAACCAAAAAATATAGTAGAGGCTTACACAGTGAGGAATGATGGTAAGAAAATATTAAAAGCCTTCATTTTTCATACTTAAACCATTATGTTTCTATAAGAACAGTAAACTGAGCTGGGAGGATGGAGGGGTTGAAGCACGTCTTTAATCTCAGTGCTTGGGAGGCAAAGGCAGGTGGATCTCTGTGAGTTGAAGGCCAGCCTGCTGCACACAGCAGGGCAAATGGGGCTCTGTTACACAGAGAAACCCTGTTTCCCAAGCACACCCCCCCAACAGAAAAAGAGGAGCAAACTGCATACACAGTGAAGCACTGAAATTCATAGCATATAACAATCTCAAGTGTGCGTGGAGATATCCGAGGCAGTGCGGGCTGGCTTTGCATGGTGGATGGCATGTGCGGTACAAAGTGACCATGAGTATTTGTAACCACGGCGCAGTGAAGTTGTACCATGCAACTCCAGCACATGCTGCCAGAAACACTTTGGAATCATTACTAGTTGCTTTTGTTTGTTTGTTTGTTTTTTGAATTAAGGTTTTTGTCTTTTTTATGCTGAGAACCATTTGTTTCCAGATTTTTTTCCCCCAACACCTATGTTGGAAAAATGTTCTAACAAGTTGCTTGCTGCTGTGAGCAACGAAGATTTGATCCAAAGGACCTAGGGCTGGGTAGAGAAGTCTTGCTGCTTACACAGAGGGTTTGGGGTTACAGCTGACGTCAGAACTGACCCAGATTGAGTTAAGATGGTGAGGCTCTTAGCTCTGTTGCCTCTCTGGGTCTCACTCTGCTTAGAACTCACTGTGTAGACCGAAGATGGACTCAAACTCAGAAATATTCTCCTGATTCAACCTCCCATGAGCTGGCTTCCACACCTCCTTATCAGCATTAGTACGTGGGCCCTCTTGGACAGGACACCAACCTTAGGCAAGGCAGCCCAGCAGCTGTTACAGAAGGGGATTGGAGGAGCATCTCACCATTTCCACCACGAATCATTTAAATCTTTTACTACTTTTGTTTTCAAGGAAAGGAGACAATTTCTGCTCCCATAAAGAATGAGAAAAGTCCCTCAGTCTTCACTCTCCATACCCTTTAGGGAAGGAGAATGAGAAGGAACAAAGACTGAGCCACCTCTGGCTCCTTTTTCTTTCTGTCTCATTTTCTCTGTTTCTTCTTGTCAGTAGGATTCATCAAATTTTTTTCTCCATGCTTCCAGTTTATAGGGCATGTCCAAATCTATGGGATGTGTGAAGTGTCTGTTCTGTCACTGGGTAACATACTCGGTTTTTCTTACCAAGCCCATTGCCACACCAAACTTCTCTAATTTGTCTCATCTGAGACAGGTCCAGGCTGTCCTCAAACTCACTGTGTGGATGTCTAACTGTCCTTGAGCTCTTGATCCTCCTGTCTTTACTTCGTAAGTTCTGGGTCTCACATTATTGGTTGTGAGCCTGTAACTCACTTTGCAGCCCAGGTAGAGTAAATTCCAGGCGAGCCTTCCCATAAGACACTGCCTCAAAAAGTACAAATCTCCAGGGTAAGTCCATATATATTTCCATGCAGTTTGGTAATTTAATGTGGGTGCCAGAATATACTAGACATGCCTATAGAGTTCTGAGTCTCTGAGAATATCCTCCAGCACAACAGGAAAATAAACCTACCCCGAACAAACAAACAACAGCAAACCCAAAAAACAAGTTCTAGAAAAGAGCTGCTTTTGCCTTGGAGAACAGCAAAGTGAGGTCCTCAGTTGAGTAAGACATTGCTCAGTCAGGTTAAGCTGAGGCAAGAGGGGGCAGGTACTAGGGAAAGAAGCTACTAGGGCACAAAAGAGAGCATCTTAGTACAAAGATTGGGAAAATGGAAAAACTTAAGTACAATATATGTGAGACAGCAATCCTAAACTCTGGGGACATATGTTTGTGATCCAAATATGAAGCAAACATATAGGGAATTGGCAATCAGGGAAACGAACCAACTGCGTTCTAACAAGCTGCACATTTTTCTAGCCTGGCTTTTTGGTGGTCTTGAGTGTTTCTTGGACCTTTAACATTCCTTATCCCTCTTTGTTTGAAGATATTTTACAGGACTTTGTATATATAGGTTCATAAAGAGAATATACAAGTCAAGGATTTACTGAGAGCAACCCACAAAGAAATTCATTTTAATAATTCTTTGATTAAATAATTTTTCCATATATTAAAAGAAAAGCAGTTTTGAATACTATGAGATGGCTATGCTTATTAGCTTTACATAAAGAATTAAATCTTGACTGAATAATTGATGTCACCGGACCTAGAACATCTTTGGTGTTTTAAGAGTTGATATTTTGATTTTATACTTGATAATTCTGAGTGAGGATTTGCACAAATATGTACTACAAAATAGTAGAGGTTTATGACCCCTTCAGAAACTGTTGAAAACGAGGTCCTAATTCTAAGCCAAAACTTATTTAAAGTTTTGTAAAATTAAGTTATTTATTTAAAAGTATTATATATATATATACGTGTCTGCTTGTATTTACGTTTGAGCACCACTTGTGTGCCTACGGAGGCAGAAGATGTTGGATCCCCTGGAACTAGAATTACAGATGACTGGAAACCTCTATGTGGGTTCTGGGCATTGAACTCAGGTGCCCTGAAGAACAGGCAGTGCTCTGAACTACTGAGCCATCTCTCTAGCCCCTAATGGTTTTTAAACTGAAACTCAAGTCAGCAACTCACTTGGCAAATTCTTACTATTACTGTGTACATACAGATGCGTGATGTATATGTATGGGTGTGAGTGCAACAGTGCACGCTTAAAGGTTAGAGCACAACCGGCGGGGTCAGCTACTTCCCTCCACTTTTTTGTGAGTTCTGGAGATGGAACTCAAGTCATCAGGCTTCCGTGGCAAAGCACCTTTACCTACGGAGCCATCTTGCCAACCCTGAATGTTCCTTTATTCTTTTGTGGTGTTGGGGTTGAAACCAGGACCTTGTATATACTCAGCAAGAGTTCTACCACTGAGCTACATTACCAGCCCCTGAGGCAGCAATTAAAAAAAAAAAAATTCTAGCACAAAACCAATACAGAGCTACACTGATACTTACATGCTAAAGAACGATGGTAGGAAAATATTAAAAGTGCTCATTTTTTGTAGTCAAATCTCTTCCCATAAGAGCAAAAAGTTTGTATCTACAGGAAAGATTCTGCGATTCCTAACATCTGAGCTGAGGTGCACCAGGCAGCATCTGGTGTGCCAGCATGCATGGTGCCGAGTGTGTATGTCATGGGGCCACAACCAAGGCTGCCGAGAAGTCACACAACACAATGCAGGCAAGGGCTGCCAGAACATACCACATTCATTATGTGTTTGACTTTGAATATTTGGCCTTTGCATGTTAGGAAACCTTCTACTGTTGCCAAAATTTGCATATCCCCCCCCCCCATTCAGTTACTCCACACCCATTATGTGGTGTTCATACAATGGGCACCAGAGAAGAAGGTTTACTAATACACCCTGTCTACCTGAAAATTGGCTTTTAACGTTGAACTCTATGGTTATACAGACTTCTTGAGCTATTCAAGGAGGGTGAATAGAAGGTGAAATAGAAGAATGATGGTAATAATAGAGAATATAGTATATAAAGTTCAAATCTGAGGGTTTGCAGTTTTATTTATAGTTGTAAAAAACAAAAAATAGCTAAAATTAATATAATTATTCAATTATTCAACACTGGACCAATGGGTATGAGCCTAATTCTTGTCCTTCATAGTTTTTTTTTTTGTTTATTTTTGTTTTGTTTTTTTGAAACTAAGACTCACTGTAGCCCTGACTGAACTGGAACTTGCTGTATAGACCAGGTTGGCATCTACCTCAAGAAGCCCACCTGCCTCTGCCTCCTGAGTACTAGATTTATAGGTGTATATTCCCATGATCACCTACTTTTCACCTATCTTGAGTAGTTCTGGTTCTCTACCTTTAGGTGATAGAGTTTTTGCCTATAACTGGCAAAAACTGTGATTCTAAAAAACTGGCCTATAACTGTGATTCTAAAAGGTAAGGCATTTTTGGATTCCATTGGTTCAGATTTGATCAATTTAGCAAAAATTGTGGCTTGACTTTCAAAAACAAGTGACAGTTAAAATTATGATTTAATCCAATCATGGTCTGGTAGGTTGGACAGCATAATACATCACTGCCAGTCAGTAGCAGTATTAAATTGCAAGAGTAGAGAAAAAAGGAAAACTGTTTTTCAAAATAATATACTCACAAGTGTTCTGGGTGGACAAAAGAAGTGCAGAAAATGAAACTCTCATGATCCCCAAACACTGGGCTTCTAGGTGGTAAAAGAAGGGCTGGAGAGATGGCTCTGCAGTTAAGAGCACTGGCTGCTCTGTTCTATTTCCAGTTTCTACCTAGTCGCTCACAACCATCCATAACTCTAGGAAAGCTGATGTTCTCTTCTGGCCTCCTTGGGGATCAGGCATACATGGACACACACACACACAAACACACAGAGTCTGAAAAAAAAATTTAATGTGTGAAGCCAGGTGTAGTGGCATACTTTTTTTTTTTTTTTTTTTTTAATTCAGCACTCAGTAGGCAGAGGCAGTGGGATCTCTGTGAGTTTGAGGCCAGCCTGGTCTACACAGTGAGTTTCAGGACAGCTAAAGCTACTCAGAGAGACCTTGCCTCAAACAAACAAAAAATAAGTAAATAAAATAAAGTGAATGTTGAGGAAGAGTGATTAGATGACAGACCTCCTTTTGGTCTAGTCAGTAGCTGCAGCTATAAAAGGGGAAGGGAAGAATGATAAAATGTTATGCCATTATCATAATAAAAGCATAAAATGGAACTACTATTGTTCAAGCTATGATAAAGAACCATAGGAGTTCACTGACTAAGCTCTTTTGAAAGCGAATTTAGAGAAGCTGTCAGCTCAGTCAGTGTTTGAAGAAAATGTGCCATCTATATAACCACAGCTAGTGTTTTGTGTCATTGGTTAACAAATGCTTGCTCTGGGTGTGTGTGTTGCTGAGGATGGAACCACAGCCCTTTTGTGTCCTAGCAAAGGTTGAGGCATTGGTTAACAGATGTCAGTCGGAGTGCACTGTCAGATATCCATAATCTGGCAAATCTGTAAGGAAAATGTGAAAGGCGACCCAAAAGCCTAGGGGCACAGCCCCATATAAATACCCTTAAATTGGAGACCTGATGCGCAATGTCTGCTTTCTCCACATTTCAGTGTGGAAGAGATTTTTCTATTCTGATTGTTCCGCTGTAATTGAGATCTGTGTGTCTGAAAAGGCATAGCCTTCTTGATATTTCCATCATTTCAATGTTTTAAAAGCTGCTAATCAAAAATGTTTTTCAAAATCTATACCGAGATTTAGAATCTTGGAAATTTTATAAAAGCTTACGCTCTTGAGATACATGTAAATCTGCAAGAGTCAGACATGTTACAGAACCAGTAGTCCTTCCATTACTAGTCAAAGGGTTAATGAATATGCTTTGCTCATATGGCTAATTAGACCTAGGCAGGTATTGTGAACAATTTTTGACAGAATTAAAAAATAATAAGGTATAACTTGTGTCTTAATTAGGATTTCTGGTGTTATGAGAGAACACATGGTTAAGATCACTTTGGGGAGGAAGAAGGGTTTTTTTTCTTACATCTTACAGCTTGTCGTCCGTCATGCAGGCTCCAGGAAGTTAAGGCAGGAGCTCAAGGCAGGCCCTGGAGGCAGCAGCTGAAGCATAGGTCATGGAAGAGCACTGCTTACTGGCTTGACAAGCTAAAGTGTGTGTGCATGTGTGTGCTGAGGAATCCCAGTCCTTATGTACACTAGGTAACTCTACTACTGAACCACATTTTTAGCCCTCCTTGGGTTGCTTTTAAAATATTTACCATGTCTATTTGTGCATGTATACCATGACATGTGTGGAGGTCAGAGGATGACTTAAAAGAGTCATTTCTCTCTGGTTTGTAGGTCTTGGGAATTAAATTCAGGTCATGATGCTTAGTGTCAAACACTTCCATTTACTGAGCGAACAGTCATCAGCCCACAATTTCTTGAACTTATATTGATTAGGGAAAATGTGATAGGAAGATCAAGGAGTAGAGAAATGAGCATAAACTTGTTTTCTACACTAGATAATGATAACATAAGTTATGGCCACAATATTTTTATCTCAACTGTTAACTACATCCAAATGGTGGGATTTTAAACATAAACACAGTTTATAAGGTGTGGCTGGTTAGCCCAACAACGGTTGTCTCCTGAGTGAAAGGGCAAAAATCTAGTAGTTGTTCAGTCCAGGAGATTGGATGTCAGCACTTTCAGTCTGGTGTTGGAGTCCCAGAAGATTTCTGGAGAGCCACTTCAGTCTATGTTAGAATCCCAAAGAAGTACATTCGAATAACAGCAAAGGCATGCCTCAGCAACAGGATGAACTTGTGAGGGCAAACAGCCAGAAAGAAAAGGTCACTACTAGAAGGTATGGCCCCAATTTAGGATGGGCTTTCCCACCTGGAATGATCGAGTCAAGAAATCCCTCATAGGCATGCCTGGATGCTGGGGTTTTAGTTGATTCCAGATGCAGTAATGTTGACAACCAAGGTTGGCTACCACTCTATGAATGCCATTAAGTATTTAGATGCATATGAACCACAGAAAAGCAGAGTTTTTCTTTAAGTTGAGAGAGAGAAAAGAGAGTACAGAGAGACAGGGAGAAAGACAGAATGAGTCAGAGAGAGGAGGGTGAGCTGGGCACAATGGTTTAAGCCTGTAATCCCAGCACTTAGGGAGGCAGAGGCAGGCAGGTATCTGTGAGTTCGAGGCCAGCCTGGTCTACAAGGGAATTCCAGGACTGCCAAGGCTATACAGAGAAACCCTGTCTCAGAAACAACAACAAAAAAGGTCAAGTGTCAGGACTGTCTTAGAGGCCAGGACAGGAGATTTGTAAGTTTGAGACCACTTTAGGCTACAAAGGGAAACCCTATCTCAAAAAGCAGAGTATAGGGGGGGAAAAAGGAGAAGAGAGAAGGAGATGGAAGAAGAAAAAGCCTGTTACAATTGTTCTGGTGTAACAACAGTAAGGGGTGGGGAGGAAAGGCCCAAAACTACAGTAGTCACAGAAAAACAAAAGCAGAGATGTGAATAACAATATGATCAGGCTCAGAGTTTCTTTTGGGAACTAAGTAATTATGTATATAGATCAGTGCTGGTCTAGGGTTAGTCCCTAATATGGAAAACACACCATCCCCTAACAACAAAGGGAACCCCAAAATGCCTCCAAACAACAAAGAGAAATGCAGGGCTGGGATGTAATTTAGTTGTAGAATTCATACTTTGTGAGGTCCTGGGTTTAACCTCCAGCATTTGAGAGCAGACATCTGAAAACATCTTAAAGATGAAAGCAACCATGCAGTAATACAGATAGCACGGCTGTAGGTGCAGTTTAATCCAGAGCCCTCTCTTACAGCTGAGGAACCAGGCAGAGATTTGCCCTAAGTTACGTAACTGTTCAGAACAGTCTAGGCTCACATATCACAGCACACTCCCCTAACTTGCTGAAGTTACAGTGTTATTGGGAGTTTTTGGGCGAGAGAGGACAATATTTTAAGTGCTATGCTGGATGGAGACCTGGAAAGTAGCTGAAAATATGGCATCTTTGTTAAGGAACAACTGGGAACCAATAAGGACTTTTAATGAGTAAGAAAGAGGGGCAGGGAACTCAGGGCTGAACTGTGGGGCAGAGAAAACAAAGATGAACACAAAAAACTAGAGTTTACTCAGCAACTAGCAACTTAATCAGAAGACTAGCGAACAATGTAGGTACAGATCCAAGGAAGCAATGCAAAAGGAGAAGAATTTCAAGGAAGGATGGGAACTGGTGAAGAAAATGACTTGTCCCCACACCCCTCCTTAGGACAGGGTCTCACCTTTTCATTCCAAATCCTTCTGCCTCAGCCTCCCAAGGCTGGGATTAGAGCACTCACTGCCACACTAGGCCAGTGACTGATTCTTTTTAGATAAGAGGCTGGGAAAGGAACACGGATAGTACAGCAACTTGAGGGAGTTAACAGCCCTGTTTTCTTTCTTTTTCTTTCTTTTTTTTTTTTTTAAAGATAAATGGAAACTTGAAAAATAGAAAGGAAGAAGCCAGAAGATAAGAAAACACTGAAGACATCCAAGAAAAAGGGCATTGCATTCGGGCAGGACTGGTTTAGGAGGGAAGGGAAGGAGGAAATAGCAAAATCTGGAGAGATTTTTGAGATCATGACAACATGTATATTAAGATGGAATATCAGGTCTTTACTAGAATCCCACAGAGCCGAATTTAAGAAAATAGATAAAATTACATGAGTATGGCTTGACGCCGACCCCTTTATTGACAAGGCAAGCTAGAAACAGGCTCTGCCTAGAACACAATAGGAAGTCAATCAGAGCCCAGTAAACAAGATACTTTCCTGAAATTATGTATCTACCTAAGGAAGGTCATGAATTCATTCCGAAGTTCCTCCAGTTTAGCGCAACGCACCTTGCAACCTTTGGGATAAATACCAGAGACAGCTGACGCACTAGCTTAGCCCTGAGGACTATAAACGAGTCCAACGTTTCTAAGGTTTATTGCCTCTGCCAATAAAGAACTGAGTCATAAATGAGGCCGATGACCTAGGAGAGTAAGAATTCACTCTTGTAGTACAAACTTGTAAGCAGGCAGGTTAGCCTTGGTCAAGGACAGATAGGTAGAGAGCAGGGAAGGGGTCGGATCGCATATGACTATTTTCCTTTCGGCTGGGGATTCATTCGCACGTCCTTGTGGGAGCCACTGAAAGCAGTCCTAGGCTGTGGGAGGGGAATCTCATTCCAAGCAGAGCCTCCTCGCTCCTGGCGGCGTAGCATCTCCCTTCTCACTAACTAGCCAATGCTGCCGCCTTATGCAAAGCCTGCACCTCGGAGACAATCTGCTTTACAGAGGGAGGACGACGCCAATCGGCCCGGAGCGGGCAGTGTTCCGTTTCGCTCCGCGGCAGGGGGATGTCCCCGTCCTCGAAACCTTTCACCCTCGATCTGGGAAAGCGCCTCCTCAATAACACACCGCGAGCACGATTCTAGGCGGGAGGCCCTCGCCGAAGCGGGGAGGGAGAAGGGCTCGGCCGGCCGCCGGCGCGGCTCGCCCGGATAACGGCGGGTGTGGGCGGCTGGCAGCCTCGGGGCGGGAGCGGAGCGCAGCCCACGCCGGGGAGGGGCGCCGGCGGAGGAGCCGGGAGCGGCGGCCTCCCAGCCGGCTCTCCGGAGCCGCTCTAAAAAAATGGCGGGCGGCAGCCCAGCGAGCGGGTCGCGCAGGCGCCGCGGCGTCCGTCCTTCCGCTCGCCTCGGGCGGCCCACGAGCCGTCCACAGCGCCCTCACCCAGAGGGATCCGCGCCTCGCCATTGGCGGAGCCCGGCGCGGGGGCGGGGCCCCCACGCCGAGGCCACGTTTCCCGCCCCGCTGCTGCGCGTGCGCGCAACCCGGAGGCAAGCGTTAGCGCGCGCCCCCGGCCGAGGGCCCCCTGCCCGCGCCTCAACTCCCTCCCCTTTCCGGGCAGGCCCGTCCTGTCAGCGAGGCAGTGAGCACCGCGGCCAGCAGAGGGCGGTCGGGACCCGAGTCTGCAGCGGCGCCATTGGCGTGTGGAAAATGCCACCAGATGGCGGGTTAGGATTGCAGCTCCGTTGAAGGCGCGGCCCCCGCTCCCGAACCCCCGGCGACCACCCCGTAACAACCCCCCCACATCGGGAATAACACACCGGAGACTTTTGGGGGGAAACTAGGTCGACGGCCGACAGCGCCCGGATGGGCAGCTGAGGTGAGCGCGGGCGGCGGCGGCGGCGGGGGGCGGGAAAGAGGGGGAATGCGGCGGCGGCGGCGGCGGCGGCGGCAGCGGCGCGGGGGGCTGGAAGCGCCGATCCAAGATGGAGGCCGGGCGAGGGAGCCCCGAGAGCGCGGGCGGCGGGCGGGCCGGCGCGGGGGAGGGAGGCCGCGCGGGGCCTGTGCGCGGCGCGAGCGGCTGGCGTCCCGCCGGGCCGTCCGGGAGCCGCTGTGGGCGCGGCGGGGCGCTCGGCTGCTCTCCACCCCCCTCCCGCGGGCCGCGGAGCCGGGGCCCCCGCCCGCCCGGGCTGCACACGGCGGTGGCGCGGAAGCCTTTGTGGCGCGCTCGGGCCCGCCGCCAAGCCCGCCCTCCGCGCCCCCCCCTCCTCCCCGCCCGGGCTCTCGGGACTCGCCCGCCCGCGCCGGGGCCAGCCGAGGCGGGCTGGCGCGAACGCCTCCCGCCGCCCTGCGTTTCTGCGGTGTTTTTAGCGGCGGCGGCGTCACATGACAACGGGCTCGTCTCTGCCGAGGGTCCTGGGGAGGGGGGGTGCGTCGCGCAGCTTTGACCGCTGGCCCAGGCCTCTAGGTCCTGGGGTGGGGCAGGGGGCCGGGGACCCCGCGCTGTGGGCCCGGCGCTGCCCGGCTTTCCCGCTATCCGCCTTCTCGGCTCCGGACGCGGGGGTTGGGGGAGGGAGGGAGGGAGGGAGGTCCCGGGGAAACGAGTCCAGGCCGGAGCACTGCCCCGCTAGTTTCCCAGTCCCCCCCTCGCCGGGAGAAGAGGCCAATAAAAGTTGTTTTTCCGCCTCTCGGAGGGTGGGGGCGGGGAGGAGAGCTGGGAAACCCGAGTGCGTGGAGTTGGACCCGAGCCCCACTTGGAGGGGACCCGACCCGGTGCTCGCCGGGTGTGCAGTAGGGACCCACAACCTCTCCTGGTGTGCGGATCGTCACGTCACCGCTTCTGCCCACGTTCGAGTTGTTACGGATCGGATCCTTTCCACCTTGCGGGCTGTCGTGCCCTGGGAGTGATGAGTGGTGGGATGGTTTCGGAGCCCGGTAGACCCCCAACAGTGCAGTTTGTTGTAGCGGATTATCTGCTGTTGAAGTTAGTGTTGAGATGAGGTGTATGTTTGTTCCCGCCTGGTTGTGCTTAGAAACAACTCTGTTTTACATCTCAGCAAAAGTAGTGTTTATGAAAGTACCTAAATCCCTATAAAGTTGTACGATTTGTAACTTAATGGAATTTGTAACTTTACCTTTAGATCTCCCTGTGTTTTTTTTTTTTTCCTTATAAAAAATGCAAATCTGATGGTGAAGCTCTTATGGAAATATACAGAAAAATGGGAATAAAAACGATTCGTCTATTTTTTAATGTTTGATGGGTCCCATAATGTATATAAATCGAGGCTAAAAATTTGATCAAGAAATACTGAAGGAATGTTATTTCATTGTTTTTCATTATGGGAATGTAACCGAACTTTTTACCCAAATAAACTTCTACAAAACCTACAGGTGTTTCACTAATTTTTTTTTTTTCGTTGCATTCTAGAATTACTTTGGGGTTTTGCATGATGTTCTACGCCTGTAATTCTGATTACTCTGTAGGCAGAGGCAGGGGGATTACAGATTGAAGTTAGCATGGACATTTTATGAGATATTATCTTAAAAAAACAAAACAAGTAGAAGTCTAGTTTTCTGTTTTGAAGAGATTAATACAATTACTGTGGTTTGGTTTTCCCCTTCCCCAATAGAATTTCATTGTGTGGCCCAGGCTGGCCTTGAAATCACTATGCAGTCCAAGGTGGCCTTTAATTTAGGGCGGTTCTTTTCCTTAGCTTATGGAGTTAGGAGATTACAGGTGAGTGCCAGGCCAGCCAGTTACTAAATGGCTCTTTTGTTTTTTGTTTTTTTGCCAGAAAGGATCTTGGTATGTAGCTCAGGATGGCCTTGAATTCATAGCAATTCTTCATATTTTCAAGTGCTGGGATTACAGCCACACTTGGTTTTTGAAAGGCTCTTTTAAAAACTTTAAGGAAGCTGTGTTACAGGAAAGAGCCTTGAACTGAAAGTTTCTGGAGATAATCCCCCTTGGCTTGTGATCTGGTTTTACTTTTTAACTGTTTGCATCTTAACTTCCTCATATCTAAAGTTGGATTAACACTGCGGTTCTTTTAAAAATCGAAAAAGCCCTTTTTAGCTAAAACTTAAAACATTTATAGTTATAATTTCTTTTTCTTGATTATAGATGGATATATCTTAATAATATTAGTGCTATAGATTTAATGCATGCTTGTTAACTTTTGACTAAAGCATGAAATTATCATTAATTATTTTTGACATATGGTCTTAATAGGCAGCAGTTTGAAAAATGGCTACTGCAGGAATCAGTGTCTCTGATTTTTGTCTCTGATTTCTGTAGATTTTTAAGACCTTTCAAAGGTTAACCTGTTAGGTCAGGCCCACCCAGATAATCTATAGGGCCATTAATTACATACACAAAAATCTTACCCTCCCTCCATGTAAGTAAATGGAAAGCTGTTCTCTCCCACTCTCAAGGAAGTAGTGTGACCATTTGTTTACTTCTAATGGAGAGAGAATCATCTTCACATTTACGCTTTTAGAATCTAGACATAAGGAAAGAACACAGCTAAAGCAGCTAATGCTTCCGTCCCTTTCTCCTGTTCTCTCTTCCTTTCCACTCTATCATTTTTATCTTTCTTTTGCATTACTAGATATGAACCCAGGGTCTGGTATATGTTAGAATAGCTACGTTCTCTGTACTGTTATTATTATTATTATTATTACTATTATTTTAATTTTTTAATAAGACCAGTGCTATGTATCCCAGGCTGGCCTTGAACTCATGAATTCCCTATCACTATCACTCAAATGCTGGGATTACAGTCATGTCCCACTACCATTTTTTAAAATTTTTGTGTTAAACTTTTTTATTGTGTGTGAAGATGGTGCTCATAAGAAGGTCAGTGGATAACTTACAGGATTTGGTTCTCTTTCTACCATGTGATCTGGGATCAAAGTTAGATTATCAGGATTGGTAGCAAATGCTATCTGCTGAGTCTTACACCCGTTCTGTGCCCCCAACCTTTTTGGGGCACAGGGTTTAATTATCAGACATAGATCATGCTCTTATAAACCATAGAATGAGACAATTCTTAATGTAGCAAGTAGGATTTTGTCTGTAGAGAAGGAAGAGCTTAGTTTTCTGTCGTTTGGTAGGTGCAGTACAGGATTCCAGTTGAGCTATGCCATGCCAATCCCGTAAGTATTTCCCTCAGGTTTTCCTTGGATTCTTTTTTTTTTTTTTTTCCCTTCCTTTTTGCCTTCCTTCCTGCGTTGTGTATGAGGGTGTGTACATGCACTTTTTATTGTGTATGTGTGTATGCAGAGGTAAGATAGCTTGTGGGGATACTTCTACCGTTGTGTTTCCTGGGATTGAACTCAAATTGTCAGGGTTTGTGGCAAGTTCATTTACCTGCTGATCCAGATTGGTTCCCCATGAACTCTTTTTCAGTGGCTCTCTTTACTAATTAGTATTTAAAGGACATCTCAAGTCCTGCCTCCCTGTTACATTTTATTTTTTATTGTTTTTTTTTTTTGTTTGTTTGTTTTTTGTTTTTCGAGACAAGGTTTCTCTGTGTAGCCTTGGCTGTCCTGGACTTGCTTTGTAGAACAGGCTGGCCTTCATTCAACTCACAGAGATGTATCTGCCTCTGCCTGCCTGAGTGCTGGCTGGGATTACAGGTGTAGGCCTCCGTGTCCAGCTTTATTTTTTATTTTAACTTTTATTTATTGTGTGTGGGGGTTTATGTGTGCCACATTATGCACGTTCAAGTAAGAGGATAATTTTGGAGATTTAATTCCTTTCACCATGTGGGAGCTGGGGATTGAATTTAGATCATCAGGCAAATGTCTTTTCTTACTGACCTATCTCACTGGCCTCTTCCCTATTTTTTAAAAATTTTAAATATTTTTTCTGTTTTGAGATGGTGTCTTGCTGAGTTTTCCTAGGTTGGCCTTGAATATGATTATTTCTCTTAGGCTGGGCTAGAAATTTCAATTTGAATCTTTTTAATTGCTCGGATTACAGACATGTGCCATCATGTACAGCTGCTGTTAAAGTCCAGTCTTTTATTGTTTTCATTCAGTGCTGGGGAAGTCCTGCCTGCTTTATAGAATACATTTGTTTGTGCTGTGGGTGGAAATGATTAGCCAGTGAGTTGCCCGACTGTTTCTATGGAGTTTTACTATAATTAAACTATATAGTAATACCTTTATCTTGCTGGATGTTAACAGTTAAAAAGCATTTTACATTATAACTTAGTGCAAACATGCATATAGTACATATAATCAAAAAAGTAGATGCTTCATGAGATATTTAACCTTTGTGAAGAACA
The DNA here is from genome assembly GCF_907164565.1 of Psammomys obesus. Taxonomy (NCBI): domain Eukaryota; kingdom Metazoa; phylum Chordata; class Mammalia; order Rodentia; family Muridae; genus Psammomys; species Psammomys obesus. The sequence goes on from NW_026596120.1 coordinate 10,421,921, forward strand.
CTTTATTTTCCACTTTTTTTTTTTTTTTTTTTGAGAATGCTGGTTACAACCTAACAATATGTTATGACTCACAGTAGCCTATGTTGAATTGTAATCAGGAAAGTGCAAAGTAGAACTATAAGGGACCAATTTCCTTCCATCAAACTGAAAAACATTAATAATTCTGATAATGCCATATGCCAGTGAGATAGTTGGAGAAATTACATTAAAAAAATTCTTTTTGGGAGTTGGAGAGATGCTCAGTGGTTAAGTGCCTTGGCTGCTTTTTCAGAGAGCCCAGATTCGATTCCCAGCACCCACATGGCAGCTCACAACTGTCTGTGACTTCAGTTCTAGGGGATGTGCCACCCTCCTTTGTTGGGCACTGTACATACACAGAACATTTAGATAAAACTAAATAAATCTCTTTAGAAGATTTTTGAGCCAGAGTCTTACTCCATAGCTCAGGGTGGCTATAAAACTTCAACAAGCTGGCCTAATAACCCATTATATTCTTGCCTTGGCCTCCTGTGTCTTAGTGTTATAGGCATATGTCACCATCCTGGCCTTACATTACCTTTTTTTGGCTGGAGTTTAAATTGGTAATAGTTATTGTGTGAGTTTTCTTTTTTCCTTAATTACTAATCTGAAGGTACATCTGCTAGCTGGGTTAGGTGGCACACGCCTGTAATCGCAGCACCCCAGGAGGCAGAGGCAGGTGAATCTCTGAGGCCTTTGAAGAAGAGTCTAGGACAGCCACGACTACACAAAGAAACCCCATCTCAAAAAAACAGAAACAAAAACAGACAAACAAAAAAAGTACATCTGCCTTAAACCTCACATTTATATTCCTTTATTGTCTAGATGAGAGAAGCTAATTTTAGTTTATTTATTAATTTGTTTTTCAAGACAGGGTTTCTCTGTGTAGCCTTTGCTGTCCTGGATTCACTTTGTAGACCAGGCTGCCCTGGAGCTCACAGAGAGCTATCTGCCTGCCTCCCTGAGTGCTGGGATTACAGGCATGTGCCATGGTGCCCAGGTGACTTTTTGTTTTTTTTTTAAGACCCAGTCTTTCTTTTATGTAGCTCTTGTTGTCTTAGGACACAAAACGTAGTCCAGGCTGGCCTCAAACTTACAAAGTTTACAAATCCCTGCTTTTTGCTGGGATTAAAGGTGTGAGTCAGCTACCACACATACCTGGCTTTAAAATATTTTATTTAATTTAGTTAGATTGGTTTATGTGTGTTGTATCTTTGTGTAAGTCTATGCATCGTGTGTGTCGTGGTCATCAGAAGAGGGAATTGGGTCCCCTGGAACAGGAGTTACAGATGGTTGTAAGCATCATGTGAGTGCTGCGAATCGAACTTGGATCCTCTGGAAAAAGCAGCCAGTGTTCTTAACCATTGAGCCATCTCTTCAGCCCTGGATAAGGGAAATTCTTGTTTACGAGGCTATGTCTACAGAATGTCTATAATTTATTTGCAGTAGCCAAAACTTTAGAAAATAAGTGTCCTTCAGTGACACTTTAGAATGGATAAATACATGTGCTTTAAAAAAGTTAAAAAGCCAACGAGGTCACATATTTTTCCCTTCCCTAATACTTTGTTAGATGTTTTAGCATCTTTTCATCTTTCTTTGTAGTTCTTTTATAAAACCTTTGTGATAGTTTCTTTTTCTTTTTACTAGGATGATGGTCTCAAAAAATTTGCAGATTACTTGTTTCCTGATGGAGATTGTATCATATTGATACTAATTCTTCTTTGAATAAGAATTTGTCTTGGACCTGGAATTTTCATTGTGTTTGGTTTAAGAGGTTTTTACTCTGTAGCCCAAGCAGGCCTTTAACTCACTATAAACATCAACCTGGTCTCAAACTTGGAATTTTCCTGTCTTGGCCTTCTGAGTACTGGATTCCACACTTGGTTGAGGAAAGATAGGTGGTTGAAAAATTCAAAATTTAGCTTTAGGGCTGGTCAGTTTGTTTTTTTTTTTTTTTTTTTTAATTTTATTTTGTGTTAAACTGCAATTTAAAATTTGTTCATTTAATTTGTCAGCATTAGCTTGTTTCCTGTGTTTTTCTTCTACCTTCTGTGGGGTCTGTAGCATTTTCTTTATTGTTTTTTATAGCATCAATGTGTTGTTTTAGTCTTGACCAGTCTAGTGGTTCAGTTTATTTTTCCAAAGCAACTTTCCAATTTTTTTTTTTTTTTTTTTATTGTCTTATGTTGAATTGGTGTGCTGATTAGTTTTTTGTCAGCTTGACACAGACTTGTCACCTGGGAAGGGGAGCAGAGAGGGAAAGAGTGGGAGGGAAATCTGGGGTACCTGGCAGGGCCTTTTATCAGCACACACCTGGCACACCTGGTGGTGGCAGGTGATGACTTAAGTGGTTGCTTGGTCCCTGAGAGCAGGCCAGGTGAATTAGCTGTATACTAACAAGGTTAGGGTTAGTGGGTCCCAGGTTTGAAACCCAACAATTTTTAAAATCAGATAACATTTGACTATGATTACATAATTGTCTATTTCTCCTGTTTTATTTTTATTTTTCGCCTAACCTGACCATGTCAGTGGATTTTTGTTTGTTTGTGTGTGTGTTTCAGGAGTATGAGTGAGTCGTTACCAGGAGTAAAGCACATTTTATAAGTTTCCTTTAAGATTAAGTTTGTAGATCAAATATAATAGCTGGCTGTTTTTCCCTTCTGTAACTGGATACAGAAAAGTTGTGTTTTCCTGATTTTCATTGGAATTACTAATATTTAATATGTTTTTATAAAAATGCTGTATTTCATAAATATATAGTTTGGTGTAAAGTAGTGCAGGACCCGAGATCTGATTTAAAAAGAAAAAACAAAAACTTAAATTTTTTTATCTGGGCATTGAAGATAAGACCTTTTTGTATGAGTTCATTGCTGAGCTTCATCCTAGCTTGAGGTACGATTTTTAACCCCGTCTGCCACTGGCTGTAGCTGTATGTTTTCGAATCATTACTTCTTTTGGCATCAGTTTATTTCTAATTAGTTTTTGGACAAGACAACATGCTATATTGAATCCTTTGAAGTAATCATAAAATAAATTCTAAATTAGGCAATAAAGCTTTTTGAATGTCTTCAGTTTTCTCACACCTAATTGTGACATTGTTCTTTACATTTCATGGTTTATTAGAATAACTTATGGTCTTATATAACTGAAAAAAATACATAGAAATACAATTTTTCACTTTAAAAGATTAGCGTGCCCACCACCAGTGAGTGTATGTGTAGGAGGAGGTCAGAGATGTTAGACTTTCTGGAGTTGGGGTAGGTGTTTGTGAGCTGCCTGACATGGTAAAGACTGTGGATTCATTCCTCAGCATCTGAGGGGGAAAATACTGACATTACAGAAGAAACCCTAGATACCAAGAAAACTAAAACATAGACCTGTAAGCAGTAACTAGAGGGCCTGGTGTGCCAAACTAAAAAGTTGAACTTTGTTCTGAAGCCAGTGTTTGCACGCTAGAATCACCGGGAAAGGGGATCCTGGAGCTATGCAGAGAGCTCATGCTAAGAACATCCAAGGTTGTGAGTTAAGTCCTCTGCAACCCCTCACTTTTCCTTTCCAAAAAAGAGAATCATCTCAGGACTAAAACTATGCCACATGTTGGAGATGTACCCCAGCCAGATTTATTGAACCTGCATTTCTGAATTTCTGGTGCACAATGAGGTGCTTGATTGAGACTTGGTTGGAGATAATTTATTGAGGAAGTGTTAAACACTATATAAGGTGCATTGAAGTAAATGGCATCAATTCTCTGGAGGTTTTATTCCTGTTTCACAGGTGAGGTAGATAGGGTAAGTACTTTTCCTTAATAGGGGAAACAAAAAGTTTGGATTCAGGTATTTGACTCTGAAGTCTAACCTTATAAGCAACTAACAACAGTAGCAGCAGTAGCAACAACAACAACAAACCAAACAAACCAGTGCTCATTGATTTGTCTAGGGAAAAAGCTCGCATTTTAAATTTTGCTAGCCTTGAATAGAAATGAGCATATTCTTTAATTTTGAATCAATAAGTCAATTTTATGATTTTTGTGAATGTGCTGTCATGTATGATACCTACCAACCACTGTGTGAAAAATGCAAAATAATATACTTAACAGCATACCTGTGTGTGTATGTCTGGGTGGTGGTATATATGTGTGTTTGTATGTGTGTGAACATGTGTGGGTGTGTTTGTGTATATATATTTGGAGGCCTGATGTTGACTCAACGTGTCTTAGTTGCTCTCAACTTTATTTATTCAGAAAGGGTCTCTTGCTGGAGCTTGCCAATCCCAGCTAGCCTGGTCAGCTAGCTTGCCCTTATGATCCACTATTTCTGCCTTCTGAATGATGTTACTACAAATGACTACCACACCTGCTTGATATTTACATGATTCTAGGGGTGTGAATTCCCAGTCCTTGTGCTTGCATGGCAAGTGCTGTGGCCACTGAGACATTTCTTCAATTCCAGAGTTCCATTTTTAGCTCTATTCAGGCCAAGCTGGTGATAGAATGAGATTTTAAAAAGAACAAGAGCATCCTTTCCAAGTATCTGTTATGGGCATTGTGCTTGAGCCTTTAAGTACATAGCCATAAACACAAAAACTATGGTGTCAAGTGACTTAGATTGATTGTATGTTATTTAGTTTGTATATCACTTTTGAGAAAATTAATTGATAGATGGAGGCTTTATTAAAGCCTTTTTCTTCTCTCTGTTTCAAGAGGGAAATGATAAATCTAGGTGGGAATGAGATGGTCATGAAGCTGATATTATGACTGATGCCAACTCAGCTACCACATAAGTCTCTCCACGTTATAGATTTTTTTCATTTAATTTTAGCTATATACTGAGAAATCAGGCTGACAGATCATATGCTGTGATTCCACCTGGAGAATACATGAGGTATTGTGATGATTTAAGGAAAGTCATCTTTGAGAATGAGAAGTGAAGACACTCACAGAACCTAAGCAAGAAGAGTAGAGGCATAGATAGGAAAGAACAAGACCAAAATGTGTAGCAAAAACAGTTGTATGCCAGGAATTAGTTTACTGTATGGAGAATCTGCAGAAAGAATGTAATGGCTTCCCATGATGTTGGAGTTTCTGTTTTGTTTTTTGAGACAGGGTTTCTCTGTGTAGCTGTGGCTATCCTGGACTCACTTTGTAGACCATGCTGGCCTTGAACTCACGGAGATCCTCCTGCCTCTACCTCCCAGAGTGCTGGGACTAAAGGTGTGTGCTACTGCTTTGGATAGTGTAAGGTGTATTTGAAATAGTTAGGACTCTCAGCATGAATTTTGTTATAAGTAAAATCAAAGGCAGTGGAAGAGTTTTACGCAGAGGAAAATTTAAAAATATTTCTAGGGTTTGAGAGTACATAATATTTGCTTAGCATGCCTGGGACTCTTAAAGTTTAATCCCTAGCACTAAGGCAGACAATACTAGCAAATCCACCCAAACAAAAACAAGAAAAATAAAAATTCTAGCGCATTTTCTATTAACTGGGTGCCTGTTTTCCTTCCTAGAGCACAGTTAGCAATATCTGCAGATAATTTTGGTGGTTGCAACTTGGTGTGATGGAGAGGGTAGAGACCAGATGCTATTAAAGTTTTTTAGTAGCTGGAATAGCTTCCTGTAACAAAGAGTTTATTGCCCAAAATAGCAATAGTGCCAAGGTTGAGAATCTTTGTTTTACTCCTATGTGAATATTGGAGTAGGCAAGAGAAATGGAATGGGAAAAGGGGAAGGGTAGGTTGTTAACTAATCTGGTGATAGATACAGTGCCATGGAAAATTGTGATTATGATAGAGGTAACAGGGAAAACCTGTTCTGATTTTGTTAAGAGTTTTGGAGATAGGTGTGTTAGTAGAGAGGTATTGACAGAATACAATAAAAGAATGAAAGGGAAGGAAGATTTTAGTTTAGCTCATGATTTTAGAGGTTATAGTCTCTGGAGGGATGGGTTGGGTTATGAGGTAATAGTGTCTCTTACCTTAGTGGTAACTGGAAAGTAAGGTGGGCAGTGCGAGAAATGAATGCTTGCGTCTCTTGACTTTTGCCTTACCCCCCTTTTATTTCACCTGCACTCTCACCCCCCAATATATGGGATAGTACTGCTCACATTCTAGGCTGCTGTTTCCCTTTTAGGGTTATCATCTCTGGAAACATCCTGACAGACTGGTCTAAAGGTCGACTTTACAAATCGAGTTCATTTCATTCTGAGTGGGTTAACAGTTGAGAGTCATCATCTCAGGAAGTGTTTCTGACTAATAGTTTAGTAAATGGTAGTGCTATCCTGTAGTGACATACTGAGGGGAAGAACTGGAATGGAGCGTTCTGACTGCTAAAAAATTATTTATTTTTGTGTTTCTGTGTATGAGTGTGTACACTGTCGAAGGTACTTTGTATGCATGTCAGGACCAACTCAGGTTCTTAACCTTCCTTTTTGCTTGCGGCAGGGACACTGTTTGTTTGTTTGCTATTGTACCATATATTCTAGGTTGGTGACCCATTAGCTGTGGAGGAGTTTCTTGTCTTTTTGCTTCCAGTTTAGCTGTAGGAGTGCTAGGGTTTATAAGTAGGTGCTACCGTATGACGTTTTAACGTGGTTTCCAGGAATATGAATTCAGGTTTTCATTTTGTATGGCAAGTGCTTTTAGCCACTGAGCCATCTCCCCAGTCCTCTCTGATTCTATTTTATTGAATGTGAGTTCCTATTAATAGATAAGAAGAAAAAAATTATAAGCTTTTGCAGTCCACAATTTATCACATTGTCCATTCAGTGCTTTTTAGATCTTTCATCTGTTTTCTTGGATTTTGTAGTTTTTCTTTCTTTGTACTGCTTAACATCTGATAGGTTGACCTTTTGTATGTATCGCTAAATACACAGCTCTTCTACTTCTGGCTTTTCTCATAATTCCACAACCATTTTATTGTTGCTTTTCAGAAATTATGGAATTGGAATAACTACTAGCAATGATCAATATCTGATTTGTTAATTTCAGTTTTTGATTTTTGTATGTAGTAAATTTTCAGTTCCAAATTATAGAATATTTTAAAGATACATTAAGTATGCGTGGGACTAACACGCATATAACTCAGTTGATATTTGGTCAAAGACAGAAAAAAAAAGGTGGTAATACTGATTTGTAGAGGCTGCAGGATGGCTCAGCAGGTAAAAGCACTTGTTGCTAAGCCCAAGGACCTGAGTTTGATACCTGTGACCCACATGGTAGAAGGAGAGAACTGACATTTGAAAGTTGCCCTCTGACATCACATGTGCACATGTGTGCTTCCCCAGATAAATAAGTGTAAAAAAAGTGTAAGGTGACTAAAGTATTTTTATTAAGATTGGCCTGGGGGAAGGGGGGACAGTGATGTATCTTAGCAACTAAGAGTATAAGCCTGATGACCTGAGTTTGATTTCTAGATCCCACAGTAAAAGGAGAGGACTAGCTCCTACAAATTGTCCTCTGACTTCAGCCTACACAATGACACATGCATATGCGTGGGTTCCTAGACATGCACATCCTCCTCCTCCTCCTCTCTCTTTTTCATATACTTTGGTTAAAAAATATTTTAAAGGTATTAAGACATTTGGAAACTTAATTAGAATGTTTACATAGACATACTGAGTACACTTATAATATTTTGAAAATATTTGACAGTTTTCTTTGCTACCTTTCTAGCTACCTTAAGAAAGGAAAATGAGGGACTGGAGAGATGGCTCAGTGTTTAAAAGCACTTGTGGCTCATTGAAGGGGGTCTGGGTTTGGTTCTCAGTATACATTATGGTGATTTACAGCTCTTTGTAACTGCACTTCCAGGAGATCTCAGGCACTCTGTGACTACGCTTGCATGTGGTGTGCATACATTCCTACACATATGCATACATTTATATAGACAAAACACCCATTACACATACATACATACAGAGAAAGTACCCATTACACATATACACATACAGGCAAAGCACCCATTACACAGACAATAAATCTTACCAAAAAAAAAAAAAAAAAATTGAATTGTCAGGCAGGAACATTCCATTTTCTAAAATAAGAAATTGTTCTTTCTTACAGAAGGCCTGTTAAGATACTTATCTATATTGAGCTTTTTAAGTGCTTATCTTTGACTAGACATTTAACAGTCTTTTCCCCCTCTTTACTTTTACACAGTAGAACCCATATATATATATATATATATATATATACACACACAACCTGTAATACCAGCTCCAGGGGCTGACATCCTCTGTAGGCGTCCATACACATGTGATATATACTCAGACGTACACATAAATTAAAAAAAATTGTGTAAAAGGATTATTAGCCTTTAAAAACAATTGCTGGGTTGAGCCCTGAGACTCATGTGTGTTAGGGATTCTAAATCTGGTTTTCTTAGGGCTTCTTTCAGTATTTTTTATAGATGTTCTGTTTCCCCTGTTTCTGTTTGTTGCAGTGTGTTCTTATTTCTTCTCTATATGGTTTATTATTTATTAGAGGATTTTTTTTTTTTTTTTTTGTTTACCTGGTGGTGGAAACTTAAACTTTCTTTGCCTTAAGTCATTTGACCTATCATACATACTTGCTCTGCCTCAGGAAAGAATGAATGAATTTTGACTCCAGTGATCTGGATTGTAATTTAGATTAATTTTTATTAGCAGTATGTCCTTTTGTAAATCGCTTTGACCTCACTGCCTCACATGTATTGGGAATAAATGTGTGTCCTCTTCATTCAAGAATATTGGTTAGTAGATGAACTGGCTAATCAAACAGTGTTCTGTAAACTATGAAACATTAGTATAGGCTGTTTTCTTTTACATCTGTGTGCATGCAGATTTCTCAGCATTTATTCAGTTAGTAGACAGGAAGCTTTTAGAGGCATTCAGTGAGGCAGAAGAGTGTCTCTAGGGAAGATTGTCAGTTTTTAATATGACGCGAACACTGATAAATTTCTGCCAAAATTCTGTTTCTCAGAATTGATAAGCATAGAAATTAAATTATGATTTACACCCAGACATGTAAGGTTTAGATGACTAAAATCAGGGGTGTATTCCAGGATGTCAACTTATTGATTTACACTGAAAAATTAACTTAGAAATGGACTGCTTGTGCTGCCCAGTAAATGGATTTTTTTTTTTTTTTGGTAGGGAGACTTATCTATATCAGAAGCAGATTATAATCTGAAGATTGATTGGTAAACCTGGAATGAACTCAAAGCAAGTTGCATCATTTCAGTTGTCACAATTATTATACTTCTTATGCATTGACAAATCTATCTGCACAGTAGCAGATCTGTGTCAGATCCAGGGACAGTGTGGGAGATAAAATTCTAAGTTCACTTAAACCCTCTTCCTAATTCATTTAATTTGGTTTTAGCTTTAAATAGTTACACACTAGATCTGAGTCCTGCTTCTGATGGTGCCTTTTTTAAAAAATTATTTTGTATATGTACTTCATTCTAGAGATCATTTTCTCATTTGAGTTTTCACAATTTCACTTTTCAGTATTAACTTCAATTTTAAAAGAACCTTAACTGTGTGTCATACTGCTACGTGTGTGGATTCAATTATTTCTTGTAGAGTTGAGATGGATAAATTGTTCCCAGTACTTCCCTTGCTTTGGAAATAGTGGTCCTTTTCTTTCCTACCTCTTGCCTTTCTTTTTGAGAAATATTGAGGTAGACTTCATATAGTGTACAATTGTTTTGCTGTAAATTTATAATTTAGTGTTAGAAAACTTGGTGATCATCTAATATTAGAATAGAATGTTTTCATCATCCCCCAGAGAAAAATCTGGGCTCATTTGTAGTCATTTCTAATTTCTGCTCCTTCTCCTGATCAAATACTAGTCTGTTCCTACATATTTGCTTGGCCTGTCCTGTAATTATTGAGATCATATAATATTTAGCCTGTCTCGTTATTAGCCTGTTTGAATATGATTCATGTTACACTCTTTTGGTGCTTTTTTTGAGGTAGGGTTCAATAATTTTAATTGTGAGGAATATTTCATTTTGTTGATTTATATATCAACAAAATATACATTTGGACATTTGGTTTTCTTCTCCCCCTTCTTTCTCTCTTCCCTATTTCTCTTCTGTTCCCTTTCCTCCTTCCCACTCGTCCCTACTTTTCCTCAGATGGGTCTTGCTGTACAGGTTGTCCTTGAACTTGCAATTATTATTCTGTTTTGCTATTTCAGTGCTATTACTACAGGTATGTGTCAGTATGCCAAGTTTTAGATTTTCAAGTTTTAGCCATTTTGTATGGCTCTCTGAACTGTCATGACTGAGATTTGGTATATCATGTTTCTGTTCTCTTTCTCTCTAGTACTTTAATTTTAACTTCTAAGTGAAATTGTTTTATTAATTTCCTTTTGGGATTATTTATTGTATATTGAAAATCAACTAGGTTTTGTTGATCTGGTGTCCTGTAGCTATGCCTAATGTTTGTGTAGTGCCTTTGTGTGTGCGTGTGTGTGTGAATTTTTTGGAATCATATCTTCAACAGGTAGAGGTAGTTATCCATCTTCCTAGTCACAGTTGTGTGGCTTAAATACTGTGCTTAGGATTTCCATTGTGCTGCTGGATAGCACTGTTAAAAGTCATCACCTGTGTTTTTTTTTTTTTTTTTTTTTTTTTTAGTTATTTATTTTTATTTTAGGTGTACTGGTGTTTTGCCTGCATGTGTCTGTGTGAGGGTGTCAGATCCTCTGGAACTGGAGTCACAGACAGTTGTGAGCTGCCATGTGGGTGCTGGGAATTGAACCTGGGGTCCTCGGAATTAGAAAAGAGCCTTTAGTTGTTTACTGTTGAGTATGGTTTTTTGTTGTTGTTGTATTTTTGAGACAGGATCTCCCTATCTTATCCTGGCTGGCCTAGCATTTGCTATGTAGACCAGGCCTCAAACTCATAGATATCTGTCTACATCTTCCCCAGTGCTGGCTGGCGTCAAGGTAGGTACCATTACACATGGCTTACTGTTAACTATTAACTGTTGGCTTTCTGTGCCTCCTTGTTAAAAAACCATGTTTGTCTATTGAGTTGATCATGTGTTATCTTCATTCATTCTGTTAGTGTAGTATATTATATTGATATTCTTACAGTGAAACATCTTTACATTTCTAAGATAATTTCACTTGGTCTTGGTGTATAATTTGTTTCTGTAATCCTAGCTAACTTGCATGGAATTTGCTTTATATGTGTAGACTTTCTTGGCTTCTAATTTGAAATGATCTTTCTTCCTCTGCTTACTGAGAACTGGGATTATAGGAGAGAGAGAGAGAGAGGATAATATATGTTTATTCATTTATTCACTTTACATCTAGAACGCAGCCCCCTCCCTACTCTCTTTGTGGTCCTACCCTTTCACCCTCTTCCCCCTTTACTCCTCCCCTTTTTCCTCTTTACTTCTACCTTTCTTCTCAGAGAAGGGGAGCCCCCCTCCTTATATCAACCCACCCCAGTACATCAAGTCTCATCAGGACTGAGTGCATTCTCTTCCTCTGAGGTCAGGCAAGGCTGCCCCACAAGGGGGAAGTGATCCAAAATTAGGCAACGGAGTCCATGTCAGAGATAGCCCCTGCTCCTATTACTAGGGTACCCACATGAAGACTAAGCTGTACGTCTGCTACATATGTATAGGGGGCCTAGGTTCAAACCATACATGCTCTTTGGTTGGTGCTTCAGTTTTTGTAAGCCTCCATGGGCCTGGGTTAGTTGACTCTGTTAGTCTTTCTGTGGAGTTCTTGTCTTCTTCGGGTCCTTCTATCCTTTCCCTCATACTTCCACAAGATTCCCTGAGCTCCCCTTAATGTTTGGCTGTGAGTCTCAGAATCTCTTTTGATCTCCTGCTGGGTAGAACCTCTCTGAGGACAGTTATGCTAGGCTCCTGTTTGCAAGCATAGCAGAATAGCATTAATAGTGTCAGGGGGTGGGTCTCAGGTTGGGCCAGCTACTGGTTGGACATTCCCTCAATCTCCACTCTATTTTTACCCCTGTACACCTTGTAGCAGGGTAAATTTTGGTTTGAAGGTTTTGTGGCTGGGTTGGTGTTTCCCTCCCTCCACTAGAAGTCCTGCTTGTTTAGAAGGTAGCCACTCCAGTCTCCATGTCCCCCACTGCTAGGATTTTCAGCTAGTCACCCTCATAGTCTCCCAGAAGCCTATCCTGGCATAGGTCTCCAGCTTGTTTCAGAGGTGGCCCCCCTCGGTTTCCCTTCTCTATTTTTTATTTTGAAGCTGAGTCTCAACTTGTAGTACCAGCTGGCCTTAAATTCACCGTCTTACTTTTCTGTTGCTGGGAAGAGATACCATGACCAAGACAGTTTATAAAAGAAAGCATTTAATTGGGGCTTGCTTACAGTTTCAGAGGGCGAGTCCATGACTACTATGGCATGGAGTGTGGCAGTAGGTAGGCATGGAGTAATTCCTGAGAGCTTAAATCCTAAGACACAATCATGAGGTAGAGTAAGAGAAAGCTAATAGGGAATAGTGAAGGCTTTTGAACTTCAAACCTCAAACCCCAGTGACACACCTTCTCCATAACCCCCCTAATCCTTTCAAACAGTTTTACCAACTGTAGCACAGAATTCAAAGATATGATCCTATGGGGTCTATTCTCATTCAGACCACCATACTCATTGTATAGACCAGAGTAGCCTTGATCTTAGAGTGATCCTTCTACCACTCCCTCCTAAATGCTAGGATTATGGGTATCAGCCACCGTGCCTGGCTGAATTCTCTTATTTCTGAGAGTGTGAGTAGTACTGAGTATAATGTGTGTTAAATGTTTGATGGAATTTACTAAAAAAGCTCTTTGGTCTTAAACTTTGGGGGGTGGGTGGGAGGATGCTTGTTATTTCTAATTTATTATTTTGCCATAAGTCTGTTGAGTTTTTATTTTAAGTTAGCTATGGCAATTTCTGTGTTTCTCTCTATATATGTATAATATATATATTTTCATCTTGATGATCCTATTTTTTGGATGTAAGCTTGTCCATGTCATTTATTCTTTGATCCATTGCTTATTTAGGGTTAAGTTATATTGTGAATTTTTCAGTTTTTCTTCTGTTGTCAGCTTAACTTGATTCTCTTGTGGTATAAGAAAATGTATTATAAATTTTAACCTGCTTAAGTTTATTGAGAATTGTTTTGTTCCTCAAGTATGGAATATCCTGATGAATTTCCATTGTATTGGAGAAGAATGTGTGTTCTCTGATAACAGTGTATTTTGGTTGAGTGTGCCAAGTCTAGTTTTTTATAGTGTTGTTCCAGGTCTTTTGTTTCTTTGTTGATATTTCCTTCAGAAATTCTTTGCATTACTGAAAGTGAAGTTTTAAAGTATCCAAATGTGGAACTCCCTATTCTTTTTTCAGTTGTCTTAGTTATCTGGTTTATAATTGTTATATTGATGATTTAACTCTTTGATCAAAATGCATTGTATTTCGGCCTTTGTAATGATTTTTGGTTAAAAATATATTTTGTCTGGTAGTAATATAACATGCTCGCTCTTTTTTTATTAGTTTGCAGTGATCTTTTTCCATCCTTTCGTTTTGAAATGATTTGTGCTTATTTCTTAAGAAACCAATTCTACTGATCCGTCTTTTATGAATTTAGTCTTAGTCATTTACATTTAATGTGATTAGTAATAAGAAAGCATGCTTTTATTTAATGTGATTAGTAATAAAGCATGCTAGTCACTTGACTATTTGAATATAGTTACTGATGTCTGTTGTCTTTGTAGTCAGCTACTAGCCTGACAGTTCCTTGAATGTTTGATTTTTACAATGAAAGGGAAAAAATGGGTTTGTGTCTTAAATGTTTTTAGAAGCTGTCTAGGAAGCCATTTAATTTTAGCATAGTAGGGTTGAAATAGCAATCAGGGTTTGTGAAAATGTACGCAGAGTGATACATTGGACATAACAAAACAAACTGCAGATTTTTGGATATGGTGCTTATTGTACATATTTCTAAGCTAGCTGCACTGGACATGGTCTATTCCCTTAGATGCCTGCTGCTTATCTGGTGAATGATGATAGCTACTGGTCAAAGATAAGCAATGGTTTTCTTCATTAAGCCCTTTTATAGACCTTGCATGTGTCCGATTAGATATTAGAGTTCTGGAATACAGTGGTAGTTCCTCCTTATCCATGGAGGACATATTCTAATAACCTTAATTAGATGCTTGAAACCCAAGAATATGCTGGGCATGATGGCTCATTTCTTTATTCCCAGCACTTATGAGACAGAGGCAGGTGGAGCTCTTAGTTCAAGGCTAGTTTGGTCTGCAAAGCGAGTTCCAGGACAGCCAGGCTTACACACAGAGAAACCCTATCTCAAAAACAAACAGAAACGCAAGAATAGTAGTGATACATATATCTGTAATAAAGTTTATTTTTTAAATTAGGTATAATGAGATTAGCCATAGTAATTAATATCAGATTGATTAATTTGAACTGAGTATAGATTAGTGGTAGATAATTAGCATGTGTAAGTCACTGGTTTGATCACACTCTTAGTGTTCTGTTGCTGTGAAGAGACACCATGACCATAGCAACTCTTATAAAGGAAAATATTTATGGGTGCTTGCTTATGGTTAGAGGCTTATCCATTATCATTATAGAGGGGAACATGGGACACAGGCAGGCATGGTGTTGGAGAAATAGTTGAGCTTTACATCCCGATGCTCATATCTCAGGCACAGAGATAGACAGGCAGGTGTGTGTGTTTATGGGTAGAGTAATAGGGGGGAGAAATGAGAGACACACAGAGATACAGAGACACACTGGATCTATTGTCTCTTAAAACTTCAAAGCCTACCCCTATTGATACACTTGTAATAAAGCCATAGCTTCTAATCCTTCCCCTGACAGCTCAGCAACTGGGGACTAAGCATACAAGTATGGTGACCCAGTGGACCCAGTCCCATTCAAACCACCTAAAATCCCCATTACTGAGTAAAATACAGCAATTAAAGCAATGTAATGTGACTGTGGTTGCCTTTTCTCTTTCAGAATATCTTTTTAAAAAAAACTTAAAATGAAATACTTAGATGTGGCAAGCTTCTCTTTAGCATATTTGGTTTTATTGTATGCTTCTTTTGAGAGAGGGATTTTACTCCGTATCCCAGGCAGCTCTTGACCTGTGATCTTGCCATGTCAGTTTCCAAGTGCTAAATTACAGTTGTGTGTCACCATGCCTGTTCTTTGGTATATCAGAATTGCCCTGATCTTGTACTTTAGGCCTGTTACTAGATAAAATGTGTTACTTGAACAAAAGCACTGCAGTCATTTTTTATCACCCAACATACTGCTAAGACTATTTTACAGTGAATTTGCTGGACAAAGGAATCATTCACATCCTAGTAGAATGGAGTGGGACAGTCCAGATTACAGCACACAATTCAAAATGGTGTAAAACTTACACAACTTTTATTTTTGGAATTTCCCATTTAATATTTTTGCACCAAAGTTGACTGAAATTGAAAACACAGAACACCAGTAAAAGGAAGCCATGTAGTTGGTACTAGTAGTTTTTTCCACTCCATTATTGTTTCAGTAGAGGGATGTTTCTTGGAGCTTTTCAGTGTTCTATTCTGTAACACCTCCAAACAATTTCCTTCCCTAAGATCTACTGATTTAGAAGTTCAAGTGAATTTAAAAAATAATGCTGAGTGAATTTTCATTTGTCTGCTTAATTTAGCAATTTAATAATGATCAGTATTTATCAGGCACAATTTTGATGAGCATTGACGTCTTTTTAAATTTGCAAAAGAATAAGCTTAACTTGATCAGACTCAACCTTCTCATTATAGCTTCTTATGGTTTTATGATTTAACAAACTTTATTTGAAATTTTAGTGGTACAAAGAAGAGATTTGTAAAGTGCTTTTCCCAAAGTTATAATAGCTACCCTTTGTCCAGTGATTTTTGTATTCCAAAAACACTGAAAGATACATTTTTTTTAATCTTTAGAAGACTTAGATGTAATTGGTATTATTTTTATGTTTTCTTTTGAGTAAATTAATGCTTGGAGATATGCTTACATGTAGCTATTACATCTAGCTAAATATACTGTTAAGTAGGAAAGCTAAGAAGCAAGAGCAGTTCTTTATGATTTTTTATACATTAGTACTTTTGATTATAGGATACAGATTTTAAGAATCATTCTGAAAAAGCAGAATAAACTTTTCTTGTTCTTTAGGCAGTATTTTTCTATGATAAGATAGTGTGTAATGATTTTCATTGAAGTCAAGCCGCTTTCCTCCTTTCCCATGCACAGAACTGTATGTAGGTCCTTGAGCATGCTAAGAAAACATGAGGTTCTTTTTAAGTATAAGTATAGAACCAGACATGCTGGCACATGCCTTAAGTCTCAGGACTGGGGAGGCAGAGGCAAATGGATCTCTGTGAGTTCCAGGTCAGCCAGAGCTACATAATTGTCTCAAAACAAAAACAAAACAAAACAAACAAACAAACAAACAAAAAACAAAATAGGCTACAATATGTAGTGTGTCAGCTAGTGTTTGTTTTGTTTTGTTTTTTTGAGGCAGGGTTTCTCTTGTGTAGCCCTGGCTTTCTGGACTCACTCTGTAGACCAAGCTGGCCTCAAACTCACAGAGACCTGCCTGCCTCTGCCTCCTGAGTGCTAGGATTAAAGGCATACCCCACCACACCTGTCAGTTTTTTTCTTCTTCTTCCTCTTCCTCCTTTAAAGGTAGGGTCTCAGTAGTATATTTGAATCTGGCTTTGAACTTGGGATTCTTTTGCCTTAGCTTTCTGAGTAAGCGTTTGTACTAGGGGTTAAATTTTACTTAAGAGTCACTTTGTGTGAGTGACCTGGGAAGAGAAAACCTCAATTGAGGAATTGATTTCATTAGATTAGCCTCTGGGTATCTTTTTGGGAGCATTTTCTTACATGCTGATTGATACAGGTGGCCCCACTGTGGGTGGTGCCATTCCTAGGCAGGTGGGCATGGACTGTTTTTAAGAAAAGTAGCTGGTCTCCATGCCCCACTTCCCTATTCCCCTCTCCCATCCAGACCCCTCCCTCCATCTACTTCAGATGCCTGTTTTATTTCTATTTCTGAGTGAGATTCAAGCATCCTCCCTTGGGATGTCCTTGTTATATAGCTTCTTTGGGTCTGTGGATTGTAGCATGGTTTTCCTGTAATTTATGGCTAATATCTACTTAAAAGTGAGTACATACCATGTGTCTCTTTCTGGGTCTGTGTTACCTCACTCAGGATGATATTTTCTAGTTCCATCTATTTGTCTGCAAACTTTGTGATGCCTCTGTTGTTAAGCTGAGTAGCATTCCATTGTGTGAATATACCACACTTTTTTACATTAATTATTTTATTTATTCATTTTATATCCTGAGCATAGCCCCCTCCCTCCTCTCTTCCCATACCCTCCCTCCCTTCCTTCCCCTCCATTCTTCCTCCCGTACTCCTCAGAAAAGGGGAGCCCCTCTCCCACTATACCACTCCAGCACATCAAGTCACATCATGACTGAGTGTATTCTCTTCCCCTGTGGACTAGGCCTACCAGGAAGAAGTGATCAAATAGTAGGTAACAGAGCCCATGTCAGAGACAGCCCCTGCTCCCCTTACTAAGGTGGCCACGAGAAGCCTGAGCTGCCTATCAGCTGCATCTGTGTAGGGGTCCCCAGTCTAGTATGTATGATCCTTTGTTGGTACCTTAGTTTCCTCAAGCCCTCTGGGCCTTGCTTATTTGGCTCTATTGGTCGTCTTGTGGAGCTCCTGTCCCCTCCAGGTCCTTCTATTATTTCCCCCACTTTTCCACAAGACTTCCTATGCTTCTCCCAATGTTTGCCTCTGAGTTTCAGCATCTGTTTCAATCCGTTGCTGGGTTGAGCCTCTTAGGACAATCTGGTGTTTTCTCAGAAAATTAGGAATAGCTCTATTTCAAGATCTAACTATATGCCATTCCTGGGCATATACCCAAAAGATGTTATACCATACCACAAGGACACTTGCTTAATTATGTCCATAGCAGCTTTATTAATAATAGACAGAAACTGGAAACAAACTAGATGCCCCTCAACTGAAGGATGGATAAAGAAAATGTGGTACTAGGCTGCAAGCATAGCAGAATATTGTTAATAGTGTCAGGGGTTGGCTCTCTTCCATGGGGTTGGGTCTCAGGTTGGGCAAGCCATTGGTTCGACATTCCCTCAATCTCTGCTCTATTTCCATCTCTACACCTCTTGTAAGCAACTTGGGGTTGAAGTTTTTGTAGGTGGGTTTGTGTCCCCCTCCTTCCACTAGGGGAGGTTATACCTGAAGTGCCCACCTACTGTAGGCAGGCAGTGGAGGGAGGGGTCCACTACCCTACCTAGCCTTTGACCCAGCCATCCAATGAGTGGACCAACTTGAATCAAATGCCATGAAAGCCCACCCCTGACACTATATTATCTTTCTATCTGCCTGCTGTCTGTCTGTCTGTCTGTCTGGCTGTCTGTCTATCTATCTATCTATCTATCTATCTATCTATCTATCTATCTATCTATCTATCTATCTATCTATCTATAATATTCTGCTATGCTTGCAGACAGGAGGCTAACATAACAGTTATCTGAATGGCTTTACCCAGCAACTGATGAAAACAGATGCTGAGACCTACAGCAAAACCTTAGGAGGAGCTTGGGGAATCTTATGGAAAAGGGGGAGGAAAGAGCCAAGGAGGTCAAGGTCATCACAAGAAAACCTACAAAATCAACTAACCTGGGCCCACAGGTGTTCACAGAGACTGAACCACCAACTGGGGAACATCCATGGAACGGTTCTAGGCTCATACATAACATATGTAATAGATGTACAGCTTGGTCCTCATGTGGGACCTCCAACCACAGGAGCAGGGGCTGTCTCTCTGACTCTGTTGCCTGCCTTTGGATCTCTTTTCCCTAACTGGAAGGCCTTGTCCAGCCTCAATAGAAGAAGATGCACCCAGTCCTACTACAACTTGATATGTCAAGTCTGGCTCATATCCATGGGAGGTCTTCCCTTCTCTGAGAAGAAAGGGAGGGAGATAGGTGAAAGAGAGTTGAGGTGTGAGGGAGGGGCTGGGAGGAGAAGAGGGATGGGACATTACATTTGGGATGTAAAGTAAATAAATTAATGAAAAAATATAGATTAAAAAAAAGAAAAAGAAATGTAGCTGAACGAGTCAGTAAGCAGAGGAGTGAGTACCCCTTCCATAGTCTCTGCTTAAGCTCCTGACTCCAGGTTTCCCCTTGAATTTCTGCCTTTACCGCTCTGGATGAAAGCTCTAAGTCAAAAGATGAAATAAATCCTTTTTTTCCCCAAGTTGCTTTTGGTCAGGGTTTTATCACAGCAACAGAAAGCAAAACAGACAAATCACACAGCTTATGTGTATGTGGGGGAAAAATCAGTTTTACACAAAGAGAACTTAACTGCAATGTTTTCTGGATGAATTACCCATTCTTAAATTGAAGAGAATATTTAAAGTTTTCTAAAGATTCACTAACAAGGTAGAAAATGCTATGTGTGCCGAAAGTATTTGTGATAATATTTATATCCTTTTAAATTGTGTAGCTAAGAAAATTGAGTGAGCCTAAAAGGTTAAGTACTTCTAATTATTCATAGTCTAAGATTAGATACCAGCTAGTGATCCTTTTCCTTTAGTGCTTTCTAGCTCAATAACAGTATTGGAGGGTAGCCTGAGTATCCTGAAGTGAGTTTTTATAAATACTCGCTCTCTGCAGAACTTTTCTGGACAGAGAAGAAATAACTTGAGAAGTATACCAAAATGAGGAGCTAGAAGGACTGTTATAGGATAGGAATCTAGAAGAACCCAGCAAAGCAGAGAACATGGAAGAATGAATGGTTTCTTTTCAATAGCAAGACAATTTTGAATATCTATTGTGAATTTATAACCATTTTCAGGCAAGGCAAAGAATGAAGGGTGTAATATAGTAACAAACAGGATATTTAAAGGATATATTAACAAACAGGATATATTAACAGGATATGTGCCAATTTGATAGGCCTTTTTAGAGGGGTCTATTTTTGTATTTTAGGCATCAAGCCTTTTTTTTAAATTTATTAATGGTGTCTCCGAAAATTGTCATATAGAGACTTAAGAATTATTAATCACAGGTTGTAATGGACAGTTTTGTTTATTTTACTGTCACCTTAGTAAGTAAGATTGTATTATATCAGGATCCAGCAAAGGGTTTATAGATCCCAAGTATCCATTTATGTCTCTCTCTGGTAAACTTTGCACATTTGTAGGCTTGGGGTACAAAGGAAGATACTGTAATTTGGGAAAAACTTCCCAGGTATCTCTTGGCTCCCTTCCTATCCCACTTCCCAAAAGAAGACAAAAAAGGAAAAGGAAAAAAAAAATCAAACTAAAATACTTTATCAAAGGAGAGTAATTTGTCCAGAGTTAGGTAATCAAGAGAGCTTTAAAATAATGAATTTTAAGTGAACTTACATAACAACTGAAGATAAGGGAGGAGATATAGCTTCAGTCATAGAATAAGTGCCCGACATGATTCTGGCACTGGATTTGGCTTTCAGCATCCCCTACCTGAGTCCCGTTCAAGTAAATTGATGCAATTGGTAGGAGATAGGAAACAAAATAATTTATATCAGAGGAGGATGGTCCATTTACCTTAGGGGGTAAAAATGAAGGGGACTGTGTTTATAGGTATGTGAAATTTGTGTAGTGAATGAAATATAGTATTGGACCAAAGAATGAAATAAATAAATAAAACTTATTCAAACACAAGTCCGTAAGAGACTATTTTAGTTAATCTGTGAAGAAGTCAGGAAAAAATTTGCCTTAGAAGTTTTATTTCAATTTGGAGAGGAGGATGCAGCCTAAAACTAATTTTATGTAAGTAAGCAAATTAAATGATAGGTGTTAAGTACTTTTGTAAGGTGACTAGGGTTAAGTCATTGAGTATTGGACTGCAGAAGGTTGCATGAAAATGAGAATTCCTTTTCATAAAACTATAATTACTGTTAATGGTTTTCGATATGTACATATGATTAAAAACAAAGTCTTATTTGTTAAATAATGACTCCCCCCCGCCCCCAAGAATATGCCCAAGCCTTTATTCCTGGAATCTGTGAATGCGATGTTGGATAATTTCAGCAGATTTTCAAGTGAGGTCATTTTGGATTAGGGTGAAGTCTCAATAAAATGAATAGTAAATCATCTTAGAAGAGATCGACAAGCACAGATTAAAGTTATACAGTTCACAAGCCAAGAGACAGGTAAGGAGTGATTCTCCTTTTATGGATGCTAGGCAAACTACAGTCAGTTTTAACAGGCAGTTTCATTTAGTATAAACTTTTTGTATGGTCAAGCATTATAAAGTATTTAATTCTACCAATTAGGAAAAAGTAAAGGAATACGCTATTTCTCATCTGTAGAAGTAGACTTTTTTTTTTTTTTATGATTTGCTCATTTGATGTGTTTGCCTGTGTGTATGAATGTACACCATGTATATGCAGTGCCCAAGGAAGTGAGAAGAGGGTGTCAGAAACTGGATTATAGGTAGTCTTGAGTAATGGGTGTTTGACCTAAACCTAGGTCCTTTGCAAGAGCAGCAAGTATTCTTAACTACTCAGCCATCTCTCCAGCCCCAAGCTTTGTTCTTTTTAACAGCTGCATAGTATTTTCATAGGATGATCTATCCATATGATATCTATATATGTTATGTCATGTGTTAAGCTTTCTAGCTCTGTGACAAAGTGAGATAAACAGTTTAAAAGGAGAAGAAGGTTATTTTGGCTTCAGACTGTGATCTTTTTGGCTTTGTTGCTTTTGTGCTGTGGTGAGGCATGGTCGGGGGCATTTGAAGAAGGAGGTGATTACTTCATTAATGACAACTGGGAAGAGAAGCGAGCCAAGAAGGAACACTGTTTTGCTGTCCCATTTAAGGTAGGTTCTCTAGTAACCTCAGCTCCTCTCAGTAGGTTCCACATGTTTAAGTTTTCACAATCTACTGGTAGTGTTATCAGATAGGGACCAAATTTTCAACATTTGAACTTTAGGGGTATGTTTAGGATTAAAACCGTAATAAACAGATATTTAGTTCATCACAGAATTTTAATTCTCTTTTTTAAAAAAATCACGTTTTTGTTTATGGGTTTTAACATTTGTATTTGCTTGAGGAAAAAAAAATCTTAAATTTATAACCCAGATTAGCCTGCATCTCTGTGTAGCCCAAGCTGACCTTGAACTCACAATCCTTCTGCTTCAGTCTCCAAACTGGGATTATAGGTGTAATATACTAGAGTTTACAGCATTTTTACTTTTTTTGTTACTTTTTTTTATTAATTACACTTTATACACTTTGTATCCTCCCATAGGCCCCTCCCTCCTCCCCTTTTGATCCCACCCTCCCTCCCCCTTCTTCTTGCATCCCCCTCCCCAAGTCCACTAATAGGAGAGGTCCTCCTCTCCTTCCTTCTGATCTTAGTCTATCAGTTCTCATCAGAAGTGGCTGCATTGTCATCATCTGTGGCCTGGTGCATTTTTACTTTTAGATCTTTGTTGTGTACATGCATTTCTATTTATTAGGTTTTTAACAGATTATGCTTAGCTTGCTTTCATAAAAAGCTACTTTTTATACTCTTACCCTTAGGTTGAGTGTTACTCACTTTGAATGTTATGAATCTTTAACTTATATGACAAATGAGAAGTAGTGTATTCCTTTACTTTTTCCTAATTGGTAGTAGCATTAAATACTTTGTAATGCTTGATCATACAAAAAACTTTTAATAAATGAAACTGACTGTTAAAAATTTTAAAATATAGAAGTTTAATAAACCATAAGCAGTTGACAGTTATTTTTATTAATTTAACCAAATTTAAGAATACCATTACTAGCTAAGGATATAAGTCAGTGGAAGAACATATGCACAGCCATGTGTGGGTACCTTGTTTTTTTTTTCCAGAAGTAAAAGATAAGTACACACACACATGAATGTTTTTATAAACACATACATATGCATATACATGCATGCATACATACATACAGCAACCACAACATGACATCTAAACATTTTAAAAGACTTTATCCTTTGAGGACAAGTGAAGTACTTATTCCGCTAGTCTTGTTTAATATGGAAATTTCTTAACTTGCAGAAAATTGGTACTTTATGTTCAATATGAACTTTCTGGTTATATATTTCCATTTTAGGGGGGCATGGTGTTGCTCCTTTGTTGTCCTCACACTTGGATAGTAAAAGCATGGGGATCAGGAGTTCAAGGCCAGCTCCTGTTGTATAATAAAGCCAGTCTGGGTTACATGAATTGCAGTTCTTATCACTTGCCACTTAAGTTCTAGATAAACTTAGTATTTCATGGTTAGATTTCTCGGGAGCTGGAGAGGTGGCTCAGAGGTTAAGAGCACTGGCTGCTCTTCCAGAGGTCCTGAGTTCATAGTTAGATTTCTGAAACTTTAATATCCTATATTTTATTCTTGCCTGAATTGAGTGCATTTTTAGGTATAATACCTAAAAGATAACTTTATCTTTTTTTCAAAATTTTGGGAAATGGTTATTTTATGTTTCCTTTAGAAAAATTGTGGCTATCTTTGTATGAGTATGTGTATACACACACACACAGTATATGCTCATGTGCATAAATGTGTGTATGGAGGTTGTAGCTTGATATTGATTGTTTCCCTCTCTACAGCTCCATTGTATATTTTGAGACAGTGTCTTTTTATTGAACCTGAGCTTTCCTATTCTGTTAGATTGGCTGTTGTCACCTACCCAGTGCTGGGAGTTAAACTCAAGCCCTCAAGTTTGTGCAGAAAGCACTTGACTAACACCCTTCGTTTCAGCACCAGAATTTGTTTTAAATGGAAGTAGAATGATAAACTGTGACATGGACTTTTCAGAATAAAAATTATATATCTCAAAAAAAATCAGAAATACTCATAATGATCTTAATTCTTGAAATTAAAGATATCCAGGACTTTTTAGATTGTTGTAAATGAGGATTAGCTAAAGATAAAATTTTAATACTTCTTTAATAAACGGTTTACCAGAAAATATGGTTTGTGAATTGTATTATCATTTGAATCCTATTCTGTAAGTAAGTAGTAAATTACTTAAATTTTATTATAGATTTTCTGTTTCAACAGTGAGAATTTTATTAGTGTCATGATTTAAAAAAAAATCTTACACTGTTATTTTAGATTAGCATCCTCGCAGGTCTGTGAAAGAGCCTGATTTCAATAGCCTCTTTATGTAGCTATTCTGATAGTTTGTTACTCTTGACTATTTTATGGGTTTTGTGAAATTTATTTAGTTTTATATATATATATATATATATATATATATAATATATATACACACACATACATACATACATGTTACAGGATACTATAGTATTCAGGGAATGATTGTCTATGTTGTGTATTCATATACACACACACAATATATATATTTATATTCCTACCCTCATTCTGCTTTACTTTTTGTTTGCTTTGTTTTATTTTTTGAGATAGGGTTTCTTTGCGTAGTCCTGGCTGTCTTGGAACTCACTCTGTAGACCAGGTGGGCCTCGAATTCACAGAGGTACACCTGCCTCTGCCTCCAGATTGCTGGGATTATATATAGCTTGAACTAGCGTAGGCTCACTATGTACTTCATTTTGTCCTTGAATTTATGATCCTCCTCTTTCTTCCTTCCAACTCACTGTACTGGAACATTATTTTGTTTTTCTCACTTAAAAAAAGTTTGTACAGAAGAAAAACAGTATTGCCATAGTTAAGAAAGAAAAATATACTTTGGAATTGGCTACGATATGACAGAGTAACTAATAAAAACAAATGAATCAGCCTTTTAAAGTTTGTTTCTTAGTACCAGGCTACTGTATATACAGTCATGGGACAATACGAAAATGCACTTGACTAATTTTTGTTTGGTTTGTTTTTTTGAGATAGAATTTCTCTGTTGACTTGGCTGTCCTATAAATCAGAGTAGTCTACCTACCTCTGCTTTGGAGTGCTGGGATTAAAGGCATGTGGTACCACTGCCCAGCTAATTATATATATGTATAAGTTTTCTGGGTAAGCAATCAGAAATACTTAAGGTAATATAGTAATAATCACAGCCAGGCATTATTTTCCTCTAAAACCAGGTGAGTTACTTAGGAATTTAAAAAGATAACTTTTTTTTCTGTTATTTTAAAGGAGTTGATTTTCCCAGCACTGACTTTTTCTGACAGTAAAAAGGAAGAGTCTCTTTCTCAGTTTTCCCCCTCATTTTTTGAGACAGAGTAGCCCTGGAATTCCAGGGTGTTCTGGAATTTGTCTGTAGACCAGGCTGGCCTTGAACTTACAGAGATCCTCTCGACTCTGCCTCCTGATTGCTGGGACTATATAAAAAAATGATTAGAGGCAGGCATGGTGGCCCATGCCTGTAATTCTAGAACTTAGCAGGTTTAGACAGGAGAATGTAGAGAGCTCAAGGTAGATAGCCTCACTATCTATTGAGTTTGAGGTCATCCTAGTACACAGACGTTAATGTGCTTTCCAAACCAGGAAGTTCAGTTCTGTTGCGATGTTTATGTAGACCAGTGGTTCTCAACCTCTGGGTTGCAACCCCTTTGGTGTCCCCTTGGGAACATCATCTTTGCCAACATTTGTTCTTGTCAACCCTGCATAGTAAAGTTTTTAAAAGAGAACCTCAATTTTATAGGAAACTGCAAGATTCAAATAATGGTTTTCTTTTCTTTTTATATAGTATAAAAAAACAAGAACACAAAAGATGGTTTCTTTACAAATTTATTTAGTATTAGATGATATGAAACAGGATTCTAAGAAGAAAGGGTTGCCCCTTCACAGAATAAAAGATCATCTTCAAGAAAAAATTGCTTTTCACTTATCTTAGGAATCAATAGGTACTTTTAGATGGTGATGCCAATAAGTAGTCCTTAGGAATTGGCTGAAACATAATAGTATTAGATGACAAGAGAGTTACAGGTTTAAGTATTGGCTTTGTTACTTTTAGTTTGGGGGCATTTCATAAATCATGTTTAGTTATAGTTTGCTGTAAATTATAAATGATACCTGTGATTGGAGAGTGTATGTGAAAGTGTTGTGTAAGTGTCATAGTTTTTGTCAGCTTCACACAAATGTAGATGTAACTTGGAAAAGTAAAATTATCAGAGTGGTGAGATGGCTTGGGGGCCAAGAGCACACACCCTGCTCTTTCAGAGGACCTGGATTCAGTTCCCAGTATCCATTTGGCCACTCACAACTGTCTGTAACTTCGGTTAGAGGGGAGGATCTAATGCCCTCTTCTGATGATTCTGAATGCATATGGTACACATAGCTAGTCTCTCTCTTTCTCTCTCTCTCTCTCTCTCTCTCTCTCTCTCTCTCTCTCTCACATACACACAAAGGTAAAAAGTGAAAACCTTTAAAAAGGTTTTTCCAAAAACAGAAAAATGTTGTTGAGAAATTGCCTCCATCAGATTGGCCTGTGAACACATTTATGGGTCATTTTCTTGATTGCTGATTGATGTGGGAGGGCCTAGCACACTTTGATATTGCCATCTCTGGGCAGGTGGTCCTAGACTGCTTAAGAGTGCTGAATAAGCCATCGGAAGCAAGTGAGTAAGAGCATTCCTCCATGGTCTTTGCCTCAGTTTCTGCATGGCTTCCCTTAATGATTGACACAGTAATCTGTAAGCCAAATAAACCCTTACTTTCCCAGCTTGCTTTTGGTCATAGTGTATCACAACAGTAGAAATAATGATAAAATAATGTAAAAAATTAAAAAATTCATATTCAGCTTTTGTTAGGGGAAATGAGGAAAAAGGAAAAGAGATGATTATGTTAGATACTTATTAATGTTAAATTTCATAACTTCAAATAATATTTTGAAGTTTTATGAAAGAATATTAATGGTCAATTGATTATTTATAGACAATGTTGAGAGTAAACTCAAACAGTTTCACTGTTTAAAAAATGTTTAATTGGGCTGGAGAGATGGCTCAGAGGTTAAGAGCACGGACTGTTCTTCCAGAGGTCCTGAGTTAAATTCCCAGCAACCATATGGTGGCTCACCACCATCTATCATGAGATCTGGTACCCTCTTCAGGAATGCAGGCAGGATACTGTATAAATAATAATAAAAGTTTAAGCAAGAACTACAAGAAAAACAATAAAGTGAACAAGATCTGTGTTATTCATACATAAACATTTGTTAATCATGAGGTTTTTAAATAATTTTATTGTCTATTTCATTAAAAAGAAAAATAGACCAGTGGTTGGTGAATGTGGTGGGCTAAGGATAGTGAATTTAAGGAGACCCTGTCTTCTCCTTAAAAAAAAAAAAAAAAAAAAAAAGTAAAAATATATATGACATGTGATGAATAAATATATACTCATAACACTTAAGACTGGGTTTCTTTTCAGGGAATATAATCTGGTGAGGAAGTTTTGGTGTATTTATTCTATGTTCTTCCTTACATGGCTGTACATTTTAAAATATCTGGCTTTTGTGGAAATCCAGAAAGTTCAAGTAAATGTTTGCTATTAATAAAAATAAGACATCAACATTATGAAAGTAGTCATTCATATTTGTAACACAAAGTCTTTTTTTATTTTATTTTATTTATATGGAATATCCTTAGGCTGGTAACTTGGAATTTGGAGTCTTACCTCACCAGTGGTGGTGTCCATGCCTTTAATCCCAGCATTTGGGAGGCAGAGGCAAGTGGATCTTTGACTTCGAGGCCAGCCTGGTTTATGGAGAGAGTACAAGGACTGCAAGGGCTAGAGAGAAAGCTCGCCTCACAAAAACAAGACAAAAAACAAAACAAAATACATTTAGCCAGGGCATAGTGGCACACCTCTTCAATCCCAGCACCCAGGGAGGTAGAGGCAGATCTCTGTGAGTTTGAGGTTAACTTGCTCTACAGAGTTACAGGACAGCCAGGGCACTGAGAAACCTTGTTTCAAAAAGCCAAAAAGGTCAGGGGGTGGGGATGGGGGAAGTCTCAGGATAGAGAAATGGCTCAGTGGGTGAGCAAGCTTACTGTTCAGTTCCAATCCTAGTGCCTGCTTAGGAAGCTGAGCATCACAGGCCTTCTTGTAGCCCCAGCTCAAAGGGGAACTGAGACAGGAAGATAGCTGGGACTTGGTGGTTTCCAGCTTAGCCAAGAAAATAATTTGCTGTATGGCTAGGGCAGTGGTAGTGCATGCTTTTAACCCCAGCACTTGGGAGGCAGAGGTAGGAGGAACTTTGTAAATTGAAGGCCAGATTGATATAAATATAGAGCGAGTTCAAATAACAGCTAAAGCTACACACAGAAAACCTGTCTCAAAAAAAAAAAAAAAAAGATATCTGAAGCCCCCACCTAAGGCTTAGTACATTAAAATTAACCTGGCCTGCATATTAGGACCATTTTAAGATTTAAAAACAGATTGGTAGTTGACTCCTACCCCCAGCTAATGTTTTGTTGGTGTAGAGTTATGGGTCATGGTTTTTAAACTGTAGTAGTCATCTGGAGAGTCATAAACTTGAGAGCTTGCTATTTATGTAGTTAGCAGTGGGCCTTCAGTTTTTTTGCGTTTTTGATAAGTTCTCAAGTAAGTCATGTTTCTAATCTAGGAATCACACTTACCCTATCCTGGCTAGGGATAGGAACCACTTAATTTGGAAAACATGTATTTTTAAGTAGGGAAGGTCATAAGCAATATACAAAATGTAAATTTCAAAGTAAAAAGTGTAGAAGTTTTAATTTACAAAGAAAAGAATGCTGTTTTTTTGTAGACTGAAATAAACTTTAAAAGTTCATATACAGTGAAAAACCCTATCTATACACCATAAATGATAGCATTCCAAAAGAAAACCTTCAGACAAATGAAAACCTTCAAAAATGTTAAAGACAGATGATTTCCCTTTTTTCTATTGTTTTCTTTCTTTTTATTTTTAGATAATTTTTATTTTTATGTGCATTAGTGGTTTTGCCTGTATCTCTGTGTGAGCGTCTAGATCTGGAGTTTCAGACAGTTGTCAGCTGTCATATGTGTGCTGGGAATTGAACCCAGGTCCTCTGGAAGAGCAGCCAGTACTCTTAACCTCTGAGCCATCTCTCCAGCCCCTTCTATTGTTTTCTCTTACTGGGTTTATTGAGGTATAATTTGCAAAGATTAGAATTTACATTTTCTTTTTTAAAAAAGTGTCTAATCATCAGCAGAATCAAAAGTGGTTCAGAGTTTTAGCATTTCTGTTAACTGCACATGATTATCCTTCTTCTAGGTTCTGGTAACCACTTTTTTTTTTCTTTTGTTTTCTGACTTTACCACAATCCTTATAAATTGAATTATCTAGTAATTTTGACTCTGGAATTTTTCAGTAAACTTAATTAGGGATTTATCTATGTAGTTATGTTTATTAATTCTTGATTACTTTTTCTAAAGAGAAATTTTAGATTTATATAACACTGAACAGAAAATACTGTGTTTACTCTTTCCACCTCGTGCATCATCTCTAAAATCAACAGTAGCACATTATTACAGTGGATAATCTCTTTGTTTGTATTTTACCTTAGGGTTAACTTTTGATGGTGTCCTTGCTGTGGGTTTTCACTACTAAATAACAGGTACCCACCATTGTAGAAGCATACACAATAGTTTCGCTAGTGTGTGTAGTTATTCTTAGCAATCCCTGATAGTAGTGATAGTCTCGGTGGTTTGTTAGAATGTTACCAGTTAGAACCATACAATATATGTTGGTTTCTTTAACTTAGGAACATGTATTTAAGATTTCTTTTCTGGTTTGTAGGTTTTTTTTTTTTTTTTTTTTTTAAAGCAGCATGATTGTGTCACAGTTTATTTTCCCAGTTTTGCTACTGAACTGCCTCTTGTTGGTTGTTGGCAAATTATGACAATCATAAATAAAACTGATATTAACTTTTGTGTTTATGCTCATTAGGAGAACTGCTCTGTATTTTACTGTTGATGTGCCTTCGTCCAGTTTTTGTTTTCAGGATATTCTGGCTTTATAGAGTAAGTTTGTTACCTGTGGTGGTCTTTTTTTTGGGGGGGGGGTGTCAGTTTTACACAAGCTGCTGTCATCTAAAAAGAAACTTCAGTTGGAAAAATGCCTTAATTAGTTTGGTCCATAGGCAAGTCTGTGAGGGCATTTTCTTGGTGTGGGTGGTGCCATTCCTGAATAGGTGGTCCTTGGTCATATAAGAAAGCAAACTAGAGGCTGGAGAGATGCCTCGGTGGTTAAGAGCACTGGTTGCTCTTCCAGAAGACCTAGGTTTAGTTCTCCACACCCACACCCACATCACATCTCAAAACTATCTGTAACTTTAGCTCATCTGGCACCTTCCCACAGACATACATGCAGGCAAACACCAGTGGCATGGAAGGAAGGGAGGGAGGGAGGGAACGAACGAATGAATGAATGAACAAATGAACTGAGCAAGCAAGGAGGAACAAGCCCTAGTAAGCATCACTTCTCCATGGCCTCCACTTCAGTTCCTGCCTCAAGATTCCAGCTCTGAATTCTGGTCCTCATTTTCTTGGATGATAGATGAAATAAAACCTTTTCCTTCCCAAGTTGCTTTTGGCAATGGTATTCAGTATATTGAAATATGACTTTTCAAAAATATTTTTTTATGATCCACTAGTTTTCATTATTGTCTTTAGTATTGTGCTCTGTTCTATTGGCATTTGATTGGTTTGGTTGTCTATCTTGGTGAATTTCTGTAAAGATTAGATGATCTTGTTTGTCTTTTTAAAGAACTAACTCTTGGTTTCATTGGTATCTTTATTTTTTGTTTTGGTTTCTTATTTCATTAATTTCTGCTTTTAGCTTTATTATTTCTCCTTAACTATAGGTTTGGCTGTTTTCTGAAACTTTGAGGTGTATCATTATTTTGAGTTCTCTTGATTTATTTATTTATTTTTAAATAATGTAACCTCTTAGGCTTAACTTCTCTTTTAGATCTTTGGCCGTATCTCGAAAGTTCTGGCAAGTTGCATTTTATTTTCATTTAGTTTTAGGGATTTAAAAATTTCATTATTCTCTGATTTTGTGATTGATAATTTTTCAGTCTCCATTTGTTTGTATTGTTTATCTTGTTATTCCATTATGATACGATAAGATGTACAATTTTTCTTTTGTATTTCTTAAGACTTGCTCTAGCCTAAAATGTGGTCTATTTTTGGAGAAAGTTCCAAGGGCTACTAAATACAATATGTGCTATAATGTTTAGGTAAAGTGATCTGTGGTATAACTGTAATTTCTTTCTTTAGTTTCTTTGTTTTTTTTTTTTTTCCTTTCTCTTTAGATATTGGTTATGATGACAGGTTGGAATAACTGAGGTAATGATGTTATAGTGTATTCATGTCTGCTACCACTGTTGGGTCCAGTTTATTCAAGTTTTCTAAATTTTCTATCAAGCAGTTATTTCTAATCCTGAAATTAATAATTTTAAACTTTCAGATTCTTTTGAATCTTACTATTTATTATTTGTTTGTTTCCCTCATCTCTCTAGATAAGAAAAATGTCAGTGTATACCAGGCCTACCATATACTCAATTTTATCTATCACAAGATGAAGAGATTTAAAGCATTAATTGCAATTAGAAAATGTCAGCAAACCTAGTCATTAACTAATATCAACATATCTTTTTAGTGTTAAACCACCCCTTTTTACTTTGCCCATTCTTGACATTTTTTAATTTTAATTAATGTCATTAATTGTCAGTGACATAAAAATCAATATTGACTTTTCATGACCCTTAAATTTACCTTGAAATTTTAAGGTTATTGTTTATCTACTTTTTTTTATTGCAAGTCATCTTTCTCATTCCCTTTCCAGTCTAGTACAAAGGAATATTCTTTACTACATATTTGGATAATATTCAAAATAAACATTGTGTAAGCTACTTTAACTGTAATAAATTAAATGAGATCTAGTCTTGCAGAGTTAATTCTTTGTTATTGTCTCCATTAATGTGCTTAAATACTCCATTTTTGTATAATGTTACTTACTTTGCTCTCCATGAATTAGCTTATAGCTTTATGATATTGTTATACTTGGAATTTGGAAGATTAACTGCAGTAGTAATTCTTATGTCTTTTTTTCTTTTGAACAGCACATTATATTGTATATGTCTTTTCTTTGTGTGTGTTTGATGGGATGGAGTTTGAGTGTAGCTAACGTGTGCTAAATGTGTTGCTCTAAGTTTCTGAGATAATATGCATTGCTTGTGAAGTATTTGTGTGTTTTGTGATAAAATTTTATTAGAAATGTATGGATATTGACAGTGATAAGGGTTGAGGGTTTGGTTCATTGGTAGAGCACTTGCCTTGTGTGTACGAGATTTTAGGGTTTTCTCCTTAGTGATACAAACACAAAAGTAGAAATTGAAAAAAAATTATGATACTGTCTATTACATTGGTTAAAAAAATCACTGAATACAATTGTTTAGGTATGTAACATATGTGGAAATGCATAACCAAAATTGGTTCTAATGAGTCTAAAGATTTAATGTTAATATATATCCTTATTAGCTTTGGTCCCTACCTTTCAATCTGAGATCTTCCATTTCACTGAAAAACACCTGTGTATTTGTTTGCATACACATATAAGTTGAATATTCTGTTTCCATCTTACCTGATGTAGTTAGTAGAATTTTGATTTTTCATGACATTTCTGTTAGTATAGTTAGGTGCATATATGTGGACTAGAAAATCAGATATTGGTACAGTGATTAAGCGGAAAAGTGTTTCTGGATGTGTATTTGAATGAAGAACCAGAAATATACTTTAGCAGCCTGGTGTGGTGGCACATGCCAGTAATCTCAGCACTCTAGGAGGCAGAGGCAGGCAGATCTCTGTGAGTTCGAGGCCAGCCTGGTCTACAAATTGAGTTCATGACAGCCAAGACTTCACACAGAAATCCTGTCTTGGAACAACAACAAAACAACAAAAAACAACAACAAACAAACAAACCAACTAACTAGAAATAGGTTTTAGTGGTGTTTGAATTATGTAAATCAGCTCATCTCATTTTTTTACTATATCAAAACTGAAGATGAGACTCATCATGATTTTATCTTTTAAACCATTTTGTTCTATACTTTATTTTTAATTGAATTCCTACCTTAAGAATCCATTTCCTTTCAGTTACTCTTTCATAGTTTATCATAATATTTTTATTAAAGTTTGCTGGCACTGTAGCTCAGTGGATGAATCATCGCCTTGGGCTTGATCTCTAGTAATGGGCAAAATTAAAATAAAAAGAAAAGAAGGGGGGGGTAGAAGACCTGATATAGAGGAAGCAAAAAGGAAATTTAGATGGATCCAGTGGTGCACACCTATATCTCCTTCTCTTGGGAGGTGGAGTTAATAGGATTCCTTCAAGCTTCTTAGACCAGCATAGTGAGACCTTGCTTACAAACAACTAAAAGACTTATTTAGAAATATATTGAACCTAGAAAGTAGCCTGTAAATTTTTTTTCCTATTCTTTTGCATTTGTGAATATAGTAGGTTCTAAGAATTAGAGTCTGAGATTGTGTCTGTCCCAGATAAACAAATCATGTAGAAGACAAATGTGAGCAATATGTTATTCAACTTTTTTAATCTATTGATTGGTTGGCTGACTGATTGCAGTACTAGGGACTGGCGCTAGGGCCTAGGGTACGCTAAGCAAGTTATACCTGTGGGCTCTATACTTTGTTTAGGGCCTAGAGAAGTTTCTCATTTGTAAAGGATTTGTCTAGCATGTGCATGGCTCTCATTTTTCTCTGATTAAAACAAAAGGAGTCTTGTTGGGTGGTGTGCACACCTTTAATCCCAGGACTCGGGTGGCAGAGGCAGGGGTATTTCTCTGTGTGTTCAAGGCCAGCCTGGCCTACAGAGTGAGTCCAGGACAGCCAAGGCTACACACTTTTTGTAACCCTGTCTCAAAACGCCATAAATAAATAAATGCCACACACATATATTTAGTACAAAATGATATAATTTTTAATACAATAATGATTGATCAAAATCAAGCTAACCTCAAGAAACTTGGTATTTTCTGTGAGATTGAACAAATCTTATTGCCAGCACAATGAATTCCACTTTATATTGGTTCATCTTAATCAAGTAGAATTTGTCCTTGGGATGCAAGTATGATTCATCCTTCACAAAACACATCAGTGCCTAATTAAGAAAATGCATCACAGGCTTGCCCACAGCCAATCTAGTTGGAGTCATTTCTCAATTGAGATTTCTTCTTTTAGAGTGGCTCTAGCTTGTGTCAACCTGACAGAAAAATAGCCAGCCAAATGAGAGAGAGAGGAGAGAAGGAGGGAGGGAAAGGGAGAGATTTTGTTTCAAGACAGTGTTTCCCTGTATAGCCGTAGCTGTCACTATGTAGACTAGGCTAGCCTGTAACTCAGATGCCTTCCTGTGCTTCCCTAGTGCTGGGAGTAAAGGCATGTACAACCAAGGCTGGCACAGATTTTATATCTCGTTTGTCAACTTGGTAAGATCTAGAATCATCTGGGAGATGGAACTCTTTTAATGCCTGTGGGAGATTTGTCATACAGGATGAGGTGTGAAGACCAATGTATTGTGGAGGCATCATTCTCTGGGCTAGGAATTCTAGATTATATAAAAAGGAGAAAGTAGTCTGAGCATGCATGCATTCATTGCTCTCTATTCTGATTGTGATTTCATTAGCATATTATATCATAGCAACTGGAAAATAAACTTAAGACAATAGTGAGCAATTGGGAACTTCTAAAATCTAAACAAGATAAGTATTCTTTTCTCATGCTATGTTTCTTAAAGGCAGTACTGAACATCTTTGTTAGATCTAGTAATCAAGCAAAAAAAAAAAAAAAAAGGAGTCAAAATAAGTAATATTGCTCATAGTTTCCTAACAATGATTCTTTCAACAAATCCACCAAAAGTCTGTTATTGCTGATGATCAAATTCAGTGAAGTGGCACAATTAAAAATGAGCATGTAAAAATAAATAGAATTTCTTTATATTTACAAGGAGCTTCTGAGAAATCATGGGAATAATGTTGTTGAATGGTTATTTGACTTTAGAGGGCTTCTTTATCCGGGCTAGTTCCCAAATAATCGAGATGAGACCTTTTGGGTTTATAAAAGCTTTATAGCACAGTAACTGGGCAGGTATCAACCCTCTAAGCTATTTCCCAGCTATACACCCCATGTCTGGGCTGCTTCTGTTCTGTCAGGCCAGCCCTTATGGCTACATGATCATGGTCTATACTGCCCCATGGTGACTTTCTTCTCTCTGGCTTCCTCTCTCCTCCTCCTAGCCTTGTGGTCCCTCTGACCCCAAGCCCTGGAACCTAAGCCTGGCCTACTTTTCTTTTGCCCAGTTAGTTACAGGCTTCTGCAGCTTTATTAACCAATTAACTTTGACTTAGGTAGAGCAGTGTTAATTGATGGACTTTAGAATGTGATCCTCTGGGCAGCAAGCAACAAGATCTTGGGGGCTAATAATTAGTATTAGAATACCTAGCACCAGACCAACACCCAACAGAACAATGTTATTTCAGGTAGCTACAAAATACTTTTTATCCATGGAAATGAAAGACCTGTACATACAGAACCATAAAGAGAAAGAAGACAAATAAATGGAAAGGTGTGTTCTGGGTTTGGAAGACTTACTATTATTAAAGTATCTTTTCTGTCTAAAATAATCTACAGGTTCATTATAATCCCTGCTAAAATGCCTATGTCTAGCTGGAATAGTGCAGTACTCCTGTACTATTTGTATTATTATAGTCTTATAATTTATGTAAGTTATAGAAAGTATAAAAAATATGAGCTGGAGTAGTGCAGTACTCCTGTACTCTGTTGTCTTGGATTTGTTCTTGGCAGAGTTCTTAAAACATGAGTAAGTTAGTTTATTTTATATGTGTGAGTGTTGTGCCTGTTTTGCACTATGTGTGGGCCTGGTGTCTATGGAGGCCAGAAGGAGGTGTCAGATATCCTCAAACTGGGTTTGAGTGAACTGCCATGTGGGTGCTGGGAATCAAAACCAGTATAGAAAATCTCTGGAAAAGCATCCAGTGCTCTTAACCATTGAATCATTTATCTATCTCCTTTGGCCTCATTTTTATAGGTATAAGAAAAAAAGAAGGTAAAATTTTCCCTGTAACTAGATAGTCCAGCTATTATGAATCTTAATGGTATCAATTAACATTTATTAATATGTTAATATGTAATATCATATATCAATATGTATTAGGATACATATCAATGTATCCTACAGTGAAATTAAAGTTGATTAAAAAATGAAGAGGTTCTTCAATAAAGATGTTCTATGTATATAATTGTACTGATAAATTAGGGTCTTGTTGATTAAAAACAATTTTATAGGAACCTTTATTTGTTG
Source organism: Psammomys obesus (assembly GCF_907164565.1). Lineage (NCBI taxonomy): Eukaryota > Metazoa > Chordata > Mammalia > Rodentia > Muridae > Psammomys > Psammomys obesus. Next base: position 10,458,326 of record NW_026596120.1, read on the forward strand.
CTTTAGTTGTGTTTCTTACTGCTACCAGCAAATGTCTGATAAGCAACATGAAGGGGGAAGATTTATGCTGACTCTGTTTTAGGGTATATAGTCCATAATGGCAGGGAAGTCATGGCTATGTCATGGTTCACACCTCTGTGAATTAGAAAGAGATAGGTGGGGGTTGGAAGTGGTACTGGCTTAAAAACCTCACGATCCTTTCTTTTCCCTTGATCCATTTCCACAAGTGTGAGGCCCCACTAACAACAGATCACACAACTTGGCAAAATGTTGCCACTAGCTTGTAACCACTGCACAAATACATTAGCCTTGGGGGACATTTTACATAACACTAGCCTTGTTTAAATATCAGCTACAATCAGTCTTTCTTTAAATATCAAATACAATCAGTATTGCTATCTATTTTTGCTTGGTGACCTTGGATTCATATTTTAAAAATTTAATTTGTTAAATGGGAATATCAGAAGGTTTCTTTTCATAGGATCAGGAAAACTAAGAATTGTGTAAATATGTGTGTTTTTAAATCACAATTAGTGCTACTATTGGATGACTCTATAAAATAGAAATGATTGGTAAATAATTTGACTAAAATCTGGTATTTATATATTGAAAATTTTTAGAAAAGATTATGATGTATTTCAATTATTTGTGTGCTATCAATAGAAGCCATAATTTTGCTAGTTATAGTAAGATATTATGTAGAACATTTACTACATACATTATACCTTAATGGGTAGAATTTGTTTGGAGACAATAATTTATAAGTGTGGTTTTGCAAGTAGTTCATAAGATTTAAAATTCTTTTCTTTTTTGATTTTGCCTTGTTAGGTAGCAAGACCAGGGCCTTAATGCATTCTTGGCAAGTGTTCTGCTACTAAATTACACACAGTAGCTTTAAGATATTTTTTGTATTGTGATGCAACTCACGTTGTGAAGGAGAATCAATTCATCAGTTTAGCCCCTGCCTATGAGCTTAAGATTAAATTTTTTATTACTGTAGTCTTATAATTTATGTAAGTTGTAGAAAGTATAGAAAATATGAGCAAGAAAATGTTTGAACCAGTAGGTAAGCACTATTAACATTTTCAGGTTGATTCTCTCAGGTTTGTGTTTGTATGTGTGTGTTAGTCTTCCAAAAAAAGAAAAAAAATGTTAACAATTTTAAAGGAAAGTTTTTTTGAGTGACATTAATAATTTTCTAACTTTATTATTATTATTTTTTTAGAGTCTGGAAGCCCTATGTTTAAGCAGATTTTTATATAAAAATAAGACTAGAGCTTCTCTAGTTAATAGGAAGCTTCAGTACTTCTTAATGTATTTTTAACTAGCCTAAACAATCTGCCTGGAAACTAAGGATGAAGAGCTGTAGGGTTCTATAGTAGAAGCACTTATATGTGTATGTCATCTCAGGTCTCAGATACTCATTTAGAGGAGTTTGGATTTGAGGCCAGTCTGGGTAACACAGAGAATTTGAGTTTTAAACCAACAACAAACTCCCATAGTTATTAATTTTCAACTTTTTAACTTCTCTTCTTTGGTGTATGGTCATGAATGTATTCATGTATGTCTGAACATTTGCATGCTGCTGTATGTGTATGTGTGTCCATGTGTTGACTAGAAGTTGTTATTAGATGTCTTCCTCAGTTGCTCTCCACATTTTTTTGAGTCTTGCTGAAGCTGGAGCTCAAATTCAGCTAGTTGGGCTCTTCTTCCATAGTGCAAAGGATTACAGACATGTGTTACCTTATCCATCTTTTTACACGGGCACTGGAGAACTGAACTTAGGCATTTACCAACTGAGCCATCTCCACATCCTCATTAACTTTCTCTAATGGTTGCATGACTGTGACACTGTGCAGCCATGGAAGTGTTCTGTTTAGATCTCCCTTGAGAAACTTCCCCCTTGAGGACAATTTTAGCTGGGACTGCAGCTACAGTAGCCTTTCAGATGTGCTGCATCATTCAGTCCAGGTTATATAGTCCCTGGGTAGCTTCCTCTCCAGTTACTCAGCACTGCATTGGCCATTTCTAGCTAACATGGTATTTCTCTTTGGGCAGTATAGAACTTGAGCTCCTTTAAGGCTGGCAGTTGAGAATGGTACTAGTTTGAGATTGTTCCTACTTAATTCTCCTTTCTTATAACAGTACTTTCATATCTGACTGGCCTGCCTTAAGGTTTTCTTTGTTATTCTCTTGCTGTTTCTCTTCTCATTCTTTCATAAACATTCCTCATGATGAATTTCTTATATATTTAGCTTCTATCCTGATTCTGCTTCCCAGACAACTGAATTGACACACGTTTAAAAAAAAATAAAAGTTATAAGTTTTATAGTCATATGGTTTTAAAAAGAGCATAGAACTGTACAAAACAAAAAATGACAGCAACCACCCCTTTTCTAGGACTCCAGAAAAGCCATCTTTAAATGCTTGTTATTAAACTGTCATCTGTGTCCTACTTTTTCAGCCTATCACCTTTTAGGTAGTGTCTATTACTGTAAGTGCTAAAATACAGGGAATTGGTACACTTAACATTCTTTAACTATTCCCCACCCTTTTCAATTGTTCACATTAGTTATATTATCTATGACTTTGTGAAAGCTTATATTTATCCATACATACCATAATACATACATACACTATAATTTAACCATGCTTTGAATAACATTTTAAAAAATCAGTAGTACTATTTTGCTATAATTGAATAAATATAATTAAGTCCAGACCCAACTAATTTTTTGACACTAGCTAGAAGGAATGTAGTGCCTTCTATTTGAGGTCTGTCAGTGAAAGAGGTTTTTTCTTGGTATTCCGCTTTCTGTACCCTGTGCTACTACTCATACTGTCTTTATCAGTGCTAAGTAGCACAAGCTATAGTTAGGAATGGTTACTGACAGTGAACTGGGTATGGTAGTAAATGCCTGTAATCCCATTGCTTGAATAGTGGAAGTAGGAGGTTTAGGAGTTCAAGACAACTGTCCTCTCCATAGTGAGTTCGAGGAACTATTTTGTATATGAAATGTAAATGGATCACAGGACTTTTTTCAGAGGCCTGGGGTAAGCAGCAATTAGCACCTTTATTTTTTGCCCCCTCTGCTGCTACTTTGTATTGAATTACATTGACAAAAGATTTTAAGACAAACAAGGAAACACAACAAAAAGAAAAGACTCCCCAAACAATGATAAAACTCACTGGTCATGTAATCTTAGGCAGATGAATTAAAATCTTTGATTTTTCTAATTGAAAAATTGTTTTTATATATGTAACTTTAAAACGTCCATTTATGCCAGGCAGTGTTGACACAGATATTTAATCCTTGCACTAGGTAAGCAGAGGCAGGCGGATGTTTTGAGTTCGAGGCCAGCCTGATCTGCAGAGTAAGTTCCAGGACAGCCAGGGTCACACAGAAGCCCTGTCTCGGGGCAAGGGGAGCCCCAAAACAAAAACAAGATTGTCAGTTTATCTCTCATTTTGTCCATTGATCAGAAGTTTAACTGGCTCAGATGGATCTTTTCTTAGCATCTTGGAAGACCTAAAAGGAGTTAGCTTCTTTAGGAGGCTTTAGGGAGCTCATTTTCCTTAATCACTCAGATATTTGGCAGAAATGATTCCTGTGTACCTATATTCCTGAGATCCTCTTTCTTTGATGGATGCTGGTTCCAAAAGAGTTCTTTTTTTTTTTTCCCCCTTTTGTAATTATTATTACAATTTATTCAATTTGTATCCTGGCTGTAGCCCCCTCCCTCTTCTTCCCCTATGGCCCTCCCCTAGTCCACTGATAGGGGAGGTCCTCCTCTCCTTCTGTTGACCCTAGCCTATCAGGACTGTTTACATTATCTTCCTCTGTGGCCTTGCAAGGCTGCCCCCCCCCCCCCCCCCCAGAGGTGATCAGAGAGCCTGCCACTGAGGTCTTACCCAACTCCTAGAGACCACTTGCTGCTTTCATTCATGGCCTTTTCATGTCAGAGCAATGGAGAGTAAGATTCCTCTCAAGCCTTAAGTTCCTTTCGCATTTTTCTGCTGCATCTCTTTGGTTTGTTTGCTTTATTTCTTTCTCCCTTCAGGATCAGTGTGATTGATTATATTGATTACAAAAGATAATTTCTCTATCTTGATGTCTGTTGATCTTTTGCCATGTAATTTAATACATAACAGAGTAGCAGCAGGGGGCAAAAGATACAGTGCCAAATGCTGTTTACCACAGGTATCCTGGAAGGTTCTGTGATCCATATATATTTCATAGACAAAATTGTTCTACTTTGTCCCAAGGTTCCTAAAGTTCTCATGACAACCCAAAGTCTCATCTAAGTTACAGAAGATAAGAAGTCCTAAATCTCTTATCTAAATATTTAAATGAAATATGAGGTAAAGTTCTTTTAACTACTGTTGTTGTAAATAAAATGGGTGTTGGGTTATATAATGTTTATTATTAGCCCTGTAATTGTTACTGTGTTATTATCCAACCCCCTACCTCAAATAATAAGACACAGACACCTGGTAAATTTTATAATTGTCTTATTTACCTTGGGCAGGGCAGATACTCTACCTATGCTGTCTCAATAATGTCATCATCCATCTCCTAGCCCCCATCCAATGCCATTGCCCTAACCATTTCTATCTGGACTATCTTCCATCCATAATCCCAAGATGCTTGATTATATTTTTTTTTATCTTGATGTTTTTTCCATCCATGCCATCTTTGGAGTTCTTCCTCCCAGCCCACATGGTTCCTTCTCCATGCTAACCCATTGTGGTGTTCTCCATCCTCCTCTCTTCCTGTCTGTTTCCCATGATTCTCTTGAACCCCAAAGCCTGGGAACCTTAGCCATGACTGCCCCTCTCTGCCTTGCCCAGGTTTTAGGCCTTTAATTAACCAATAGGTTAATGTCTTAGGCAGGTTTACACATCAAGGATAGGTTTATCCTGGCAGTAACCAGATCTTGAAGACTAGTAATTAGCATCAAAATATAGTCATCAGACCAGCCCCCAGCAAACTAAGAACCTGTGGAACCAAGGAAACAGACTTACTTCCCCAGACACAGTACTGGGATAGATACAGACATTATAGTTCAAAAAGGAAGAGTAAAAAAAAGAGAGAGAGAGAGAGAGAGAAAAGGAGAGTAAAAGGAATTATTAGTTCCAAGTAGTTTAGTAATCCAGCTGGAGAAACTCCACAAATTCCAAGGTTTAGGAGTGATCCTTTGTGATTTGCAGCTTTCCCCAATTTCTCTTTAATCATTTGTGTATTCTGTAGTATGGGCAATAGTATCTGTTTCTTAGGATTGTAGGGACAATCAAATGTTAAGGCGTTTGTAAGACTATGTTTGACAAATAATAAGCATTAAATAGCTTAATTGTTAGCATTATTCATTAACAGCCATTCATCCACTTATATATGTATATTCTTTCTGTATATATACATTTAAAAGAAACATAAGGCATTTTATTCTCGTATAGTTTTTATGTAGTCTTTATAGGTGAAATAGCTTTTCCTTTTTTTGGGGGGTAGGGGGATTGTGTTTAGCCTTTCTGCTTGTTTACTTTTTTGTAAAACTTAATAGTGTCCATGCTTTTTCAAAACCATTTCCAGAAAATTGGCATAGTAACCATGTCAGCCAAAGGAAGGAGTGAAAGTGTGCTAGTTTGTAAGGGTCAGGTTATGGACTGGGAGCCTTGTTTATTTATTCACATAAGTTTCATGGATAGTAGCTACGGATAAGGAATATAGAGCCAAACTGACTTAGAGCAACTAAGTGGGATATTAGGTAAGTTCCTTTTCTGTTTCACAGTTTTGTCTCTATAAAATGGAGATGATAGTTTGTGTGCTTATGTCATTAGGATACTCTTAAGGTATGTAAATTGGTAGGGCTCAAAAGATAATTTTGAGTTCCGTGTTTGCATATATCCAAATTTGTGTATGTTCAGGGTATAGAAAGTTGAAATAGAAGGGCAACTTTTTTGCTGAGAGGAAAAAGAAACACTGCTTTCTACCATTTAGAGATAGAATACCCTTTAGACAGGAATTTTCTAGGACATTAATAACCTAGATAGCTGTATATCTTTTAATCAGGAATTTATGGGAAGGGATCTTAATTAGTAATGAATTACTAAAAGAATGGTGATCTTAAGTCTTTGGTATATGCATAGACTAAATACTGAAAAACATTTTGGTGAGCCACATTTAGGCCAACTTTTTCATTAATATGGCTTCATGACAGTTTGCCAGTATATTGCAGCATATGTTCATTCATTATCCTTGATGCTCTGTTGCTAAAAATAGTTATGGTTATTATTCCTTACTCTTATCAGTTTTGTGCTTTAAAAAGCATAGTATTCAACTGTCACATCTTATTAATTATAGGCTTCATTTTGAGACATAAATCACAATAGAATTTTAGGTCAAGTGCATCAAATGTCCCTTTTGTTTAGAGGTCGTTGCCTTATTAAGGTAGTTTTTCTTTCATTTGGATAATTTGCTGTGTTGAGCTCTGGTTGTTAATTGATAGATGTGGTATCCTCTCTGTGAGAGCTTTTAAAATGCATAACACGTATTTCAGAAAGCAGCTGTTGCTATGGCAACTCTCGGGTCACTTGCAGCTCAGCTTACATGATTGGCTGTTAATGGAGCCTAATATGCTTGAGAAGAGAATTGAGCAAATGAAAGAGGGTTTTGAAGGAATCCTCTTAAACCTCTTGAAGTTTAACAGAATAGCACTCAAAAATTTAACACTTATATTACTATTGCAGTTTTGATAGGAGTAGTTTTATAAGTAATGACAAGTTTGAAAAATAATTTTGTTAACTCTTAAGAATGTTGGGATTTTGATACTATTTTCCCCTCATTTTACTGTTGTTTATAGAAACACAGCAGTCAGTTATGTTCTGTGCTCTATACTCTGAGCCATGTGCCTCAGAGGAGTTAATTGGATTGAGGCATGAGAAGGTTGTTAATTGTGTGGGCCCAGAAAAAGTAGTAAAGCCAGGCATAGTGTTTACATTTACTGTAGTTTTGTGAATTAGGTTAGAGATGTTTTTCCCATGATTACCTGCCTCTCTTATAGTGGTGTTTGGATGTTATAGGAGGAGATGGTTAAGTGTACTTTGGATTTTGAGGTTGGTAGTGTAAACACAACCAAGCATAAGAATTTCTAGGAACCCTGTCAAGATGGTTCAGTGTGTCCTTGCCTCCAAGTATGATGACATGAATTCTGATCCCTAGGACCCTCTTGGTGTAAAGATAGAATGCATGCCCACAAGTTGTCAAGTGCACCATGGCACGGGTTGTGTACAAGTGTACACCACACATACCCCATGCCCCATGGAATAAACAATTTTAAAAAAACTGACATGATAAAATTAACCATGTAAAATGGCACAGTAACTGTAGCCTTGTTAAATGACAATTTTTTTTTAATCAGTGTCCATCTATTACTTTTATAACAATGGTATTAATAATAGAGCTACTTTATTTATATTGGCAGTTAGATAATAGTATATCTAATAAAATTATGGTTATAATTCAGGTGATGCTGAATAATATCACTTCAGAAATTATTTCACTTTGTAAAATTGATTTTGGTTGCTTAATGCAGAAGGTATTGGAACTAGAACTAAAACATGAAGCTTATTATATCTGTTTCTACTTCTAGAGCTTTAAAACATTGATTATACTGCCATGTATAAAATCAGGAGGATTGTGAGCTTGAGGCAAGTCTGAGCTACATAACAAGATGCTAGGCTTGGGAATGCAATTTGCTTTGTGGTAGTACGTGTCTAACAAGACAAAACCTGGTTTCTACTCCAGCATAAAAAAAACAAAAAGATTATGGTATAGTGTTAAATTGATGCGTTAAATTTTATTGTGGTAGTATAGTTTGTTGTATTTGATTTTTGACTTTGTTAGCAGAAATAGTGATAATTATCTTTATTAAAGGAATATTTAGAAATATTTAATCATTTTTGTTTTTAAATGATAGTGTTCAAGTGATCAAGTGACTATATCCTGTTCTGTCTGAGGCAATAATAGAAGTATTAGATTATGTTGTTGCCTGATAAAATTAGCATTAGGAAAAATAAAGCTCAAGAAATTGGCATATCAATCTATAGTCTTAGGGAGGTACTGTTAACTATATTTTTAAAAACTTTATTCTGTGGCTAGGTGTGGTGGCGCACACCTTTAATCGCAGCTCTCTGGAGGCAGAGGCAGGCAGATCTCTGAGTTTGAGGCCAGCCTAGTCTACAGAGAGAGTTCCAGGACAGCCAGTGCTACAAGGAGAAACCCTGTCTCAACAAAACAAAACTTTATACATAATAGAGATCATTTTTGTATATTTCTGTACATTTGTAATTTTCCCTCTATTTTATAAGTATTACATGTTTAATTTTTCATGAACATTTCTGACTTTTAATTTAAAAGCTTATTTTTAGTTTTCAAAGTAATAGTCTTTTTAAAAGATTTACTTTTAGTTTTAATTATATATCCATGCATGTGAGTGCAGGGTAAGTACCAAAGATGCCTAGAAAAGGCCAGTTGATCCTCTGGAGCTGGAATTATAAGTAGTTGTGAGCCGCCTGATATAGTTGCTGAGGACTGAACTCCAGTATTCTTTAAGAGTAGTACACTGTAAGAATGCACACTTAACTGCTGAGCTTAGTAACAAGTTCGTTTGCTTTTGTACAGTATTTTCAAACATATTAAACCTTCATTGATCTTTCGATCCTTTACTCACTCTTCTCCCTTTAAGTTTTTCGATGTCATATATAAAATTTTAAAAGTATTTTCAGCCCCAACATTTTCAGATGGCTCAGCATTCAAGAGTACTCGCTGTTCTTCTGGAGGGTCTGGGTTTGATTCCTGGTGGCTCATAACTGTCTTGTAATCCCAGTTCAAGAGGATCCACTGCTCTCTTCTGGCCCCTGTGGGCACTTTGCACATGAGTATTCCACAGACATACATGTAGGCAGAACACACCTAGACATCAAAAAGAAAAGAAAAAAAAAAAAAGAAAAGGAAAGAAAAGTATTTTTAGCAGTATTTGCTGGTTAGTTATTAGACATTAATTTGTTTTCCTGTATCTCAATATAAAATGTTCATATTAGGTAAGTATCTTAGTTAGGGTTTCTGTTGTTTTGATAAAACTCCACGACTTGAAGAAGAAAGGGTTTGTTTCAAGTTCCAAGACTCAGGTCATACTCTATTGCTGAGTAAAGTCAGGACAGGAACCTGGAGGCAGGAACCGATACAGAGACCATAGAGGAATGTTGCTTATTGACTTGCTCTCTGTATCTTGTTCAGCTGCTCTCTTTTATACCCAAGACCTTTACCTGTCCAGGGATTGTACCACCCACAATGGAGTAGTCCCTCTTACATCAATAACTAAGAAAATGTATTGCAGACTTGCCCACAGACAATTCTTACAGAGGCTTCCCCACTCTCACCCCTAGTTGAGCGTCCCTCTTCCCAGATAACTCTAAAATTGTGTCAAGTTGATAGTAAATTAGCCAGGACAGTGAAAATTTTTAATTGGAAATGTGTCTGTTTATGGGTTATATTTGCTTCAGGGGTGATTTGAAAAGGAGGAATTATTAAGTAAAAAATGATTGTTATTTTAAAGGTCTTGACACATATTTTGGAAGAACTAATTTTTGTTTTGTTTTTGAGAACTGTCTTGCTAAGTAATCAAATTTAGTCTTGAATCTACCCCTCTATTTTAGTTAGCATTTGTTAATTGTTGAAAATAATGGTTTCATTATGATGTTTCATACATGTTTATAATATACTTTGGGCATCATAAATCACATTATCATATCCAGCTACCCTTTCTGTTCCCCTGTCTCTTACCATGAAGCACTCCTACTTTCATTTATTACCTCTATTATTTTCTTTAATTTTCTTGTTGTATGTATGCATACATATATAAATAGATAAATGTCTGTTGAGTCCATTTAGTGTTGCTCATATTTATATGATTATAGGGCTGACCACTTGATACTGGATATTGAGGTTAATCCCTGGGGAAGACTGATTTTCCCTCTCTCAGCAGTCATTACTCGCTTGTAGCTCTTCATCTAGGGGTGAAAAGTTGTGAGATTTATCTCATCCATGTTGGCATGTCAACTGGTGTTGTCATTGTTCAGGTCTTATTTAGGCAAAAATGTTGACTTTTTATGGGTGCGGCTTCCCTGTCATATATAGAGAGAAACTGTTCCACAGCAAATGTCCTGCCAACTCTTAAATCTTTTTACTCCCACTTCTGCAATGCTCCCTAGGCCTTAGATGTAGGGCTATGTTGTTGGTGTATCAGTAGGGCCTAGGCACTCCATCGTCAGTTGTTCTCTGTTTTGACTAGTTCTGGTTTCTTGCAGTGTTTTCTTCTACTGGAAAAAGAAGCATCTTTGATGAAGGTTGAAGGCCACACCCATCTGTGGGTATAGGGATAAGTATTAATAATGTAGTTAGAGATTATACTGGTTTGGGAAAGTGGTAGTAGTAGGTTTTTTTCTCCTAGGTTCTATGGCCTCATTAGCCACGGATAGTTTGCTAGGTCAACCTGTGGGTCGTGATACCTTTGGAATTGCATATCAGATGTATATATTTATATACATCAGATTTATATTATGGTACAGTAGGAAAATTACAGTTATAAAGTAGCAATGAAATAATTTTACATTTGGGAGGGTCACCACAACATAAGAAAGTGTATTGAAGGAACACAGTATCAGAAAGGTTGAGAACCACTGGTCTGGACTATTACACATAAATTCCTTCCTGTTGAATGGGCCTTGTATCTAATTAGACAGCTATGAGTTATCACCAAGATAAAAGCGCTATAATTTCATCTGCATGGATATCATGTTTGCTGCTCATGTGGTTTCTGAGTGTCACAGCTAGATAGGACTGTTGCTTTTCTCCCTTGGCAGCTTGCATAGCACTTTATGTACTCTGAAAGCTAGTCTTCAGGGAGGACACTTTGGTTTAAGATCCAGCTTGGATCCTCCAAGTCCTGTGTCCTTCAGCAGTAGAGACTTACCTTAAAATTCTGGGAGACAACCAAGGGCAACAGTGAGAGTGTATTTCTGGGAGGCTTACTTGAATTTCTCTGACCAACTTGAAAAGAGGATACTTATGTTTGGTACTAGGGATTTTTTAGGTAGCCTGTGGGTCTTGAAGGGAACATTATCACCCTCAAGTGTTGTAACTTCATTTGATAAATAAATATGTATGCATGCATGCATGCATACATACATACATATTGTATATAATTTTAACATTATCCTTAGTGTTATTTATTCTTCCTCTTGTCTGTGTTGCTCTCTCCCACCTTCCTAGTTGAGCCCCCCATTTCATTGTTTAAAGTACCTGTATTTGTTTTTTGTTTTTTTTTTTTCAAGAAAGGGCTTCTTTATTATTTATATTGCTTCTTATATTATTTATATTCTTTATTATTTATATTTATATAAAAATTATATATATATATATATATATATATGAGTACTCTGTCTTCACACACACCAGAAGAGGGAATCAGATTACAGATGGTTGTGAGCCACCATGTGGCTGCTGGGAATTGAACTGGACCTCTGGAAGAGCAGTCAGTGCTCTTAACGCTGAGCCATCTCTCCAGCCCCCTCCCCTCCTTTTTGGTTTTTTGAGACAGGGTTTTTCTTTGGCTGTCCTGGATTCATTTTTTAGACCAAGCTGGCCTGGAACTCACAGCAACTGCATGCGTCTTATCTCCTTGATACTGAGACTAAAGATGTGCACTACCACACTGATTAAAGTACATGTATTTTCTACTTCCCTCTCTAGAGCTCTTTTACCCTGCCTCTGCATCCTTTACTTTTCTTGACTACTCTAGGTCAGTTACTTATTTCTGAAGATTAGTGCTAAGAACCACAAATAAGAACATGCAGTGTTTCTCTTTCTGACTTTGGGGTACCCAACTATATTTTTTAACTCCATCTATTTACCTGTAAATTTCATGATTTCAGTTTTCTTAACATTTATTTTTTTCCCTATTATGAATAGAAGAACATGACAGAGCAAGTATCTGTAAAATATGTCAAGCCCTTTCAGCATCTGCACAGTACTGGTACAGATGGGACATGTAGTAGATTTATTTTTAACTTTTGGAGAATTCCCACTCTGAATTCTATAGTGGTTGCACCAGTTTGTTTGCAGTCCCATTAACAGTAAATGAGGATTAACTTTTCCCTGCATCCTTGCTAGCATTTGTCATCAGTTGTTTTCTTCATCTTGGCTGTTTTGACTGAGATGAAATGAAAGTTTAAAGTAGTTTTAGTTAGAAAGTCCCTGATTAGTTATGCTGGAATATTCTTGAGAAATATGTTGGGTCTATCTGAGGTATAGTGTCATTCAATTAATTTTTGGTTTTATCCAGATAATTATTGAAGTAGGGTGGTGAAATTACTCTTTAATTCTAGTAAGTATGCTTTTTAAAATTGAGCATGCCAGCGTTTGGTGTGTTTTTTAGATTAAAATGTTTTCTTTGTTAATTATTGTTTCTTTGATTAAAAAAAGTGTTCCTTCCCCCACCGCTTTTAAATCTCATCTGGATTAGCTTTGTTTTAAAAGTCTATTATGATATCAACATCTGCCTCTTTTCTGGTCCCATTGGCTTGGAATACTTTTTTTTTTTTTTTGGTCTTTTTTCACTTTAAGGCGTTGTCTATCTTTAAATTTATTTATTTATTATTTGATTTTTTTTTTTTTTTTTTTGAGGCAGGTTTTCTCTGTGTAGCCTTGCCTGTCCTGGACTTGCTTTGTAGACCAGGCTGGCCTCGAACTCATAGAGAGCCACCTGCCTCTGCCTCCCTGAGTGCTGGGATTGCAGGCCTACACCACCATACCCTGTAACCTGTGTCTTTTTGATTGGGGAGTTGATGTCATTGATATTTGGTTATTGGGGCTTGAGAGATGGCTCAGTGGTTAGGAAGACTGGCTGCTCTTCCAGAGGACCCTGGTTCAATTTCCAGCACCCACATGGCAGCTCATTTCTGTATGTAATCCAGCTTCCTCACACAGACATACATGCAGGCGAGACACCAATGCATATAAAATTTAAAAAATATTTACAGTTATTATGGAAAGATATATATTGGTTACAGTAATTTTATTTATTTTGTTTGGCTATTTGTATTTTCTTTAAACTCCTTCCTGGCATTCTTTGATGAAGTTTATGTTCTTTTAAGTTCTTTATTCTGCAGTTCTTCTTGATAACACTCATAGGAGAACATTTTTATGAAATTGGGGGTTTTGAGGGAGATATACTGTATTGGCCTTTCATATTGCTTATTTCTTTATAATGAAACCTGGGCATGTGGAGTTCTTTCATTGGATGTGTGTTTGATGTGAAAATCTATGCTGCTTCAGCTAGGACAGCATAGGTTGTGCAGCTGAGGCAAAACCTGAAAGTTGGGAATTGTACTGGCAGGAGAAAGTCCAAGGACTCTTCAAGCTGGATACTTGTATAGACGAGCTTCCTAGGGTAGCTTAGGTCTGTGCCAGGTGTAGTGGCTACAGGGTCTCTGGTAACAAGAAGGGCTTTATTTGAAGCACTGAAAGGTGGCTCTGGTTTCAATTCTTGATCTGAAGCTCAGAGTAGCCTTCAACCTGTGATCTCCTGCCTCAATCTGCAGAGTGCAGGGGCTGCTGCATTAGTGCCACCAGCATGTGTTGTCCTAAATCAATCCCATTTATAGTCACTTTAGTCTACTTCATCTAATTCAGTTGCCAAGGGCTACCAGTGTATATTTTTTAGACTTACGTCTTCTATTGTTAATAGCATCTTAGAGTCCTTTCACACTCCTGATAGTACTATCTTAGTAGCCTTCTAATTGCCTTCATTGCATGCTTAATCACTCTGGCTTCTATACCTATACTCTTACTCAAGTATTTGTAAAATAGAGTTTCATTATACAAAATGAAATGTTACAACTTGCCTAAAAACATATTAAAGGCTTTGAAAAAGTAAGTTCTGTGTGGTTGATTAATGCTTATGTAACTTTTGATGTGTTACTGTTTGACAGATGACATTCGGGTCTCTACATATAGATTTAAAGAATTTGTTCATAATGCATTTTCAGTGTCTATTGTGCTAAATAAATATAATTGAAACTGAGATATAAAGGTTAAAATAATTTCACTGTTTAGAAAGACATTCTCTTAAATTAAATTAATTGTAATTTTGGTGGTGTATACTCATGCTGCTGCTGCTGCTGCTGCTGCTGTGTGTGTGTGTGTGTGTGTGTAAGTCAGAGGAGACTGGAAGTCAGTTGTCTTCTTTTATTGAATGGGCCCCAGGAATCAAACTGAGGTTGCCAGGTGCCTTTACCCTCTGAGCCATCTTGTCAGTCCAAGTAGTATCTACCTTTAAAGAAAGTGTTTAATTTTAAACTGTGCCTGGTGGTACATTTTAATCCCAGCACTTGGGAGGCAGATCTGTATAAGTTCAAGGCTAGGTATGGCTACATAGTGAGACCTCATTTCAAAAGAAAAATAAAATACAGGAATGGTTTTTTTTTGTGTGTGTGTGTGTGTGTGTGTATGTATGCAAGTATATGCCCTAGGAGGATAGAGGAATCAGATTTTCCGAGCTGGAGTTATAGGTAGTTGGGAGACGCCCCGTGTAGGTGCTGGGGATTAAACTCAGGTCCTTAGCAAGAACAGTATGTATTCAACTTCTGAATCATTTGTCCAGTTCCAGTTATAAGCTTTTTATGAAGGAAAATTTTAGTCATATTTGTGTGTGTGTGTGTGTGTGTGTGTGTGTGTGTGTGTGTGTGTGTGTGTAGGCCAGTGTCAAGTTACTCCTTGATTGTTCTCCATCTTACTTTTTTGAGGCAGGATCTCTCACTGTGTCTGGAATACCTTGATCCTGATAGTCTGGATGGCCAGTGAGCTCTGAGGATCTGCTACTTTCACATGGGGTATATGTGTAGCTCCAGGAGACTGACCTCTGTAACACCTGTACTTGGTGCCCCATTCGTTTATTATAAATAAGTTTTTTTTTGTTTGTTTTTTTGTTTTTAAGATGCTGGTGTCTAAACTGAGGTCCTACTGTTTGTGTGGCAGGCACTTCAATGTCTGAGCCATTTACCCAGCCCACAAGCACTTTTGAGTAAAAGTACCTATGTATTTTTTGTCAAGCTTTAACAGTTCTAAGCTCATGACCAATAACTGTTTTGCCTGAATATTTTATCATGTATATGCATTTGAAACAAATTCATGGCATGTTAGGAATACAAGTATTGATATATCTTAGAGTTGGGAAATGAAATGTTTCTCTAAAAGCTCATGTGTTGAATTCTTTGGTGTGTTGTTGGTGAAAAGGTTGTGATGTGATTGGATGATGAAAGAGCTAGCTGAATGTGATCTTTGAAGGTAATGCCTCGTTGGAGACGTTGAATCATTTGAGGAAAGCTGCTGTCTTTGTTAGGTTTACTTATGCTGTGATAAAATACCATGACCAAAGTAACTTGGAGAAGAAACAGTTTATTTGCTTATACTTCCAAGTCACTGTTCATCATTGAAGGAATTCAGGACAGGAACTCAAGCATGGCAGGAACCTGGATGCAGGATCTGATGCAGAGGCTGTAGACGAGAGTTTATTCACTGGCTTAGTTTTATGGCTTTCTCAGTCTCCTTATAGTTTCCAGGACCACCAGTCCAGGGATAGCCCCACAAATAATGGGCTGGGCTCTGCCCCATCAGTCACTAATTAAGAAAATATGGTATAGGCTTACTTACAGCCAGATTTTTTGGAGGCATTTTTTCAGTTGGGCTCTTTCCTCTTAAATGAACTAGCCTGTGTTGAGCTAGAACTAGCCAGCACGCTTGCCTTTGCACGGTGTTCTTGCCCTCAGCCTCTCATTCTTGCTTTCTGTGTGCTTTCATGCTGTGCCACCTTACCACAGAACCATAAACGGAGTTCATTATCCACTAACCTTCTGAAATTGTGAAGCACCACAAATCTCTTTTTTAGCAGCTTATCTATATAGTAGTCCGTACTGGCCAATACCCCCTCCTGTTTCAGTCTTCTGAGTGGTAGGATTATAGATACATGCTACCATTTCTGGCTTTATGTCCTTCTTGTGCCATAGTGATGATATAAACCTGAGTAACATAAGATATTTTTAGTAAACACAAAAAACACTTAATGTTTTGAAATATTTTTTAGTTACTTTCCAATATGAATATTAGTAGAGAATTTAAGTAATATATACATATATCTTCAATCAGTAGGAATGAGAAAGTTGAGAGTAGACTGTAAGCTGTTTTTCTGCCAGGAAAACTGATAGTGCTGTGTATGGGTAGGGCATTTAACAGCCTTTATCTTTTAAGGCACCTTCAGTGGTTCTGCCTGCTTAGGGAAGCAGGTAGAAGAGACTGAAAAATTAACTCACAGGGGTGTGGAACCAGAACAAAACAAGAGGATACTTTATTTTCTAAAGTCATACTGAAGGCTTGAAAATTCAGACTGAAATTTGTACTGGTATCAATTTTCAGGGCTCTCTGATTATACTATTATACACTAGTTGTTAAAGAAAAATGTGGGTTTAGTATAAGCTTAGACTTTTATATGACAGGCAATGCAGGGTGACCAAGGCTAAAAAGTTAATAAGAAAGTGATAATTCATTTGTGAACTTCTGGGAAAAAATGATGTAAGACACAGATGACTGGAGTGTATCTGTGTGTATGTATTTACATAAATATATAGTCATGTTCACATGGTAGAAACACTGTATAGTTTTAAGAATTGAGAGGTAAGAAATGAGCCCAATGAATTTACCACTAAGTATATGTCCCCATAAAATTTAATAGTTGTATTAAATTGTGAGTTTGTATTTCCTGGTACAGTAATTTTGGACATAGACTATTTCCTTAAAGGTAGTAAGCTTAGTACTAGGCCCCACTAAAGAAACAAATAGTACAAATCTGATCAGGGGCATCGCTGTATTATATTCTCTCAAGATGATTGCCTTAGGCAGCTGGCAGACATGTGCTCCAGTGAGCTGAGCTGAAACTATAGTTGTTTTAGGAAATTTATACAAATGCTTTACATTTTCAACCCCCCTTGGCATTCTGAAAAGCCTTTTATTGGGAGGATGTTACAGTGATCTCCCTCCCAATCTTCTAATTATAGAGCGTATTATTTAGTAGTACATACATAATTATAATATCACTACAGCTTCATACTATGGCAGCAGCTTGTCTTGACTTAGCCTACACTGGGCTGTTGGTTCACTATGTCTTTTAGAACTCTAGGTGCAACCAATAAATTCATTTTATTACTGCTCTACACATTTAAATTAAAGGTGAAATGGTTTAATAAAATTGTTTTTAAACTGAGAACTCTGACCAAGGAGATTACTCAGCAAGTAAAGGTTCTTGCCATACAAGTCAGATGACTTGACTTCTATCCCTGGAACTTAGGGTGGAATGAAAGAACTGACTTCTTCTCCAATTGTCCTTTACCTCCACACTTCGACATGTCCTGCTCCCGGGTGTGTGAACATAAAAGCAATTAAAACCAATAGAAAGCCCTGAAATTTGCCTTATGATTTTGAAATTAGTGGGACTGAGAGGTGTCCACTTTACACTTTTGTTGTATGGCTTTGTACCTCAAGGAAGCTAATACTTTCCTTCCATTGTAAAGAACAGTCTGCTTTGGCCACTATACTTACCTGTCCTTCAAGACTTTGCTTAAATGTCACCTCCTTAGAAAGAGTGAGATTATCTTTTTAAAATACTTTTTCACCCAACACTGACAATTTTTGCAACCTGAAGTTGTTTCATTTATTACTTTGTTTATTCCTATGAACTCAGAGAAGAAGCTTGCAAAACTAATACTACTAATGTATTTACTGTCTTGTTTTTAGCACTGATTTATAAATGATTGTGGGTAACACATACCCCTCAACTTTCTTACGATTTTAAATAAGCGCTACAGGATTAACAGTGCAGAAACACTTGTTAAAGTCTTAACTTTAACACCTCTAACTGTGACCCTTAGAAATGCAATATTTACAGACATGATCCAGTTAGTTAACATAAGGCTGTAGTTAATTAGTCCCAAAGCTGTATGATTGCTGACCTTTTATGAAGCGTGGTACCATGTGAGGACACAGGCCCCCAGACACAAAGATAGCTTTGTGAAGGTGGAGACAAATTGGCTTCATATTCAAGAAACTAAGGAATACCTAGACCTGCCAGAAATAGGAAGGTAGTGTATTTTTGTTTCAAGGAAACCTGCTAGAGGCTTCAGAAGAGTCTTGCTAACATCTTGATAGTCTCCAGATAATAAATACCTACCATTCAAATCTGTCTAGTTTGGTATTTTGTTATGGCAAGTCTTAGGAAATTAAGGGATGAGCCTGGAAAGCAAAGTAAAGTTGAAGATGTAAATATAGCTTATTTCTATTGTTGTTGTTAATATCTTGTGGGTAGTGATATTTTAATTTTCACTCCTCTGGGAGGTGTGGTCTCTTTCTGTAGCCTATTCTGGCTTGGAGTCCACTATGTGGTGTACGGTGGTCTTGAACTTACCTCACTAACTCACCTTCCCTGGTGGGTTAGTACAGGCTGGGTCACCTACTTGACAGCGTGTACTCTTAAATGAGGTCGAGGGCAGGGGAGATAGCTGAGTTGGTAAAGTGCTTCTTTATTTTTTATTTTTGAAATTTTCTTTTAGTTATAATATTTCTTGTAGAAAGAGGAATTAGTCCTTCTATATTAATTAACACAGTAAATTATTGAGGGAGTAGTTTTCTTTAACCAGCTAGTTCCCCAATGACTGACACCGAGAGACTGATTTATTTTTTAAGTTGTGGGCAGATTCTGAGCTACTCTAATCCTAGTACCTTTAAAATCCACCTAAAAACGAATCACTGATGACTCCTGGGGAGTCATGCTCCATTAGTCTGTTCCTACAGTCACATGTTCAGTTATCCTCTCACCATCCATGAACACACCTTTCTTCCTCTGTGTCTCCTGGTAAAAATGGCTTTTTGTCTTTCATAGAGTTCCCTTCTTCCTACCAGGGAGTCCCGCCTTCCACATTGTGTTCTTTTGCCCTGCTGATTAGCCAACCAGCTCTTTATTGACAACTACTACACCCACTTAAGACATTCCTCCATAATTCCCTCCTTCCCTTTTCCAAACTTTCCTATATACCCCTCTCCACTCCTTTTGAAATTCATGCTCTCTCTTTTCACCAGTTGTTATTGCATGCATACATGTATTTGTACATACATATATATTTCTAAATATAACCTGTCGAGTCCATGTGTAACTTTTATGTGGTTGCTACCATGTGGTTGCTGGGAATTAAACTCAGGATCTTTGGAAGAGCAGATAGTGCTCTTAACTACTGAGCCCCATGTATATATGTATATTTGTATGTATGTATGTATGTATGTATGCATGTTTTCAGGGCTGTTTGGCTCTTGATAACAAATAGGCCTCTTTCCTGGGGATGACCGCTTCTCCTGCTCCCAGCTTTACTCCATTGCCTGTAGTTTTTTGTGTAGGGTTGAAGCCTCATGGGCTTTTCTCTGCACATTTGGTCATGTTCATTGGTAGCCTCTCTGTTTGTGAATATAGCGTCTGATGTTACTAGGAGATACAATTCTACAGCAAAGTCCCTTAACTTCTGACTCTTACATTCTCTACTTTCCGTCTTCCACAGTGTTGCCTGAATGTGTGGGAGTTTTGTAGATGTAGGAATTGGGACTGGGCTCCACACTCTCAGCATTGATTGATTGTGGGTTTTTTTGTAGTAGTCTCATCTGTTGCAAAGAGGAGTTTCTTTGATGGGGGTTGAAAACTAACTACATTTACCAAACTAAAATATCCCTTCCTAGAGGGAGACATGGCAAGTGTGGCTTATTTTATTTTTAAGGAAAGTTTAGGTAGAATGCTACAAAGCGGAGCTGGGTGATTACTGGGGTACTACCAGGAACCCATTGTTCATTTGTTATTTTTGTCCAGATACCTGGCAGTTATGTAGGGCCGGCCTTGGGTTGGCAGATCCTTCTAGGTCAGGCTTCCTGAGTGTTTCACATCTGGCTAGACCTTGACTTTTCAAGTTTTGTTTAGCCACTGGATGTATTAGGAAGCCATCGTTTTTTTCAAGATCTCAAGACATTTGTTCTTTCACTGCTTCATCAAACTTAAGAGCTGTATATTCAACTTAAGATACAACTGTTAACTGTAGAGACACATATGTTTTCTGTCCAGATGAATTGTAAGTTTCTTAAGCGTAGTCACCAAAATGAAAACATTTTTTGTTGCTTTCATTGTCTATCATTGCTTTGATGTTTTGTGTGTTTTAAATACCATTTGAGAAGCATAGAACAGAGGGTGTCAACAAAAGGTAATCTCAGTTTGTGCTTTACTTTTTTCCTTCCCTTTCTCTTGTGAGACAAACACACACAAAACTATTTTAGAATACCTCTTGAAGACTCTGGAGCATAATTCACTAAGAGTTTTGTTATGTTATATGAAAGGAAGACTTCATAGTATAGAACTAGTTTTGTACATTTTTCTTGTAATAAATGAATTGAAGATTCAGGTTCTGATTATGAGAAAAGGCAGTTGAAGCTTGAGCTATTTAGTATAATAGGAATTTCAGTAATTTTTATTTATGGAAAGTTAACTTTTACTGTTTTTGTTGTTGTATGTGTATGTAACAAGTCCATCACATAAAGTGTTATACATATGAAGTATGTATGTATAAGGGTTTTTAATGCAGCTTATATATGAATAAGGCTAGAGCTTTCATTTGCTCCGTGTAAGTGGTGTGTATGTAGATTTTAATAGTTATAGATTTTTTTTTCTGTGATGAAACACTATAACCAAAAGCAGCTTACAGAAGAAACAGTTTATCTTGGCTTATGGTTTCAGAGGGGTAATAGTTCATCATTGAAGAGAAAAGCCATGGCAGCAACTGGCAGGCATGGCAATAGGAGCAGAAAGCTGAGTTAACATTTCTTCAAACAGAAAACAAAGTGGGGAAAATGAGCTAGATAGTGGAGAGAGGCTGTAAACCCTCAAAGCCAGCCACTGGTGATATACTTCCTACTGCCATCCTCCACCTCCTAAAGGTTCCATGACCTCCCCAAATGGCACCACTGAGGACTAAATGTTTAAATATGTGAAGCTATGGGGGACATTTCTCATAAAATGACCACAGGGTTGAAAGAGTATGTGTACATATAGGGAAGTAAGATACAGGGGAGTTTGCTAGAGAAATATTTAGTAAGTCTTAAAATTCTTTGAGCAAAATAATGGCAGAGGGCCAGTGACAGTTGAGAAGGTAGGAAATTGTTAAGATTTTTTGGAGTTTTGTATTTGGTGATGAAGTTTTAAGAAAATGTTAAGACAGTTGTTGCATGTAAAAGAAAAATGCATCTAGAGTATGAATGTTTAAAACATTCTAAGGTAAGATGGAATATAGGCAACATTTTGGACAAAAAAGTGAAGAGCTGTCATGGAGATGCTGTTTGAAAAATTACTTATGTAAAGCTTTGGGAAATATTCTTTGGACATGTATTATTGTTTGTATTCATTTTGTTTAGTGTGATGACATTCCTGGGTTATGGGATTGTATGTGTGTATACTCATGTGTAGAGGACTTTCTAAAATTTCCTCCTCCATTTTGATATATGTCTCTTGTCTCAGCCCTTGCTTAATTTCTCCGCAAACTCTACTTGACTTTTGTCATTGATTTAATTAATCACAATTACTGAGAAAGCATCTTTCAACTGTGTACTTACTTCAAAGTGTACCCTCCTTACGCAAAAATGCATACATGCATTAATGGGGCACATATTAACAAATCAGGGTGATTAATATATCCATCACCATAAGACCTATCTCTCTTGTGAACATTGATGCAGAAATAATAAAATACTTGCAAACCGTATCCGAGAACACATAAAAGATATCATCTACCATGACCAAGTAGGCTTCATCCCAGGCATGCAGGGGTGGTTCAATATACGGAAATCCATCAATGTGATCCACCATATAAACAACCTGAAGGAGAAAAACCACATGATCATCTCCTTAAATGCCAAAAAGCATTTGACAAAATCCAGCACCGATTCATGTTTAAAGTCTTGGAGAGATCAGGGATACAAGGCACATACCGAAACATAGTAAAGACAATATACAGCAAGACTACAGCCAACATCAAACAAACAGAGAAACTTAAATCAATCCCACAGAAATCAGGGACAAAGCAAGGCTGCCCACTCTCCCCATATCGCTTCAACATAGTATTTGAAGTCGTAGCTAGAGCAATAACACAACTAAAAGGAGATCAAGGGGTACAAATCGGAAAGGAAGAAGTCAAAGTATCACTATTTACAGATGATATGATAGTATACATGAGCACCCCCCCCCCCCATCCAACCAGAGAACTCTTTCAGCTGATAAACACCTTTAGCCAAGTGGCTGGATACAAAATTAACTCAAAAAAATCAGAAGCCCTCCTATATACCAAAGGGCTGAGAAAGAAATTAGGGAAACAAGACCCTTCCTGTTTGGAAAAAAAAAAAAAAGTCTCTGAAGAAAGAAATTGAAGAAGATGGAAAGATCTCCCATGCTCATGGATTGGTAGGATTAACATAGTAAAAATGGCCATCCTGACAAAAGCAGTCTACAGATTCAGTGCAATTCCCATCAAAATACCAAGACAATTCTTTACAGACTTTGAAAGCACAATTCTCAATTTCATATGAAAAAACAAAAAACAGAATTGCCAAACGACCCTGTACAACAACAGATCATCTGGAGGTATCTCCGTCCCTGATTCCATGTCTTTTGGATATATACTCAGTAGGATGGCTAGATTGTGGCAATTTGTTTTTTAGTTATGGATTGAACGTGCTCCCTAGTTTTCCATTACTGTACTAATTGACAACTCCACTGAATTCTTTCCTCTCTCCACATCCTTGTCAGCACTTATTTCTTCATCTATTTTTGATAGCTATTCTCATTAAAATGAGCTGTGGTGGTTTTGATTCACATTTCTTCCTTGAGTAGCACACTAAGTTATTTTTTAGGAAATGTTTAAGAAGTTTCATTTATGATGATTGTAACAGTGAATAAAATGGAAGAAATTACCTACCCACAGGGAGTTAATTATTTTGTTATCAAGAAACCTTTAAGACATTCTGTAAAACAGCAAGATTCATTGCATAAATCTTTTCAAAGATCTTAGAACACAATCTCTGTTTTAACTGTCATTTCATACCTTTGATAAATTAAAAATCATTCTTTTTTTTTTTTAAGAAAAAAATTATCCACATTAAATATACTGAAACTTCATTAATGTAATGCTAGTGCTCTGGGTTTTATATAGTTTCATATATATATATATATATATATATATATATATATATATATATATAT
>NW_026596120.1:10481864-10602550 GCF_907164565.1 Psammomys obesus
ATATATATATATATATATTTTTTTTTTTTTTTTTTTTACAGTGTTAACTGGAGTAGATTTTTAATTTGGGAAACATTAATACTGTTTGGTTTTAAACTGACTGTCCAGTTATCAAGCTAAAGACATGGCAAAAAAATATCAGACTTTGAAGTTTCGATCAGTCACTAGTCATACAAAAATAGGAGTTACAAATCCAAACTACAGTAACTTTTTATTTGTATTTACCCATTGTGTCATCTCACAAATTCTGACTGAATGACTTATGATGATAAATGGGGCTCCTATTTGTTTAATTCTTTCAAGAGTCTCCCTCACTTTTGTAAGTTTGTTTGATTATGTCTCTGAGTGTTCTTCGTTATGTCATTAACCTTTTTGGTTGTTTAGATTTCTGTTTTTACTGACATTTGTAATTTTTCTGTCTGTTTCCAAAAACATTTTTTATTGTTAAATTTTATTTGTCATTTTATTCTACACATGTGCGATTCTGTTGCTGCCTTAACATCCACACTATATTTTTGGGGAAAAAAAAAGGGGACAATAGTTTGCCTATTGTCTCCTCAAAGACCTTTTTGAATGGTCTTTAAATGCTATATTTTCTTTCTACATTTTGGTCCTTCCCATGTTCTTAATTCATTCTTGTAGTCCATAGTTACAAAATTATTGTTTAAAATGTATTTTGGTTCAGGAATTTTATGTCTAATTTATTTGCTTTTTTGTTCAAATTTCCATTCTAGTATTCTGCTAAAATATATAAATGAATTATTATTATTTTTTTTCTGATTCCATTGTGTTTCATTTTTTAGCTCAGTGTCTCAGGCAGGAAAGTAGAACTTATATTTTTAGTTACCATAAGCAAGTTGAAGGTCGATGCCCTGTTTGTAAATATTTCTAGGAATAGACAGTGTTTGACATTGATTTCAAACAAACATAATTAACGCAAATATCCAGTTACATGGGAAATGCCATTTGAAGTTTGTTAAGTGTCTTAATCCATTTCATCCTTATTTTTCATATCATTTATTCATTTACTTTACATTCTGATCACAGCCTTCCTTCTCCCAGTACCCCTTTTAACACAACCCCCTTCCCCATCCAATTTCTCCCTCTCTTTCTCCTCAGAGAATGGGGAGGTCTTACATGGTTATTAACTTGCTCTGCCACAATAAGTCACTTCAGGACTAGGCACATCCTCCAACTGAGGAGAGACAAGGCAGCCCAGTTAGGGGGACCCCTTCAAAGGGAGGCAACAGAGTCAGAGAGGGACCCTGCTTTAGTTGTTGGGGGATACACATGAAGATCAAGATACGCATCTGCTACCTAGGTGTAATGGGCCTAAGACCAGTCCATGTATGCTCTTTGGTTGCTCCATCAGTCTCTGAGCCTCCACCGGCCCAGGTTAGTTGACTTTGTAAGGCTTGTTGTGGAGTTCTTAATGCCTCCACCTCCCTCCGTCATTCCCCCAATTCTTCCATTGGATTCCCCAAGCTCTGTCTAATGTTTGGCTGTGAGTTTATGCATCTGTTTCCATCAGTTACTGAGTGAAACTTCTCAGAGGAGTTATGCTAGCTCCTGTCTACGAAGCATAGTAGAGTAACATTGATAGTGGAGGGGTTGGTTCTCTTCCCTGGGGAGGGTCTCAAGTAGGGCCCGTCTTTGGTTTACCATTCCCTCAAGCTTTACTTTCTTCCTCTCTGTCCCTGCACTTCTTGTAGGCAGGACATATTTTGGGTTGAAGGTTTTGTTGGGTGGGTGTTTTTATCCCTCCACTGGAAGTCCTGCCTGGCTACAGGAGGTGGCCACTTAGGGGCTCCATATCTGCTGCTGCTATGAGTCTCAGCTAGGGTGAGCTGAGTCTAAGGTGACCCCTAGACCCTAGACTTCCTGAAGCCTCCCCATATCCCAGGTCTCTGGCAGGTCCCAGAGATGCCCCCACCTCCCATTTCTGCGCTCTCACCCAATCCTGTCTACCTTGCTCTCTCTATTCCTAATCACCCTGATTCCCTCTGCATTCCCTCTCTTACCCATTTCCCTCCTTCCATCCACCTTCAATGCCTATTTTACTTATCTTTCTGAGTGAGTTTCAAGCATCTTCCCTTGACCCCTCCTTGTTACTTATCTTCTTTGGGTCTGTGGATTGTAGCATTCTTATCCTGTACTTTATGGCTAATATCCACTTAAAAGAAGTACATACCATGTGTCTCTTTCTGGGTCTGGGTTACCTCACTCAAGATGATATTTTCTTGTTGCTTTCATTTGCCTGCAAACTTCATGATATATCCTTGTTTTTAATAGCCTAGTAGTTTTCCGTTGTGTAAATGTACCACATTTTCTTTATCCATTCTTTGTTTGAGGGACATTTGGGTTATTTTCAGTTTCTTGCTATTATGAGTAAAGCTGCTATGAACATAGTTGAGCAAGTGTCTTTGTGGTATGGTGGAGCATCTTTTGGATATATGCCTAGGAGTGGTCTTGAGGTAGAACTATTCTTAATTTTCTGAGAGACTACCAGAGTGATTTTCATAGTGGTTGTACAAGTTTCACACTTCTACCAGCAATGGAGGAGTTTTTTTTTTTTTTTTTTTTTTTTGTCCACATTCTCTACAGCATATGCTGACACTTGAGTGTTTGGTCTTAGCCATTCTGACGTGTGTAAGATGAAAAATCAGTCGTTTTGATTTGCATTTTTTTGATAACTAAGAATGTTAACATTTATTTAAGTGCTTCTTGGCTATTTGAGATTCCTCTGCTGAGAAGTCTCTGTTTACCTCTGTATCCCATTTTTTAATTAGGTTATTTGGTTTGTTGGTGTTTAATTTCTTGAGTTCTTTATATATTTTTGGATATTAGCTCTTTGTCGGATATAGGGTTGGTGAAGATCTTTCTCATTCTGTTTGCTGCTGTTTTGTTCTATTGACAGTGTCCTTTTCAGTTTCATGAGGTTTCATTATGTTGATCTTAGTGCCCTGAGGTATTGGTATTCTGATCAGGAAGCTGTCTCCTATACCACCTAGTTCAAGGCTATTCCCCACTTTCTCTAAAATTGTTTCTCTGTGTCTTCTGGAAATGTTTGGAATGTTTGTCTCATATATACATTGTCTAAGATTCTTTAGGAAGATGATGATGATGATGATGATGATGTGTGTGTGTGTGTGTACGTGTGTGCGTGAAAATGGGCAACCTATTTTTTTTAAAATATATCTTGTGATGGATTTTGTTAAAACTGGACATCTTAAATGTATTTTAATACTGTGAATTAGCCCAGTCTCTGTTTTTGATGATGATATCTGTTGAGGGCTATGCATGTTTATTTTCCTTAAACTATTTTTTCATTGTCTTTTTTGATCACCAAATAAGTAACATGACTGGTTTCACTGAAGAACTGAAACCAAAATGGAAATTTTTTTTTTTTTTTGCAGATTGGTTTATTAGCCAAGGTATTAATTTCCTTCAGTGTCCTGTTCACATGAGTGTCTGCTTTTATCTTCATATTTTACTAGCATAAACTTTAGCAATTATTGAGAGATGTCCTCTTTGACATCAGGCAGAATGCAGCTCTGGACATGCATATGTAGATGATAACTCTTGAGTCTTTGTAATCATTATTTCCAGGCTTGCTTCTTTGGTTATCTGTTGCTCATTTCATAGAATAGGACTTCTTGAACTTTTTCAATGATCTACTTTTTTGTCATGTAAAATAGACATACAAGTGAAACATTTGTTGATAATAAATTATAAAAATATATTTAAAATTTTTGGTATACATAAAATTTTTCCATTTTAAATAGAAAATCAAATTTGCACACTGACGTGTATCTTTATTCATTTTAACATGATAAATTAAGTCTTAGCTGAAATTCTCATTCAGGGACCAGAGCATCTTTTATGTTTTTAGAGTTAGTGACATTTCATTTTTGTAATTTTCAATGCTGAGAAGTTCACTGCACAGGAATATGTAGTACAGAATAGTGGGATGTTGAGGGCCATTTAAAAAGAAAAACACTAGGAATTTCTGCCAACAATTTTTAAGATAAAATTTAAATAATCAACTCAAAATCAAATATTCAAATTCAGATGTAATTCATCCTGAAGGTACACTGATTTGATACTTAAGTTGTGGAATGATGGTAGGAAAAGATTAAATGTCTTTTTTTTTTTTTAACTAAATTGTCTTTTTGTAAGGGTAGAAAATGCTGTATATAAAGTTTAAAAAAATACAGTTCATAACAGTTAAAGTGTGAACCAAGGTGTTTCAGATAGTGTTTCTTGGCATTCCATGCCATCATCGCAATGCATTACAAAGTGTCCATATTATATGTTTAGAAGCAAGGATACATAGATGTGGTACAATGTATCATGGGCAAGTGCTGCCAGAAAACACCTCAGATTTCTTGAATATTTGATTTTGAATTAAGTTTTTGTCATTGAATATTCAAAACTTTGAACTGTTGCCAATTTTTTTACAGCCCTACATTTAATTATATAACTACCAGATGGATTATGAGGCACAGTTAAAGAAGATAGTCATAGACTCTCTTTTGTCCCATGCAGCTGTTTTTGATATATTTAAATCCACTTAACAGATACCAGGTGTGGTGGAGCTCTTCAAAGTATATAGCTATCACTTTTGGAGAGAAGGTTCTTGTGTTTTTTACTTTTCCTCCTCCAAGTACACCAAAAAATGGTTTTACTATTCAAATTGACTTTCTTTTTGGGAGATCAGGAATGGTAGGCAGTTAAGGAAATGCTGTGGGGTTTTCTTTTTTTCTTTTTTCCTTTTTCCCCTGTAAATTTAGAAGATGTTTTTCTTTGTTAGACACTTTTCCTTGTATTTATAAGATTGAAGATTTCTAAAGGCAAATGGGATAGACATCGGAAGAGGGTGAAAACAAGGAACAAGACAGGAGCCTACCTACAGAGGGCCTCTGAAAGACTCTACCCAGCAGTGTATTAGAGCAGATGCTGAGACTCATAGCCAAACTTTAGGCAGAGTGCAGGGAATCTTAAGAAAGAAGGGGGTGATAGAAAGACCTGGAGGGGACAGGAGCTCCACAAGGAGAGCAATAGAACCAAAAAATCTGGCCCAGGGGTCTTTTCTGGACTGATACTCTAACCAAGGACCACACATGGAGATAACCTAGAACCCCTGTACAGATGTTGCCCATGGCAGCTCAGTATCTAAGTAGGTTCCCTACTAAGGAGAACAGGGACCGTCTCTGACATAAATTCAGTGGCTGGCGGTTTGATCACCTCCCCCTGAAGGGGTGGGGTGGGGGTGCAGCCTTGCCAGGCCACAAAGAAAGACAATGCAGCCAGTCCTGATGAGACCTGATAGGCTAGGGTCAGATGGAAGTGGAGGAGGACATCTATCAGTGGACTGGGAAGGGGCATGGGAGGAGAAGAGGGAGGGAGGGTGAGATTGGAAGGGACTGATGGAGGGGGCTACAGCTGGGGTAGAAAGTGAATAAATTGTAATAAAGTTTTTTTTATAAAGACTGAAGATTTCTATAAAAGCTGATTTGTGTTTGTGTCGGGGCGGGGCAAGGTCGATCAATTTTGCTAACCAAAATTACTTTGTAGGGAGAGCTGATTTTGTTGTTGTTGGTCCCTATTCTGCTACTTTCTGTGTGTTACTCTATTTTTGTTATTTAGCATATTAATTAGGGTTGACTTATTTTCTGTCAGTATTTGAAAGATGCTTTTATTGTCTTTAGGCTGATAGTTTTCATCAAGAAATCTCCTGTAGTTTGATGTGTCATACATTTAGCTTCCTCTTAAAATTTCTCTTTATCTTTAGGTAGCTTTTAAAGCAAATTTAATACTTTGGAATATTCTGCTTAGAAAATTTCTGATTTTTACATTTTTAAAACTATCTGCCAAGCATTGGTGGCACACTTTTGTCTAGCACTTGGGAGACAGAGGCAGGTGTATCTCTCTGAGTTTAAGACCAGTCTGGCCAAACAGACACAGTGAGTTCCAGGACAGCCAAAGCTACACAGAGAAACTCTGTCTCACCCCCTCCCCCCAAGTCATTATTATTTTTTTAAATTTCTCTTTTGTGTTTTTTGTTTTTGTTTTTTTTTTTTTTTAATCTTGTCGGGGGACTTTGGTTTTAGGTGTATTTTTCTATTTGCTTTTGTATTATGGTATCTTGCGGCTATTCTTATTCTTAGTCCTATGCCTTTTTCCTTTTTTTTTAATCAGACTTGTTTTCAGAGCAATTTTAGGTTTGCAGTGAATTTGTAGAGAAAATACAGGAAACTAATGTTAAGTATTTCATGCTTATGCATGCTCCGCTTTTCGTACAAGTATCAGCTTAGAGTGGTACACTTCTTATAACTGTTGACCCTGTGTGTTGATACTTGCCATTATTATTCAAATGCCATTATCATGCCGTTATCAGTTCTCCGTTATATTGATGTTATATATCATAATGATTTTGACAAATGTATAGTGACATGTATCTGTTACTTAGGAGCATTTCACCACAGTGAAATCCTCTGTGCTCTCCCTGGTCATTTCGTCGGTCCCCTTAACTTCTGACAGTCACTCTTCACCATAGTTTTATCTTTTCAAGAATATTATGTAATCAGAGTTATGCAAAAGTGCAGCCTTTCAGATGGCTTCTTTTATTTAAAGTTTCCCCATTTCACTTCATGGCTTGATGGAGCAATTATTTTTCACATCGAGTAATATTTGGATGCCAAAGCTTGTTTGTTTATCTACTCACCTTCTAAAAGGCTTCTTGGTTACTTCCAAGTTTGAATATTTAGGAATAAAAGTAATGAATATCCTTGTCCAAGTGTTGTTGTGGATATAGGGTTTTAACTACTTTGT
This sequence comes from Psammomys obesus, assembly GCF_907164565.1. Taxonomy (NCBI): domain Eukaryota; kingdom Metazoa; phylum Chordata; class Mammalia; order Rodentia; family Muridae; genus Psammomys; species Psammomys obesus. The sequence continues at coordinate 10,488,699 of NW_026596120.1, forward strand.
AAGTATCAAATAGTGTGGTCATAGGTACTGTGGATTGATGTATCATGATATTTTCTTTTTATTTAAAAATAATTTTTTTCTTTTTTTTAATTAACAGGCTTGCCTTTGAAGTTGCATAATAGTTTTGAATTATACAGAACTTTCTATATTTTGGAATAACCTCTCCAGCAATGATTACTTCAGAGTTACCAGTGTTGCAGTAAGTATTATTATTTTCTTTTTTCGTTTAGAGAAACATGAGTATAACATTACAGGATTTTTGATGAGGTATATCAAATGTATTCTGTTGAGGCAATATATTTGAAATGTAAAGAATATGATATGAGATTACTCTGCCCATCCATGCCCTTTGCTGTTGGAATGTTAGCATCTTTCCTGATACTGAATAAATCAGATATTAATGGTTTTATATCATGAGTTAGCCATTTATAACCCTGATGTGACATGCTATTTTGATAATAAAATTGGATCAGAGCTGTACTTATTTCGTACATACTGATTCCAGTTTCTTCGTTATATGCTATGATAGCAATTTCTTTTGTTTGGAAGGTCAAAGATATTCAGTCTTGCTATTTAAAAGAATTTATTAATCTTTGCCCTATATTGTACCTTTAAATTACATTTACTTTTAAATTGATTTCTTTCATTAAGGTTCCTTCTTTTATATTAAAATTGATTATTGAGGCATTCCAGTTTCTAGAAGAATCTCAGGGAATACCGGTTGGTGTGTGAAGGTGATATATCATTAGGCTTGTTGGATTTGTAGGACCGACTTGAAGTTGGAGATTATTATAGAATTTATAGAAAATGTTACAGTCATGCAACAGCAGATATTGTTTCTTATCATTTGCATCAAGATGTAAATTGAGTATTTGTGTATTTTGATGCTATACAATAATGATAATTTAGCTATAATAATCGAGTTATCTGTTTAGGTTAAGTTTGATTATAGTTCAGTTACAAATATCTTTCCTAGGAGATAGCCTTCTGGTTGTTTTCCTGGAAGCTTTAAGACTGAAAGCTTTGTTTTTGTAAACATTTTGAAATGTAGGAGATAAAATTTAAGTTTTTTTTTTTTTTTTTTAATGTTCTTACTCCATTCTTCTTTACTGCGTATTGTGGGCATAATACTGAGTCTGTAGGTCTTTGCATAGTCTTTATTTTGTTCTTAAGAACTCTTGCTTTCACTCATCCAGCATACTGTGCTTTATTTTAGGTATATGCCTGGCAGAACTCCTCTTATTCTTTAAAGTTAGGATAGGTGTTCCTCTGTGCTCCTAAATTTCCATTTTTTTCTCCTAGCATTGCCTTTCACATAATGCTCCTTATTGCTTCCTTATATAATAATAAGCTTTTTCTGTCCGACTGTAGTGTACTTACTAGATATTAGACAGGCCCCACATTAATAACTGATAATATTTGAAACAGGCTTATTTAAATTATATTTGTATTTAAAGAGATTGTAGTGTTAATAATATTAGGTATTGTTCTTTGTAACTGAAAAATTATGGAAAATTTTAACTCTCTAATATGTCATTGTGGTAAACTGAGATCTGGGAGTGCTTCGGTTGAATAAGCCAGCTGGAGAGGGTATTCTTGGTTGAGCTTTAATAAACTTTTTTGAGAGTATACACTTATCTGGGGGTTTTGTGGTTATGTCTGCTTTATTATCTTGTTTAATCTACCCATCTATCTAGGTATGTACACAGTTGTGTAACTTTGTGTCAGTGTGAGAAAAATGCCTGAGCCAGTCAACTTAGAATAAGACTTTTTTTTTCCCATGTCCATTTTCAAAGTTTTATCTTAGGATTGATTTTTGCCTGTATGAACTTTAGACCTGTTGTAATGCAGTTTATCATAGTAGGTGGTATGGAGTGAAGTAGCCTGCTTACCCCATTATAGCGGGAAACAGTGAAAGGGAAAGGGAAGGCAGTCCCAGAATCTCTTTCATTGTTGTGTCTCTATTAGGCCTCATTTCTTAAAGGTCCTACCATCTTTCATTAGTTCCATGGGCTAGTGACCACACCTTTAAGATACAGGAATTGGGAGAGACTCCAATCACAGAATTCTTCATGTGGCTGGATATGGCTATGCCCATCTCCTAATGCAATAGTTTGCAAACAATTTTCTGTTCCAGCATTGACCTAGTCCAGCCAGATTCAAAATCTCCTATGAGATAACATGACAAAATCAGTTGTAGGTCAGAAAACATATTTACCTACTTCTAAGTTATAGTGGCACAAGAAAAATTCTTATTCCCAAAGGGATAAATAGGAAAACAAAAAGGAGAAATTAGACCAGAGTAGGACTAAAACCCAGCAGCAAAACATTAAATCCTCTATCTCTGTGTTTGTAATTCTGAGGAAATGGTAGTGTGTTATGAACGCCAAAGAGCTTGGACAGTTGCTGTTTGTATGGTCACTCTTTTGTCCTGATTTTGCTGGACCTGGAGCTTCTTCTATTTTCCTGACATCTTTGATTTTTACCCTGTCTCCATTAGAGCTTCAGCTTCACCTTTATCGCTTCTCTTGCCACCTTGCCAGGATTCTGAGCCTGATGTGTACTTTCTTGCCATTCTGGCTTTCTTACTTGAAATTTCCCTGGAAGCCTCCATGACTCTTTACCTCACTTTTGCATTCCAGCAAACCAAATTAATTCCAGCAGAAATAATTTGCAAAATGACAGGGTCTGCCTCTAATGCCGCTGCACTCAGTTTCCTAGATAGTTTCCCTGTATCTGTTTGAGCAGAGCCAACTGGAGTCTTCTTAAAGAACTGTCTCCCTAGGTTCTCTTATCACACCTGTGTGGGTGTGATGAGTGAAGGCATTGATTCCTGAGAAAACAGTAAGGCATCTTTTGTTGTTACAGTGCAGGGCACTTAACTTTCTTTGTGATGGTAGTACTTGTAGCCTCAGCCACATCCTCTTTGGTAGTACCTTTAGCCACACTCCTTGTTTTCATGGAAGTGCCACATTTTTTTCAAATCCTTTCTGGTTTGTAGTGTTTTGCTCTCAATTACTATTGTTTTTCATTTTTACTGTATTTTTTGTTCTTTTTTGTATGAAATTCTTTTATTTTAATTTTAATTTTTTATATTAATTATTATGTACAGTTTGTTCACATTGTATCTGAGCTGTAGCTCACTCTCTCATTCCCTCCCAATCCCACCATTCCTCCCTCTTCTCATCCCATGCCCCTCTCCAAGTCCACTGATAGGGGAGGTCCTCCTCCTCTTCCATCTGACCCTAGCCTATCAGGTCTCATCAGGACTGGCTGCATTGTCTTCCTCTGTGGCCTGGTAAGGCTGCTACCCCCTCAGGGGGAGGTGATCAAAAAGTCAGCCACTGAGTTTATGTCAGAGACAGTCCCTGTTCTCCTTAGTAGGGAACCCATTTGGATACTGAGCTGCCACGGGCTACATCTGTACAGGGGTTCTAGGTTATCTCCATGCATGGTCCTTGGTTGGAGTAGCAGTCTCAGAAAAGACCCCTGAGACCAGGTTTTTTGGTTCTGTTGCTCTCCTTGTGGAGCTCCTGCCCCTTCCAGGGCTTTCTATCTCTTCCTTCTTCCATAAGATTCCCTGCATTCTGCCCAAAGTTTGGCTATGAGTCTCAGCATCTGCTTTGATACCCTGCTGTGTAGAGTCTTTCAGAGGCCCTCTATGGTAGGTTCCTATCCTTTTCTCTGTTTTCTCCCTCTTCTGATGTCCGTCCTGTTTGTCTTTCCGAATGAGGATTGATGATCTAATCAGGGTCCTCCTTCTTGCTTAGCTTCTTTAGGTGTACAGATTTTAGTATGTTTATCTTATCTTATATGTCTAGTATCCACTTATAAGTGAGTATATACCATGTCTTTCTTTCTGCTTCTGGAATACTTCACTCAGGATGATCTTTCCTAGTTCCCACCATTTGCCTGCAGATTTCATGATTTCCTTGTTTTTAATTGCTGAGTAGTATTTATTCCGTTGTGTAAATCTACTACAATTTTTGTATCCATCCCTCCATTGAGGGACATCTGGGTTGTTTTCAGGCTCTGGCTACCAAGAATAAAGCTGCTATGAACATGGTTAATCAAATGTCCTTGTTGTGTACTTGAGCGTATTTTGCATTGATGCCTAGGAGTGATATAGCTGGATCTTGAGGTAGCACTATTTCTAATTGTCTGAGAAAGCACCAGAATGATTTCCAAAGTGGTAGTACAAGTTTACATTCCCACCTGCAATGGAGGAGGGTTCCCCTTTCTCCACATCCTCTCCAGCATGTGTTGTCACTTGAGTTTTTGATCTTAGCCATTCTAATGGGTGCAAAGTGAAATCTCAGGGTCGTTTTGATTTGTTTTTAAGTGTTTCTCTGCCATTCGATATTCCTTTAGAAGAATTCTCTGTTTAGCTCTGTACCTTATTTTTTAATTGGATTACTTGATTTGTCGGTGTTTAACTTCTTGAGTTCTTTATGTATTCTGGATATCAGCCCTCTGTCAGATATACGGTTGATTAAGATCCTTTCCCAGTGTGTAGGCTGTCGTTTTGTTCTGACAACAATGTCCTTTGCTTTACAGAAGCTTTTCCATTTCATGAGGTCCCATTTATTGATTGTTGATCTTAGAGTCCCTGTTCCCATTACTAGGAAACCCACTTGGATACTGAGCTGCCATGGGCTACATCTGTACAGGGGTTCTAGGTTATATCCATGTGTTGTCCTTGGTTGGAGTATCAGTCCCTGGGCCCAGGTTTTTTTTGGCTTTATTGGTCTCCTTGTGGAGCTCCTGTCCCCTCCAGGTCTATCTCTCCCTTCTTCCATAAGATTCCCTCACTCTGCCCAAAGTTTGGCTCTGAGTCTCAGCATCTGCTTTGATACCCTGCAGGGTAGGGTGTTTCAGTGACCCTCTGTGGTAGGCTCCTGTCATTTTCCCTGTTTTTTCCCTCTTCTGATTTCGGTCCCATTTGCCTTTCTGAGTGAGGATAGTTATTTTTTTAACTTTTAGTTTTTGTAAATGTATATCATGAGTGTTTATCTTCATGTATGTATGCGTACCACATGCATACTTGGTTCTTGTGGAAGTCACAAGAAGGTAACTTCCTTGACACTGGAGTTACAGACAGTTGTTAGCTACCATGTAGGTGCTGGGAACTGAAGTTGGGCTTTTTGCAAGAACAAGTGTTCTTAATCAGTTTTCCCGTTCTCTACCCACAGTAGTAGGATATTAATCATACTGTTATTGGTAAGGCCCAGAGTGTGATTGAAGACTTGAGGTGAGGAAAAGTACAGCTTTTTATTGTGTTCTTAAGTCTTTTTTCACTTTTTGATATTGAAGACTTCTACATGCTAATATGCATATATACAAAACAGTGTACTATCAGTTGTTAACAAAAGTTCCGACTTTTTACACTGGCTGCAGTTGACAGTATTATTTCTCAATTCATACTTACAATATGGTTTCTTTTGTTACTAAACTTTATTATTCCAGCACAAATCAATTACATTAATGGCTTACTTTCTCTACGATGGATCTGGATATCTCCTGTAGTCATCTTGGAGCTTTCTCTAATGTTTAGTAGCTTTTAGTTAGTTTGTCTAGCTTAGATAAATACAAATAGTTAGCATTTCAGTATCCTCACATGGAAATACAAGAATTTAAATCCAGTTTGAAATTAAACAGACTCTACCATGTCTTAAATCTGTGACAGTAGATCAGTTTTTCAGATGGTCTCATTTATAAAACTTAGATAGTAATACATTTCTAACCTTATTTATGCACCTTTTGCCAAAACATATACTAATAGCAGTATATGCTAAACCATATGAGAGATTATCTGTTTGTACTGAAATGAATAAATGCAAATTACAAAGAATTGAACCAAATAAGAATGACTAGATCAACGATGGACAAATGACTACTAATAATTCTGATTTTTAAGGGTCTCCTCCCACAAAAAGAAAAACCTCAATATGGTTATTCGTATAGGTATCACAAGGCCCTGACTTTCCCCAACATTTGCAGGTAGCCAAAGGCTACTTGGAGAGAGAGCGAAAGAGAGAGAGAGAGAGAGCTCATGATACCATGTGTCTTATAAGGCCATCACCCTTTTCAATGATGTTTAGATGGTTAACCTTTGCTGGAGATGTTTTCTTTTTGTCCTAAGTACTGTATAGTTGTCTCTTGTAAGCAATCCTGATTAAACTGACTGTTTAACCAAAAAAAAAAAAAAAAAAAAAAAAGTAAACTTGTTTCTTGAACATAACTGTGTTTGTCCATTAAATTTTATGTGTGTCCATATCTATCCTGTGGGGCCAGAAGTCTAGTACAAGTCTAAAGTAGTTGCTGTGTGGTTCTTTAAGAAAAAGCTAGCTGGCCCTGATTATTATTCACATTATTTATATTTGGAATATATCTGGCATATTTCAAATGACAGATTCCCTTCAAAAACTGAATGTTAGTAGCACTAGTATTTTAGACTGGATTGCACATCGAAATGGGTATAGTACCCAACATGGAGGCTATGGTAGAGACAGGGAGATAAAGTGAGGGCTTTCCCCCTATTTTTAAAGTCATGGTAATAATGGAACAAATGAGACCACTGATTTTCCTTTCTTTTTCAAATACTCCCAGACCCTATCCCTTGCCTATATTCTCACATCCTTTTTTTTTTTTTTTTTTTTTCCCTTTCTGGTGAGAGACTGTTACACTATAGAGCAATATGTGTGTTTGCAAGAAGCACAAAAGAATAACAATTTTATGAATTTGAGTGACAGTATAATTTTAAAGGTACTAAGTTTTATAAAAATTTTAAATATACACTAATTTTAAAAATTAGTTGATTGTCATTTCTACAAACATAAATCTAGAAGCAAGTCTAATTGCAATAGAATTAATTTTGATATTTGAATTTGAGGTGGCTTTAAGAAGCATTTCACTCATACAAGTTAACAATCTTGAATTAAAGATCTGGAATGTGGTCAAATGTTCTGCTAAGGGATTAAATTTATGTATAATAATTTTACACACAATGCACATTATGTGTAAGATCTCCAAAGGAATGCAGTGCAATAAAAATAGCAGAATTACAGACATTAAAAATTGAACTTTAAGGAAAGGATCAATACAAAGAGGGAACCAAGACGAAGAAGAGTGTTAGGGAAGCAAATTGAGAAATTTGAGTTGGACTTACTATTGGGTGTGTATTCTTTTTGTTATTTTATTTTCAGTTTTCTGTATACCTTTAAAAATGTTCTTAAGGTACAATTCAGTGCTGTGTTGGTTAGTCAGAATCAGAGCCTAGAATATTTTTGAATTTTTATAAGCCGATTTAGTATAATACAGCTATTATAAAAAGTTAAATTATGTAAAAATTAAATGAAGTAAAGCAGTGTCTGGGATGATGGCTTAGAGGCTAAATACAAGTATTCACAGGCAAGAGTACTTTGGGGTGAACACGTATAGCTGTATACCACGTGTACTTACTGTGGGGAAAAAAGAAATGAAATAAATCACATTGAAATAAAACATGTAAAAATCGCCATTTTACAATTAGAAAGTATATCATTGTTGTCTTGAGGTTGTTATTTTTATTTCATACATGTGGTATAAATGGATTTTCTTTTTTCCTTTATTTGGAAATAAGTTTTAATAGTATGCTATTTATCACTTTCCAGTGATGGTGTGTTGATAGTTTGAAATTGGTTTTAGGGAGAATATTTATACCAAGAAAACTAGCAAATGCTATACATAATGACTTTATCTGTTATTTGTACACTTAAGAAAATGATAAATTGTTACTAACATGGATTAAAGTTAAAGGTTCATCAGAGTCAGTTATAATAGCTTTCAGTGTTGGAAATACTGTTTCAGAACAGTATTGTATTATGTTTGAACTATTATCTGATTCAGCAAAAAGTCACTCCAGCATTGACTACCAAGTGAAGGTGCTACAGGTGTCTTTTTCATTTCACTTAAACTATTTTTTAAAAAGAACACTAATAACAGGTTGGCAAAAATAGTCATTTTGTTATATTCAGTTGGCTGCATAGAATTTCCAGTCAAGAGGATTGTATTTTTATTATTGTTTATCTTTTGTACTGTAGATGCTTTTCTTTTAAAGAAGCACTTGTTAAATATTTACTAGCATACCACCTTCCATGGTCTTATAAATCTCCTCTAAAGCCAGTTTTTTAAAATCTTGAAGAATTAAGTTTTTTATTCATGCTTTATATTTTATAGGGCAGCTGTTATTTCCACATTAATTTATTCCTTTTTATTTGGTGATAAATTTTATTTAGTGCAAAGTGACATTGGCTAGGGAGTGTATATATTTTGGTTTACTGAACTCTCTGAAAATAGAAGTGTTAACTGCTGCCTGTCAGTGATCCCAGCTAAAGGGAGTGGTAGAACTGAACTGCATTGTGTTTATTAATTTGTTCACTACAACAACCTGTCATTTTCTAGGGATTCAACTAATGAAACTACTGCCCATTCTGATGCTGGCAGCGAACTTGAAGAAACAGAGGTCAAAGGAAAAAGAAAAAGGGGTCGTCCTGGCCGGCCTCCAGTATGTGTTATACTTTCCCTTTATTCTTCAATGCTTTCCCATAAATAATCTTGAAATAATTTGTTTTTCAGTTCTTGTATTAATGCTGTTAATATTTTATGTTTTTTATTTCAGTGGCACAGCAGAGATTCTTGGAAAATTTCCTTTGGCTTAGCAGTGTCAGCGAAGGGAAATTTGTAGCACCTTTGCTGTCTGTACTTGAAAGCACAGAAGGAATTTTGAATGAAGTGCAGTTAAGACATACTGCTGTTCACTCTCAACTTTTTTTTTATGGTAGCTTCTAAATGTGCATTTTGATAGTAATATTTTAAAGCTTGAGCCAAGTTTTAATATATATGCGTAATGATTCATGAGTTGAAAATTTAGAAGTGTATAAGGAGTCCCTACTTTGAGGGGTGTCTTTACAAATTCTATGAGTTTCAGTTACCCTTTAAATAAAATAAACTTTGAGAGATAGTACCAATATATCAGAATGTTAAGATTTACTGTTCTTATTTATCTATGATTTGGTTTGCTATTGTAGCAGTCTTTTTCTGTTTTATGAAAGTTCTTATGAAAAACCTGAACTTTCTTTATAGAAGACATAGTAGAGTAAGATATCACATATTTTCATTACTGAGCTTCAAAAATTATTAAATTGCAGGTAAAGAGATATGTTGGGCAAGGTATAGAAAAAGGGTTGAAAGACCTTTAGTACCAATGAATTTGTGTCATTTTCCAGGAACTTTGTCATATTTAGCTATCCAGGATCTGGCTGGGGGAACTCAGCAAGACTTGTATGCATTAGCGTTCTTCTCAGTCTTACTTTGTATGAGCACTGTCGTCTCCAGACTCTGGAGCAAAACCCGTTTGTGTTAAGAGGAGGATCATAGGAGGATTTTTTGGACAATATGGGTAACAGAAGTTTTAATTTCCTGTTTTGGCTAGGCCCATGACAGAAGGTGAGAAAAAAAGTAGGGTTTTATGACCAGCCTTAGGAATCAACTTACTAGATGGAATAAGTGAAAATAAAAACAAAATATCACAATTGTAAACACAAACAAGTAACCGACATCCTTACTTAGTATCATTATTCTCTTAATGCAAATAGAATCTACTTCTTACAATTTATGGTTATGCTGTTTGTCTTAGTCTGTGTTCCATTGATGTGAACAGAGACCATGACAAAGGCAACTTTTACAAAAGAACATTTTATTAGGCCTTGCTATAGTTTAGAAGTTTAGTCCATTACCTTCAAGGTGAAGAGCATGGCAGCACAGAGGCAGTCATGGTGCTGGAGAAGTAGCTGAGAGTTCTACATCTAGATCCGCAGGCAGCAGGAGAAGAGACAGACCACTGGGCCTGGCTTGGCCCTCTTGAAATCTCAAACTCTTTTTCCCAGTAACACACTTCCTCCAACAAGGCCATACCTACTCCAACAAGGCCACACCTGCTAATCCTTCTCTAGGGCCAATCCGTGATGACTAACCATTCAAATAGATGAGCCTCTTATTCAAACCACTGCAGTGTTTGGGCACTTACTGTGACATTGGAAGACAGGTAGATTGTAGTGACTTATTCACTACAATCATTTTTTTTGAATGTGGTTAATTCTTTTTTGCTAGAATTACTATTTTTTGCCAACCTTAAAATAAAACATGGGAGAAATCTTCATCTGACCGTGTACTTGCTTCCACTTGCTTGTATACTTTTTGACTGTATGGTTTTTATTTAAAGGAGAAAAAATGTGGAGAAGACATGCTTTGTAGTCCTTTTTTTTTTTTTTTTTTTTTTTTTTTTTTTTTTTTTTTTTTTTTTTTGCTTTGTAGTCTTTATAATACTTTTTTTTTTTGAAGAATCATTATTTATATAGCCTTCCTTACACAAACATTTTGGGAAGAGTGAAGGAATCTTCTAATTAGTGTGCAGTTGCTGGCCTGGCTTCCCCGTCTTAAATGGCATGACTTTGTTGTTTTTTTTTTTTTTTTTTTTTTTTGAAGATTTATTTATTTATTTATTATGTATACAATGTTCTGTCTGCATGTAGACCTGCACACCAGCAAAGAGCAGCAGTCCTCATTATAGATAGTTGTGAGCCACCATGTGGTTGCTGGGAATTGAACTCAGGACCTCTGGAAGAGCAGCCAGTGTTCTTAACCTCTGAGCCATCTCTCCAGCCCCTAATGGCATGGCTCTTATTAGCGTGACCCTTAACAGCTTGTTCATGCCCTATCACAAATGGTTGTTCCTGGGAAGAGGAGCAAGGCAGGAAGAGCCAGGAGATGCATGAGAGAAACAGACTTTTTGGGAGATAGCTCCAGTGAGACAGCTTTTTTAATTGGTAGACAGGAGATGGGACAAAGGCTTTTTACCTTTGGGGAGTAATATCCATTATTGCCCAGGGCTAAGGTGCTGGGAATGCTTTATTTGCATGAGGAGGAATTTCCAGGGGAGAGGAAGTTTAACCTATAATCTGTACTACTGGACTACTTGAAGGGTGGCAGAGATAGTGTAGGAGACATGCACACCAGAACAGGGAGGGGGCAGTCCTGCTCCTGCCTGTGGGTCTCCAGACAATATGCCTCAACCTCACTCTTGCTCCAGGTTGTCTCCCCTGCTTGCATAGGTCCCTGGCCCCACGTTAGTGTGAGATTTTTTAAAGTTTCTCATGTTACCATGTGATTATTCTGAAACTATAGGCAGGTTGCCTTGCTTTTCTGTGATTCATGGAAATTTATTCTCCAATTAAAAAGTTTGAGATTAAAGACTTACCTTTTTCCTTTAAGTAACCACTTTTTCAGCAGAGTGTAATAGTGTTTTAATTTTGATGTATATATAACTAAGCCTCTGCAATATGCTGTTCTTAATTTAAAGTTTTTTATATCTCAATGATTAACTCTTTTATTGTGCCAACTAGGACTGGAGTTTTTATGGAAATGCAAATAGTAAATAATACATTTATTCTCTGGTCATCAAAATGATCATATTTGAGTCATTTCAACGATAAACTATCTTCAGGAATGATTAAACATTTTCTATTAACCATTTCTGTATCAAATTTTGGTTGGTAGACATTTTTAACTAATTATCTACTACATTTCAATTATTTCTGTTGTTATTTTGTTGTTCACTTTTTTTTTTTTTTTTTTAAATTTGGAGTGTATATGTGAGTGTGAGACTGTTTTATGTGTATGGATAAGCATGCCTGTGGAGGTCATAGGTCAATTTGCAGGAATCAGTTCTCTCCTACTATGTGGGTTCCGGGAATGAAATTCAGGGATCAGGCTTAACAGCAAGTATCTCTACCTACTAAGTCTTCTTGACAGCTTATTTATTACTTTTTTTGTTTTTGTTTTTTTTTCAAGACATGGTTTCTCTGTGTAGCTTTGGCTGGCCTGACTAGCTTTGTAGACCAGTCTGCTCTCGAACTCACAGAGATCTGCCTACCTCTGCCTCCCTGAGAGCTGGGATTACAGGCGTGTGACACCATGCTTGGCTAATTTTACCTATTTATTTGGACAAAATGTGATTTTTTTGGTATGTTAGTTTGATTTGTGTACATGTGTGAATGAACTTGTTTATTTTTCTGTTGTTTCATGTTTGTGCTTGTGTGTTTGTGTGGGATATCTGTGCCTGAAATTTACTTAGAGATCTTCCTTAATCTTCCTTAGTTGCTTTCCACCTTATTCATTGAGTTAGGGTCTTTCAGTTGAACCCTGACCTTGCATGTATATGTATATGTATATGTGTACATATATGTATATATATATACCAGACTAGACTGGTTTGTCAGGTTGTTACCTCAGCTTTATGAGGTTGGAATTAGAGACAGGCCACCTTGCTTACCCAGCATTATATATGGGTTCTGGGAATCAAATTCTGGTCTTCATGCCTACCTGATAACATTTTTCGCTGAGCCCCAAGGTGTGTTTGATACATACACACAATAAGGAGTGACTAAATCAGACTAGTATTATATCCATTCATATTGGGCATAACACTTTTATGCCAAGCATGTTCAAAATTCAGTTATTTTGAATTATAAATTTATTGTTAACCATAGTCATCCAACTGTGTTATTGAACACTAGACTTGAATCCTCCTAATTCAATTAATCAACTTTTTTATACTCTTCTACCCTACTCCTGATTTCTGTCAACCATTCTGAAGTCTTGTTTAAGCCTCTGCAGATATTTAGTAGCTGCTGTGTGTGCGCGCACGTGTGTGCTTGATTTTCTTTCACTTGATAGAAAAGTCTTCCAGGTTGATTCCTACTCTCGCATGCTATGGTTCTGGTTTTTGTTTTTTATTTTGTTTTGTTTGATTGTTTCTTGAGACAAGGTTTTTCTCTATAGCCTTGACTATTCTAGATTCGCTTTGTAGACCAGGCTGGCATTGGACTCACAGATTCTTTTTAGTTTTAATGTGGTATATATACCATATTTTTTAGTAGATGCCTAACTTGATTTTGTATCTTGATTTATTACAAACAATTCTTCAATAAACATAGTGTTGTAGATGTGTTTTGAACATACTAGTTTTTTTTCTTTGAATATATATCTAGCAATGAGATTGCTGTGCCATATAGTAGTTACAGTTGAATTTTGTAGGAAATCACTATTCTGTCTCCAGAAAAATTGTTCTGATTTACATTTCTTCTATACTATATGAGAATTTTCCATTTTCTTTATCTTCATTAACATTGCTTACTTTTTATCTTTGTTAGTACCATATTCTCAGTGGGGTGAAATAATATCTTTTTATGGTTTTGATTGGCATTTCCTCATTATCACTTAGAGTATATTTTTACTCACCTATTATTATTGATGTCCTTTAAAAATTTATTTCTATCATGTAATTTTAGTTTGTATCATTTTGAATTTTTTTATATAATTTGTATATTAGTTTCGTGTTTAGTTAGCAATAAGTTTTCACCGTTTGATGAGTTGTCTTTTTGCTCTTTATTGGTTCATTTTGCTGTATAGAAAAACTTTAGTTTTACATGATCCCATTTGTCTATTGTACTTTTGTTACATATGGTTTTGAGATCTTTTCCATGAAGTGTTTATTCTTGTCATTGTTGGATGGTAGTGTATCTAGTGGATGGTAGTGTATCTAGTGGATGGTAGTGTATCTAGTAGGGATGCACCCTTGAATAAAACTAACTTTGCCTTTCACAGCAGCTGTCAACTGCAGTAGCTCCTTAACCTGGGGCTTGGCTTCATGTCCACTTCCGTTCTTCATGGTAGATTTTTTTTTTTTTTTTTGCTTTAATCCTGTACAGGTTTTATTCATGCTGTCTCAACTAATATAAATTCATATATGCAACTTCCCTACTGCGTCTAGAAAATATTGTTTCCTAGTAGCCGACCACCACATATCGTTTTTACCGTCCTCTGTTCCATAGTCAGTCATGATCGCCTTTGGTTGAGGGGCTTGAACATTGTGCAGTCTCTCTTTCTCTTCTTTTGGTCAGTTGTGGTTCTCTGTGTTACTTGCCAACTGCAGAAGAAAAAAAAAGTTTCTCTGATGGGGGCTTGCACTAATATGTAGGTTTAAAATTAAATTATTAGGAGTTGGTTTAATACTTTGTTCATTAAGCAGAATATTAATTAGTAGTAGGATCTTTCCTAGAGCATATGACCTGTCTAGCCTCAAGTTATTAGCTCCAATAATGATGCCAGCTCTAGATTTCATCTGGTAGAGATATGTCCAAGTCACTGTTGTATCAGTGGGCATGTTTTGCCAGGTCACCAGGTTCTACATAGTTCTACTTAGCAGGTTCTACCTAGCAGCTTACAACCTTGCTAGCTCACAAGGTTCACACTAGGGTAAGAGTGGTCATTTCTTTTCTCCTCCAGTAGGGTATATAGCACCTTTCAGCACAATAGAAGCTAGTGAGTAGGGATGAAACTTCTGGGTCAATTGCAGCTTCATTTTTTTCTTCTTTTAGGACTTAAGTATATTCTGTTTTCAGCAATGTCTTACTGTCACGTTCTGGTGGGTGATCAAGAACACTGACAGTAATGTGTAATGTTTAGTGGCCTATAGTGGTGCACGTGCCAATAGCTCCAAAGGAGATAGCCCATTCCTGGCACTGTTTGTTTGTTTGTGTTTTTTCCTTTTGTTATCCTGTGGTGCCTAGTAAGGTCATTATTTCCTCATTATAGGTAACTCTGTTTGTGTGTGTGTGTGTGTGTGTGTGTGTGTGTGTGTGTGTGTGTATTTCAGTGTGTCTTTAGTATTAGTTATCTCTTCTGTCTTCCATCATCTTCCTGCCCTTTTATCCTCCTCTACATTAAAGCTTTCTTATACCATTATTCCTCTTGAATACCTTGACCACTTTGTTCTATATCTCCTTCCTTGAGGACACCTACCCTTCCATGGTCTCTTACTAATTTCCTGACCTCTGAGTATCCCAGATGTAACACATATTACCTGAAGATTCAAGGCTAACATCTACAAATGAGAGAAAATACATATTTATCTTTCTGAGTCAAGATCACCATACTCAGAATGATTGTTTCCAGCTTCATCTATAATTTGATTTTTTGACAGCCCAATAATATTCCACTATGAAAATTTACCTTCTTTTCATGATCTCATCAGTTTATGTCCTTTTCTGTTTTTAGCTATTGTGAATAGAGCAGCAATACACATGGATGATGACATATTTTTATAGTAGGCTAGAGAGTCCTTTGTTTAGTTGCCTAACAGTGGAATAGATGGATCGTGTTGTAGATCATGTATTTCTAGCTTTTTGTGGAACATTCATATATAATTTTTATAGGCTGTACCAGTTGCATTCCAGCTATCAATGAATAAGTGGTCCTCTTTCTACACATTGTTGACAGACTTTTGTTTTTTGGTCTGTAGCCATTCTCACTGGGGTAAGAGAAATTCTCAAGATAGTTTTAATTTGTGTTTGTACCTATAGCTAGGGATACTGAATGTCTTAGTTAGGGTTTTTATTCTGGTGAAGAGACGCCATGACCACAGCAACTCTTGTAAAGGAAAGCATTTAATTGGTGCTAGCTTTTAGTTTCTGAAGCTTAGTTCATTATCATCTTGGCAGACACTATGGTGCCTTGCAGGCAGACATGGTGCTGGAGAAGGAACTGTTCTCCGTCTTGATCTGCAGGCAGCAGGATGAGAATGTGTGCCATACTGAATGTAGCTTGAACATGGGTAACCTCAAAGCCTGCTTCGACAGTGATATACTTCCTTCAACATGGCCACTCTTCCTAATAGTGCCATGTAGTGCCACTCCCTAAGGGCAATTGCACACATGGGGACCATACCTAATCAAACCACCATACTGAACATACATATTTTGAATGCTTGTCAGCTAATTGTATTTCATTTTTTTTTAAAAAAATTCATTGTTATTATTATTTATTGCAATTTATTCACTTTGTATCCCAGCTGTAGCCCCCTCTCTCATCTCCTCCTGGTCCCCTCTCCCTCCCTCTTTTTCTGCTATGCCCCTCCTCTAGTCCACTGGTGGATGAGGTCTTCCTAGCCTATCAGGTCTCATCAGGACTGTCTGGATTCTGAACTCTTATTTAGCTCATGTTTCACATTCTAAAATTTTATTTTTAATTGTATGTGTGTGTGACTGTGTGTATATATGTATATAAGTATATGTGTAGGTGAATGTGTGTGTGTGTGTGTGTATGAGAGAGAGAGAGAGAGAGAGACTCTTGAGTGTGTGAATGTATATATAAGTATGTGTGTAGATGAATGTGGGTACCCATGGAAACCAGAGGTATTGACTCTACTGGAGCTGGAATTACAGTCTCCCTGATGCAGATGCCTGGAAATGAACAGAGGTCATCTAGAAGAGCAGTACTTTTTCTTAATTACTCAGCCATCTTTCCAGCCCTCCATGTCCCACTGTTTAAATTGTTTTCTCGATATTTAAAAAAAAAAATTTTTTTTTTAAAGTTCTTGGTACATTGTAGATACTAACCCCCTGCCAGATGTGTAGCTGGTAAAGATTTTTATTCATTCTTCGGGCTGCTTCTGAACTTGGATGATGGTGTTCTTTGCTGTACAGAAGCTTATTAGTTTCATGAGTTCCCGAATCCTGTGCCACTGAATTCAAGTATATTCTCTGTTTTCTTTTCTTTGAGACTCAGGGTCTGAGATCTTATGTTGATACCCTTCATCCACCTGGATGTTGACTATTTGAATCCATGTTTATTCATTAGATATATTGGTTTATCATCCTTGTTATTTGCTCTTTGTCTGGTTTTAGTATCAGAGTGATACTGGCTTTGTAAAATTTGGAAATGGTCCTTCCTTTTTTGTTTTGTGGAGTAATTTAAAGAGTATATGTGTTCTTCTTTGAAGGTCTTGTAGAATTCTTAACTGAATCCAGCTGGCCTCTGGCTTTATTTAGATGGGAGATTTTTAATTGCTGTTTCTATCTTCTTGGATGTTATGGTTCTATTTAAAGTGTTTATTTCATCTTGATTTAGCTTTGCTATACATCCAGAGAGTCACTGTTTCTTTTGGATTTTACAGTTTTATGGAAATAAGTACTTAGGATTCTCTAAATAAGTTTTAGAAATAAGTACTTAGGATTCTCTGAATTTCCTCAGTGTCTGTTGTAATGCCTCCTTTTCCATCTAATTTTATTAATTGAGATCTTCTCTTTTGGTTAATTTGACTAAAAGATTTGTCAGTGAACCAACTCTTTGTTTCACTGAATCTTTGTATTTTTTCTATTTTATTGATTTCAGACCTTGTGTAGATTGTCTCTCTCTTTCTCTCTTTCTCTCTCTCTTTCTTATTTTTTCTTGCATTCATTCATTCATTCACCATTAATTAGTTAATTAATTAATTAAATTAATTCATGACAGCATCTCACTGTAGTCCTGACCGGCCTAGCACTCACCTGCCTCTTCCTCCTCAGTGATGGGATTAGGGCCTGAGCTACCACACCAAGCCCAGTATACCTACTCCTTTTTGGGTATTGTCTGCCCTTGTTTTTCCAAGACCCCAGGTGCATCACTAATTTATTTTATATAGACATTTAGTACAGTGAATTTTCTTCTTATAATTGTTTTCATTTTGTTCCAAAGCTTTTATTATGTTATTTTTTTTTCAGTTTTAGAACCTTTAAAATTTTCTTCTTGACCTCTTTTTCATTAAGTAACATCTTGTTTAATTTTCATGAGTTTGTGTATTTTCTGTAGTTTCTATTACTTTTTATATACAGCTTTATTCCATTGTCGTCAGAACGCATAATATAATTTCAATTTCTATATAATTGTTGAGTTTTTCTTTGTATCCTAAAATTTTGGAGAAACTTCTTCTGGCTGCTGGGTCCATACCATGTGTGTCAGACCATGGTTCGAGAATGGAGCTCTGTGAGGAGAATTCTGAGTGATTGTGAGAAAACTCCAAGAAAAAACACAAAACAAAACAAGAATCTTGTGACCTCAGTTTCTTCAAAACATGGAATTATTCTTGGAATGTGTTTTCATGCTGTTCCCATGTATAGCAGAAAATAGTGAATTTACTTCAGCTGTGGTTATTCATGTGCCTCTGTGGAAAAACATGTTTTTGCCACAGTGATTGTGCACTCTTTTCATTTGACTATTCTTAACTCTCAGAGTGTAAATTGTCTGATGCTTTGAATAAAGTTGGCTTTTTCATGAGACTTTAGTCTACCTCATTTATTGGCTCCATTCTTTCATGCCTTGCCACCTCTAAAACAATAAACACACATACTAATTATTTTCTTTTAAAGTACTTCTAACAGAATAGCTTTCTTGATTTTCTCTGGTTATTTTTTACTTTTAAATTTTTGTGTGTGCATTCTGTGTTGTGCTTTTCATTTAGTTTATGTATTTGGTTGATATGCAGGGGTGTGTGTGTATGCGTGTGCGTGTGCGTGTGTGTGTGTGTGTGAGTGGGGAGAGAGAGAGAGACAGAGAAAGACTTGGAGAGGTAGAGAATGAATACAGATGTTGAAGTTGGGTATCTTTCCTTTGCAATTTTTTACTTTTCAATTTTTGTTTGTTTTTTTATTTTTGAGGCAGGGTTTTTCTGTGTAGCACTGGGTGGTACTGGAATTCACTCTGTTGACCAGGCTGGTCATGATCTTGGGTATCTGCCTGCCTCTGCCTCCTAAGTGCTAAGGTCAAAGGTGTGCACCACCCTGCCTGGCTTCCTTTTTTTATTTTTTTGAGACAAGGTCTCTTAGTAAAAGCTCAATAATTCAGCTAAGTTTTTTTTGTGAGCTTCTGAATTCTGCCTTTATGTACCTTACTAGCAGTGGAGTTAACATTCATTATGCATTCCTTTTTACTAGATTACTGGGTATCTAAACTGTTCTCATTATTTCCATGGCACATATTTTACCAAGGAAGCTATCTTCCCAACTCCCTTTCTTATGTTTTTGAGACAGTCACATGAAACCTAGGCAGATGTAGAGCTCTTCTCCCTCTCCCTCCCAAGTGCTGAAATAATAAGCATGTAACAACACACCTGGCCTCTTGAGTCCTGTTTAACACCATTTTTCTTGGTATATGTGAATGTTGCTGGATTTTGTATACTAATTTCTGATTTCGTTGTAATTCTGTTTGTTGATTTGTACTTACAATGTCCTGCACTCTTGAGATTTTAGCAGTCCTATCTGGTTTTTGGTATAGTTTGTGTGTGCGCGCGCACCCGCCCGCGCGTGCGTGTGCGTGCATGTGCGTGCGTGCGTGCGTGCGTGCGTGCGTGCGTGCGTGCGTGCGTGTGTGTGTGTGTGTGTGTGTGTGTGTGTGTGTGTATGGCTAAATTGGTTGGTTTTTTTGTTTGTTTTTTTTTTTTTAAGGTAGAACATTTTTCTTTCTTTCTTGGTTGCTCTGACTAGGACTTGATAAATTGTGTTGAAAAATCTGGTGAAAAGTTGGCATACTTGTCTTCTAGACTTAGAGAAAAAGCTTTCACTTTTCTCCTTTCAGTATTGTATTAGCTGTGGATTTGTCTTAATGTGTCCTTTATTTAAAGTGAAGTGCATTCCTTGTGTAATTTGTTAGGCATTATTTTAGGACAGTTTGACTTTTATCAATGATTTACATCTAACCATTAAAGTGGTCTTTGTTTTTTGTTCCTTATTATCTTTATGTCATGTCAAGTTTATTGCTTGCTTGATTCTAGGAAGTAATTTTTTTTTTTTTTTTCTGTATGGTTGGATTTGTGAAGCCATATGCTTCTGGACTTTATCTTTGTTGAGATATTTTTCTTATTTTTTGCTTAAATTATATAGGTTTGTCCCTTTTTGTAATAAATTTATTTATTTACTTTTTAGTTTGCCAGGCAGGGTTTCTCTATGTAGCTCTGGCCACTCTGGAACTTGCTCTGTAGACCAGGCTGGCATTGAACTCAGAGATTCACCTGTCTCTGCCTCCTAAGTGCTGGGATCAAAGGTGTGCAGCACCACCAGTTGGCATGATGAATTTTTTTTTAAACTTATTATTTTCTTTTTCTAATTCTGGGAACAGGTTTTCTATTTAGTTCAGACTGGCCTTGGCTTTACTGTATAGTTGAGGGTGATTTTGAACTTCTGATCTTGCTCCCTCTATTTTCTAAGTACTGCAATTATAGGCTTGTCCCACCATTACATATCATATTACTTGTTACTAGTCTATTGAAGTTTTTAATTTTTCTGTGATTTGATCATGGTATGTTTTATGTTTCTAGGGATTGATCTGAGTCTTTGAAAGCAGATAGTACTAGTACTATTTGTTAGGAGCAGCACTGTTAACATTTTCTTAGGTGTCATTCTAGGAAGCATAGCATAATAATCTGCCTAATATGTAATTCATTAAAATAGTCTTAATTTGCAATTGTCCTACTTAATCATTATTGTTATTATTATTATTATTATTATTATTATTATTATTATGTCTGTGTTATTGTGAGTTCTCTTACAACACTTGCAATAAAATGAATTGTTCCATTCAAGTGAGGTACATAAAAATTTTTATTTCTTGAAACACATAAAAATTATATTTATACTGTGTAATAATATTACACTAAACATGTCCATAATTTATTTTGGTAGAATACCAAAAAAAAAAAATATTTTGGTAGAATACCAATGGTCACTTGAGTTTTGGTGATTATGTTTTTGATTGAGGCGGTATTTGATTATGTGCTGCTGGCTACTGACTAATTAAGGTAGCAGCTGTTAACTGTTAAGAATGGGATTGCTTTTTAAAAATTAATGAAAAGATAAAGCTTCACTCTGCAGCTATGACTGTTCTGAAACTTACTATATAAACTAGGCTGGGCTTGAATTCTGTGATCTGCCTCCTGAGTGCTTGGATTAAAGGCATGTACCATGTAACCAAATTAATAGTTCTAAATGATTGTGTCAAGTTAAAGATAAGTAAAAAAAAAACTGAGAAAGCCTAAAAAATAAAAATAAAAAAAGTAGAAATCTTGCACCAAAAAGTTTAATCAAGATTGGATGTAAAGAATGTTTTTGAGGAAGTTAAAAGTACTGCTGAAACATATACACAAAAAAGCAAAGTATCGAAGGAGATACTAAGATTCATAGCAAAACTTAGGGCAGAGTGCTGGAATCGGTATGGAAGAAGAGGGAGACAGAAAGACCTGGAGGGGACAGGAACTTCACAAGAACAACAGAACTAAAATACCTGGGCCTAGGGGGACCTGCAGAGACTGATACTCCACCTATGGACTATGCATTGAGAGGACCTAGACCCCCTGTTCAGAAGAAGCCCATAGGCTGCTCAGCTTCTAAGTTTCCCTAGTTAGGGGTACAGGGCCTGTCTCTGACATGAACTCAGTGGCTGGCCCTTTGATCACCTCCCCCTTCAGGGGGTGGGTACAGAGGAAGATGATGCAGCCAGCCTTGAAAATACCTGATAGGCTAGGGTCAGCTAGAAGGGGAGGAGGTCCTTCCCTATCAGGGGATAGGGAAAGGGCATAGGGGGAGAAGAGGAAGGGTGGGCGGGACTAGGAGGAGACGAGGGAGGGGGCTGCAGTGGAGATACAAAGTGAATAAATTGTAATAAATAACTATATGAATAAAATTAAATTTAAAAAATGGAAATTAGTAACAGTGATAGTGCTAGGAGGACTCTAGGACTGTGTCAAGTTGACAAAGATCAATCTTGTGGAGAAGACAGTCCTTTTCCCCCAGCTGGGGTGTTTAGTGTTCCTACAGTGCCCTCTGTTTACATTGGTCATCTCCAGCATCATATAGCAAGACAAATAAGGATGGCTTTGGAATTAAGAGACAGAAAATTGGTTATTGGAATAGGGCTCTAATGAAAATAAATTACTTTAAAAAGGATGATTGAAAAGAACAGATGTTGAACCAAGACCTCTGATTAACACTAACTGTAAATTAATGTAAGAAGGGATAATATATCTGAGAGGAAAGGTAATCATGTGGCTTTTTAAAGTTTTAGCTAACTCTTTAATTATGTACTGAGTTTGAGGTTAGCGTAGGCTATACAAGATTATGTCTTAGGAAAACAAAAGAGACAAGTAACTGGGAGCCAGAGGTAGTATTCTGAATTGATGTTGGTTAGTTTGATGGAGCAATAACCATGTAGCTAGTTGATGTATAAATGAATGTAATTTCTGGAGGATTTGGATAAAGTAGCTGCAAAAATATTTCTCGTAATACCCCTGGCTTTAAGATACAGGGGTAGGTAGTATTGATGTTGAAAGCCTGGTGGGCGGGGTTATATCTCAGTTGGCGGAGTGTCTGCCCAGCATGTACAAAACCCTGGGCTCTGTCCCTACCTTGCCTAAACAACATATTGGTGCCTGCCTGTAATACCAGTACTTAGGAGACAGGAGGATTTGGAGTTCATTGGTTTGTTTGTTTTGTTTTCAGCTACCTGGTGAGTTTGAGGTTAGACTGCGCTAAATGAGATTATGCCTTGGAAAAACAAGAGAAAAGTAACTGTGGCAGGAGGGTAGTGGGAATTAGATAATTTAGGCTGTATGAGAACAGAACTGTTTTGACATTGCTGTATCCCAGTATCTTGAACAGTTCCAAGAATGCCCACTGAGTATTTGTTCACAGACTAAGAATTTTTTTTGAGTAATTCAGCAGAGAAAGAAATTGGAAATACAGAATTTCCCAGGAATGTTTTAATGAACTATGATTCTCAGAATGCAAGAGAGCATATTGAGGAAGATTTAAAGATGGCGGTGTTAAGAGTAGACATGATTTAAGTCATAAACATTGCTATATTAAATATCTAGTTAGATTTTAAACTTTATATATCTATGAATTTAAAATTTGATGTTTGTACTGTAATTTTTTGGTTTTTGAAAATTTTTTATTGTTTAGGGATTGATCTTTGACCTATAATATTTCAAAACATCTTCATAGGGTCAAACAATTGAGATTATGTTTACACAAAACATAAGAAAGTCTGAATTTAGTGTAATTTTTCTTAATTTTTTTATTCAGTCTACAAATAAGAAACCTCGAAAATCTCCAGGAGAAAAGAGCAGAATTGAAGCTGCAGTTAGAGGAGCAGGTCGTGGAAGAGCTAATGGACACCCTCAACAGAACGGTGAAGGGGATCCTGTCACATTATTTGAGGTGGTGAAGCTGGGGAAAAGTGCAATGCAGGTAATTTCTAAATAATTTTTATCTTTTGTATAAAGCGAGACAGTTAGTAATCCATGTTGAATTTACCCCTGTGTATATTGACACTTGATGTACAATGTGTGTATGTTGGTGTCTGTGAGGTTTTGATGATAGTATTTATACCCAGGGTCGTGAACATCTGACTGTGTGTTCTACCACTTAGTTATTGCTCTAACCTGGTCCTGATGTAACCTCATATAACTGATGCTTGTGTGAACCAAAAAGTTATTCTTTGAGTTTTGTTTCAGTTTAGCTTGTAAAGTACATTTTGTTCAATTACAGTAAGCAAAATAACTAGTAAGAAATGCCCAAGAGAATTGAATTGTCTTGATACCGTTTTTGAACTTGAATTGATATGTATAATGAGGATTTCAGAGTATTTGAGAGATGGCAGTGTGTGTTGTGTGTTTGTTGTGTCTGGAGACTCAGGTCTTCATCATTGTACAATAAGCACCTTAGCTCAGGGTGATCTTTTTACTGTTGCTCATACTTAATTTTTGTTTTTCAGTAATCTATTTACTGTCCTTTATATTTATTTCATTTATTCCACAAGTATTACTTAGTAATCTGATGTTATTGATAACTTGCTTAAAAAGATAAACCAGAGTTATTTCTACCATTTCTTTAGCATGTTACGTTAATTTTTACTATTGAAATATACTAATTATTTATGCTATCTCTACATTTATCATTTAAATAATGCCACTGGTAGAATTTTTGCCATATGTACTCTTTAGCTGACAGAAAGTATCATATTTCTCTTCAGTAAATTCAACTTTCACACTTTGTAAGAAGTATAGGAATTAGTAAAATACACAAGTAACTTGAAAGTGTGTTTAGTTCAATATGCTAAGTGTGGAATTGAATTTTGAAATGTAGCACTGTGGTGGCTTAGCAGGAGCCTCATGAGATTGAGGATAGCCTGTGCTACATAGTGTATCTCTGCCAGAACAGTATATAAATAACCCAGAAATTAAAAAGAAGTGTAGCTGGGTAGCAGTTGTGCATGCCTTTAATCCCAGCATTCAGGAGGAAGAGGCAGGCAGATCTCTGAGTTTGAGGCCAGCCTGCTCTGCAGAACTAGTTGAGAACATTCAAGTATACAGCAAAAAAACAGTGTCTCGAAAAACAGAAACAAAACATTCAAAACAAAAAGTTTAAAAATATGCTCAGTTTCTTTGTATTTGTGTTTTATATTTAAAAAAAATATTTGATAACCGAAGAAAGCATTTTAAAATCTTTGTTTTTCTTTTTTCATTTGCTTATTTTAAAATTGCATTTCAATTTAATTCAATATGTGAATCATTGATGGAGCAGAGTTACATTCAGAACCAACATAGTTGATCATTAATTTACCTTTTATTTTTTATTCATATTTCATTTTAAAGCCTTTAGAAGAATTTAGTTTATTTTGTCTTTTTTGTGTATTGATGTGTACATTGGTCTTTGAATTTGTGTGGGCAGGCAGCAATTTAGATTATACTGGTAAGATTTTAAGTTGCACAATAACAAAGGAATTTTTAGTTTTCTGAAGCAGTATATGATTATGTATTATATTAGGGTATTTTAAAACCAAATGACTTTTAGCCATTAAGTTTGACCATGTATTCATCGTACTTTGATAGAGAAATATTAACATGCTATAGAAGTACTGCTTTTTTAATTAAATTTTTATTTTTTATATTAATTACAGTGTATTTGCTTTGTGTCCCAGCTGTAGCCCCCTCCCTCATTCCCTCCCAATCCCATCCTCCCTCCCTCATCTCCTCTCTGCCCCTATCTAAGTCCACTGATAGGGGAGGTCCTCCTCTCCTTCCATCTGACCCTAGCTTCTCAGGTCTCATCAGGACTGGCTGCAGTGTCCTCCTCTGTGGCCTGACAGGGCTGTTCCTTCCTCCCTTGGGGTGGGGTAGGGGGAGGTCAAAGAGCCAGGCACTCAGTTCATTGAAATACTGCTTTTTAAAGTATATTCTCAATGTTGACTAGAAATACAAATATGAGAATTAGGCAAGTGAATTTTATATACATTTAATAATTCTGCATTTTAATGTAAAATTTTACTTATTATAAATATTTTAATATATTTACAGCTGAATGTTAAAATTAATATTGAAAAACCATTCATTATCAATACTTTTTAAAATCAGACTGGCTGGTTGTGGTAGTGTATACTTTTTAAGGTTTATTTTCTTAGTTTTGTATATATGTATTTGTGGTGGTAGTAGAGTGTACACATGTGAGTGCAGCTTTCTGAGAGTCCAGAAAAAGGCATCCGATCCTTTGGAGGGGAAGTTGTAATCCACCTGGCATGGTTCCTAGGAACCAAGCAGAAAGCACTCTTGACTGGTGAGCTGTCTTTCTAGTCCTGTTCTCATGTTTTAATGTGGACTCAAGGGATTGAACATTGGTGTTTTCAAATGTATAGCAGCCACTTTATCAAATGACGTATCTCCCCAGTCATAAAATAATGTTATATGAACAAAATTCTATGTACATTTTAAACAAAATCTTGACCAAGTTAATTTTTTGTATGTTATTATTGCATCACTTTTCTACCACATTTTCTGGGTGTGGGTTACTTGTCAGGACACTACATCTTTCAGAATTTGATTTTAATATAATATTTCAAGTATGTTATTGCTTTATTTTTCAATTGTAGTCACTATTTTGAAGCTTTTTTATAATTTAGTACTCTACTTGGTATATCAAAATTTTTTTTTCTCTACTTAATATGTCAAGATTAATGTACAAACTTTGGTTTTAGTTTGTACATTAGGTTCATCCTGAACCTATTAATGGCATTTTACTGTGTATTTGCTTTCTGATTTTTAAAATTTATTTTTGTTTTACTCATATACCATGGTCATAATTTGTTGAGCAGGTTTTAATTTTGTTAAAACTCATAAAAAGTAGTGCTTTTGATCATTTTTATTGTATATCTAAAATGTAAATTGTTTCATACCAAATTTTTATGTGTTATCCCTGAGCCAAGGACATGCATGTTTAGATTAATGACAAGGACCTTTTATTAAGTGTCGTGGTAATTTCACTATTTGTTGCCTACCCACTTCAAACATAAAGTCACGATAGACTGTCGTATAGAAAGTATAAAAGGCATATTTAGTCTTGTACTCCTGTAACTAAAGACAGAGGCTGGAGGAACATGAGGTTAGAGCAATACTCTTATCACAAACCCATTGGGTTGAGGGAATAGACAATGTCGGTAAAGTTGAACACAAACTAAATGTTTATGTTTTTTTGTATAGAAGAATATAAAAAATGAACAGAACTTGGATTATGATAGAGAAGCACTTAATAGTTGTCAGAAACTTGACATTTGTGGGCTAAAAGAACTTAAATTACTTCTGAAATAAATTACTTCCTAAAACATGAGAGTATACAGTTTTATTTAGAAAGTAAAGCCCTTAGTATCCTGCCTGCAGTGGAAGCTCAAGAACAACTAGACAGGCTGGCGTGAACGGGAAATGTCCGTGGAGTCTCCTATTTCAGAGCTGCTTCTTTTGGCTTGTAGTAATATATCTGGAGGTTATGGAACCCTTAGCGTGTAAGGCCTGCCTTGCCAAGTTGTTACTTATTAGGTAGGACTTTAAAAGTTTCCCTCTTCTAGTTCCTGCTTGCTCTTCTACTTTTTGATTAACCGCCATGTGAACATGTCTCTGCCACTGGCTCCTACTACTGTGACCTCTTCTGTGTCTTCCTCAGAATGAAAGCTGAATTCCTCTGAAACTAAAAGCTAAAATAATTTTTTTTTTTGTCTTTTACGATATTTCTATTAGGAACCTTGTCACCACAGTGAGAAAAGTATTTCAGATATCATGTATCTCAAGCTATTCTTCAGTTTCGCTGTTATACTTACTATCCATAGAGTTATTAGTTAAAAAAAACATTACCAAAATACTCGAAAGGGTTTTACTTTTTTTCAGGATAGTGTATCTTTTTAATTTTTTATATTAACTACAGTTTATTCACTTTGTAACCCAGCTGTAGGCCTCTCTCTCATTTCCTCCCAATCCCACACTCCCTCCCTCATCCCATCCCATGCCCCTCTCCAAGTCCACTGATAGGGGATGTCCTCCTCCACAATTTCTGTATTCATTCTTCCATTGAGGGACATCTGTGTTGTTTCCAAGTTCTGGCTGTTACATATAAAGCTTCCACAAACATGGTTGAGCAAATGTCCTTGTTGTGTACTTGAGTATAGTTTGGATATATGCCTAGGAGTGGTATAGCTGGATCTTGAGGAAGCATTATTCTTAATTGTCTGAGAAAGCGCCAGATTGATTTCCAGAGTGGTTGTACCAGTTTACATTTCCACCTGCAATGGAGGAGGCTTCCCCTTTCTCCACATCCTCAACAGATACAAGAAGATCGAAATAATCCCATGTATCCTATCAGACTACCATGGCCTAAAACTAGACTTTAACAACAACAAAAAGCCTACATACACATGGAAACTAAAAACTCTCTGCTCAATGACAACTTGGTTAGGTAAGAAATGAACAAAGAAATTAGAGACTTCCTACAATTCAATGAAAGTGAATTTGGGTAAGGCACAACTTACCCAAACTTATGGGACACAATGAAAGCAGTGGTAAGAGGAAAGTTCATAATAGCACTAAGTGCCTCCAGAAAGACGTTTGAGACATCTTATACAAGCAACTTAATGGCACACTTAAAAGCCCTAGAAAAAAAAGAAGCAAGTCACTCCCAAGAGGAATAGGATAGTATATGTTAAAAAAATTTTTTTATAGGAAATCAAGAGATGAGGGAAGACAAAGGACAAGTATAGGATATATCAAATGTACTTGGGTTAATGGTTTACTGTTTTGATGACAACATCTGTGAAATTACCAATGTTGAATGTCTAAAGTTTTAGTATTCTTGAATATGAACAGACATAATCAGCAAAATTCAGCTGAAGGTAGATGCATAATAAATGAGTAAGTTTAAAAGGCTAAAAGCTGGGAACCATGACATCTTCCTGAAATCCCAGTACCTGAGGCAGAGGCAGGCGATCTCTTTGAGTTTTAGGCCAGCCTTGTCTACAAAGGCTACACAGGGAAACCCTGTCTCAAAAAACAACAACCTCCGACTCCATCAACAACTACAAAAAGGCTAGAAGGATAAAAGAAATTATGTACAAAATAAAATAGGAAAGCCAGGCGTGGCACCTGCCTTCAATCGAGGTGCAAAGGGAGAGACAGACAGACAGACTAACAGACAGACAGACAGACAGACAGAGAGGCAGAGGCGGGGAGGCGGAGGCCCTGTCTCAAAACAAACAAAAAGAAAAAAAACATCTTAAAAACTGAAAATAAGGTCAGGGGTGGTGGTGCACACTTTTAATTTTAGCACTTTCGAAGTAGAGGCAGCTGGATCTCTTGTGAGTTTGAGGTCAGCCTGGTCTGCAAAGTGAGACAAGGACAGTTAGGGCTATTACACAGAGAAACCCTGTATGGAACCAAAACAAACAAAAAAAAGCTGAAAGTAAGTTGTTGAAAAAAATTATTTAGGAAATTACTTTTTCTGTGGTAAAATAAACACTATTAAAATACACAGAATAGGCTCCCCCTAGGCATTCACTTAAAATGTAGCCCAGAGAAGGAAAGAGGATAATATTAAGGAAATAGAAATGCTTTTTATCTCAGAAATGCAAAGATGGCTTGATATTAGACAATCTTATACTATAATGTACCGTATAATTGTGCTACAAGAGAAACCCATACTATCTGATTTGGTATAGAATGTTTTATTATTCTGTACTCATGGTAAAAACTTTGTGAATAGGATAAAAGAAACTTTTGTTACTAGTAAATGTTACCTCCCTCAAAAAGACATTTCTCAGTCTATCTTTTTCATAGTAGCATATAGATCCCTGAAATAAGCATTATCACTACTGTTTATTACTTGCTGTAATAAACCCATAGCAATACCTTAAATCAACAATAATGGAAGCCCCAGCAAAATAAAAAAAATAATAAAAGAGAAAAGCTGCAATAGTTGAAAAGTAAGATGTGGAAGTATACATATTTACAGACACACATATCTGTTTTAAAATTTCAAGGGAAATTCTTCTATAGTATTAAAAAATTTACATTAAAAAGTTTTGATCATTAAGATGTCTCACCTTGTACAAATTTCTAGTTACCATGTTGAACTGAATTCAGTCTTTAGAAGCCGCATAAGCGGATAAAATTGAATCCTGCAAGTTACCTCCTGAACTCACATGAATTCACTTCCTCCTCCAAAATTAAATAGGAAACTCATGGTGTTCTGTGTAGCAACAGTGAACAGTTAGTACAGCTTACTTGGTCATATTTAAATTTTTGTCAGTTTCTTTCTTGGATCAAGTTAGGTGATTCTTTGTAGATTGGAGTTAGACATCAACAACTTTTTGGTGGACTTTATGAGGAAGTAATGAAAGTCAATTTTATAGGTTTTTAATTCCTATTGTATTCTTTATGCCTCCTGGAAAGCCTAAAAATGTGAAATTTTTATTGAATGACTGAAATAAAAGTCCATCAGTTGACATTTATGGACACAAAATGAAAATTACTAAAGTAAAAGCCATGTTCTAAAAACCCACTGGTATTAAATCAACAATCAAAACACTCTGTGGTCACAACCTAGTGTCTCTTAGCTACAAATTTCCCTAGAGCCTGTGCGCAAGGAAAGAAAACGTCACCATTTTATAAAGCTGAGTAGTGAGATGACTCTGAAAGGAAAGGGTCTTGGTAACTCCTGATTGACAACTTAGTCATTCACCAGATAAAGTAATGCTTCCTCAGTGTAGCTGTTGAGTATTTGGATAAGAAACTTGGATTTGTAGATCTTGCCTTCCTGGTTATTTTGGGATGGGGTCTCTGTAGTTGCAGCTGGCCTGGAGCTCAAAGTGTGGACAGGCTAGCTCCACACCCAGAGAGCTCTGCCTGCCCTGCCTGCCAAGTGCTGGGTCACAGGTGTGGACGTTTTGACTTTTCCATTCATGTCAGTAAACATTTGTAATTTTGGAACATGTAAGCTGTGAGGTTAATTGGTTCTGTTTATTTTAGCTTAACGGTTTATTAAGCACTTTAGATAATTTCTTGTAATCCACGTTTTTGATTGATAAATACATAATTTAAAATTTTTCTCCAAGGCATTTGAGAAAATCAATTCAAAATAACAAAGAAAGCAGTTATTTACAGATATTATCTGTTTATGGGTAAATTTGTAATAAGTAAAATCAGACCAGGATTACCTGATGGGTAGAGTCTTCCAGAGGCACCCTGTGGAAAGATCCTGTCCTGTTCCGTCTTTTCCTACTCCGATGTTTATCCTGTTTGCCCTTCTGAATGAGATTAAGCCTCTTCCCTAGGGTCCTCCTTGTTGTTTAGCTTTTTTACGGACATAGATTTTAGTATGTTTAGCCTATATTTTATGGCTAATATCCACTTTTTTTGGTTTTTCTAAACAGGGTTTCTCTGTGTAGCTGTGAGTAGACCAGGTTGACCTAGAACTCACAGACATCCATCTGCCTCTGCCTCCTCATGTGCTGGGATTACAAGTATGTGCACCACACCAGGCTCTATTTTTTAATTTACCCTGAGATATGAACAGTTGAACTTTTAGTCAGTCATTAAAAAAAAAAAAAATTGGTTGAGAACTAATTTTACTTTTTTAGACTCTCCGTTATGCACAAAGGATACAGTATAAATTAATCTTACCTGATTGTAATATTCATGGACTTTCAATCTTAGAAAGGAAAAATTCCTCTGTTGAGAATTCTCTGTTTAGCTCTGTACCCCAGTTTTTAATTGGATTATTTAGTTTATTGGATTAAAACTTCCTGAGTTCCTTATATATTCTGGACATCATCCCTCCGTCAGTTATTGGTTTGATGAAGATTCATTGGCTTTGAACATAATAAAGTAAAACTCTTCATGAGAAAGTTTATTTCTAAACTGCTAAAACAGACTGAATATATGTTGAACTGAATTCTTACTGTTTGTTAGGCTTTAAACCCTAATCCTTTGATCTAGGGCTACAAAGAAACTTTTCTCCTGCTAGTGAAAAATCTTTGAACCTAGTACAGGATTCCTTAACCTAAAATCATTATTAAATTCTGGAGAACATGAACATAAATGGAAACAGGTTTGAAAAATTGGAAATTGAGTTTAAGGGAACAAGAAAGAGAAAGTTGGTCTTTGGGTATTTAAAAGGCTTGTTAGTATCACTGATGATTTAATTTGAACCCTTATGAGTTAATAGAATTATTTGATTTCCCCCTGCAGCTCCACAACATACATTTAGGAAACAACTTATTATTCAACAAGAAGAAAACAATAGTAGTTTGTAATTGATGCCAAGAACTTCTTTGAGAAGTTGCAGGTCTTAGACTATCGTTGTTTACTTGAGACACAACTAAGTGTACAAAGTTTTATTTGGTATGCAGTAATTTTAGAAAGTATTTGTAGATGACAGGTGTTTCAGCATCTTTGGACTAGTATAATATGAATGTATCCTCATGAGTACCAGAAAGGTCTGCTATCTATTACTTAACCACTGCAAGCCTCTAACTGGATAACAGGGATAATAAGAATCCCCAAAGAGAACAGGACAGGAGCCTCCCATAGAGGTCCTTTGAAAGGCTCCACTTAACAGG
Source organism: Psammomys obesus (assembly GCF_907164565.1). Taxonomy (NCBI): domain Eukaryota; kingdom Metazoa; phylum Chordata; class Mammalia; order Rodentia; family Muridae; genus Psammomys; species Psammomys obesus. The sequence goes on from NW_026596120.1 coordinate 10,520,535, forward strand.
GGGTCGAAGCATATGCTGAGACTCAGAGCCAAACTCTGGGCAGAGTTCAGGGAGTCTTACCAACGAAGGGAGTTATAGAAGGACCCAGAGGGGACAGTAGCTCCATAAAAACACAACAAAGCTAAAAAATCTGAGCCCAGAGCCCCTACAGAGACTGATGTACCTACCGAGGATACATGGAGAGGACCTAGACCCCCTGCTCAGATATAGGCCACAGGCAGCTCAGTTTCCATGAATAAAGGGAGTAGGGGCTAACTTTGTCATGTACTAGGTTGCCTGCTCTTTGATCACTTCCCCTTTGCAATGTGGCCTTGCCAGACCACAATGGGAGAGGATCCAGGCAGTCCTGATGAGACCTGATAAGCTTGGGTCAGATGGCAGGGAAGGAGAAGCCCCCCTTTGAGTGTACGAGGGGAAAGGGATAGGGAGAAGAAGGAGGGATGGTGGGACCAGTAGGAGATGTGGGAGGGGACTATAACTGGGAAATAAAATGAATAAATTGTAAAAATTTTAAAAAATAACAATAAAAAAGATAGTGTCTGTTTACAAGAAATTGTAGATAGTTTCTTTTAACAAAGTATAACACCCCTAGAAGTTGTAACACTTTAGAGGGAGATAGACTGTATGAACTTAGTAGTAGTGTAGAAGTCCTTCAAGGAATTTGTTCTTATCGTTATTCAAAGTTGTGTTTGTGAATTTGACTGCATGTGAAAATTGTGAGAAAGCTTAACTTCTGACTCCTTAAATAACTCCCATAACCTTGTCTTTTAAATCAAGTTTTAACTCTGAGTTTTAGCAGTTGAATAAATCAAATACTACATTAGTAGCTAAGTGTGGCCATTTATTTTGTTCCAAGTAGTACTGGTTATTACCTACTCCAGAGGGTCTCTGCAATCTGAGATATTCTAGTTATCACAATATCCAAGCTGCAATTCACATACAATGTGTCTACTTTGTCTTTGAAGGTGAAATAAGATTAAGTGGCTACTTAGTCTATTACTTTGAGATGCTAGTATCTACATTGAATACTGGGAACTGTTAATGACCACATCCTTTATACATGTACTTGGCTTACAAAGAAATGAATTTTATAATGATGTAGCTGTCTACTCAGTTTACTTATATTGCTTCCAAGTCTTCCAGGCCTTTTGGAGCATAATAAAGTAGTAGGGCTATGGGTATGCATTTCTCACATGATAGATCAAAGAAAACACTTTTAACTCTTAAATTATTACATTCTGTACCAGTGTCAAGGGAGCTCTGGCAATCTAGCCAGTATATTTATAGCCATATCCACACAAACTAATGCATTCATTCAGAATATCTAGGGAGTGCACCAGTAGTAATGAATTTGCCTAATAGAAAAATATTTCCATTCTCTGGTCCAATATTTTTTAAAAATCTCATCTTAACTTATTTTAAGGTCTTGGGATTTATTAATTAAAGAATGAGTTAAGTGTGAAATTTGAATAGCTCATTTTAATACGTGAATTTTAATGGAGGAATGGCTTATTCTTAAGTTAAGGGGGTATGAACTCCAGGAGTACCTTTTCTTCAAAATAGGGTTTTATTCCTCTTTTCTGTCCTTTAGTTGGCTTTTCTAGATGTGTCGTGCCATCAGATACATGCTGGGAGGTAGCAATTTTGAAAGGCTCATGATAGGGAGCTGCTTTTATAATGAAACAATTTGGCAAGTTTGGTTTCAGTCTGTGTGCTGGCAAGTTTTATGTCAGTGTGACACAAACTAGAGTCATCTGAGAAAATAGCTCTGTAAGATTGGGCTATAGGCCAGCCTGTAGGGCAAATCTTAATTATTGTTGGGGGTCACTCACTGTGAGGGGTTCCATCCCTGGGCTGGTGCTCTTGAGTTCTATAAGAAAGCAGACTGAACAAACCATGATGAACAAGGCAGTTCATGGCCTCTGTATCAGTTCTTGTCTCCAGATTCCTGCTCTGTTTGGGTTTCTGTTACAGCTTTTTTCAATGATGTGTAAGTGTAAGCCAAATAAACCCTTTCCTCCCAAATTTGCTGTTTGGTTATAATATTTCATCACAGCAATAGAAACCCTAAGATTAGCTGGTTATGGCGTGTGTGTGTGTGTGTGTGTGTGTGTGTGTGTGTGTGTGTGTGTGTGTTTTGTTTATAGCAATCACATGTTCTTCTGCAATTTGTTTTTGAAATTTAATCAATTTTTAGGCATTGTTTAGTTGGCCTATTTTTGTGTCTCACTGGTTGGTCTCATTTCCATCCTTCAATCTGAAGGGATTAAAGAAAGGCAAATACACTTTTTCATATTCCAACTGACACTGGCTGTTTATGCTGTCTAGTTTAAAGCAAGAAAGGGGTACTACCAACTCCTTTTAAGTTGAGATTGTCTAGAATCCTAACTAAATTACTGTCTTAGTAAAGAGCTACTGTTAAGATCTAGACTCCAAAATTCCATAAAAAGCTTAAAAATACCAGAAGTAAATATGAAGAGCAATTATTTGAAGCCCAAAGAATAATAGGAACTAACGCTAGACAGCTTTTATTGTTGTATAATAGTATTATCTATGTGGATTTATTTATATATTTAGTCAGGCTCAAGTACATAATCAGCCAAGTAAACTGTTCACATTTGGCAGAGCTAAACCACTCGTGAATTTCTTTTTGTGTATGCATCACTAATGCACAGTGCAAAAAGCAAACACAAGTTCCTAAAGAGTGTCATTTAAAAAATAAACAACAAAAACCCATTCAAGACTAACAAACAAAATTCCAGGCTTTGAATACTCAAGAATCTTTAAGCTTAAACCTAAAAGTAAAATAACCACACAAAGTAATGATTTGTCTGTAATTGTTATTAAACATTATAAATATACATATAATAGAACTGCATTTTACTATGGGTTTATCTCCCAAGTTTTGCCCCCTATCACTAGATAAGAGAGAAAGGATAGAGGGGAGAGATTGAGAACCTTCAATCTAAGTTCTTTGTTCTTGTTTCCTCTTTAAGCATGACTAGTGACAAACTGCAACCAATACCCACTGAATGACCAGTAACCACCAACCCTGCCTATTGGGTCTCTAGCTTCTGAACATTTCCAAGAATTCCAGACATCACACTCTTGCAGAAACTATCTGCAGCTGGCAAAACCACACCTCTAATAGAGCACAGGCCAAATCATTGCTGCAGTTCGAATCAGCCCTATATCTCCACACCTGGGATTAAAACGAAACCATGTTCTTATAATATTTCTGCGCTTTTAAAGAAACCAAAATTTTAGAATTCTCACTACAAGTATTGTTTGTTTCTTGTTTGCTTTAGAGTCTTAGAGTAAAAAGTACTTGCAATGATTTGGGAGCAGAAATCCCGTGAGTGTTGTTCTTTTAATTTTTTATGTCTTTTTGTAGACATGTTTAAAAATAGTATTACATTATACTTACTGTAAATAAAACAATATTTTTACCATTAGTGCTATTAGTCTTAGCTGTATTTTATTCTATCACACTAGTGAAAACTTATTCATAGTCATTTAAATAAGAGTAAACTCTAATACAATACTTGACTATTTTAATTGACAGGAAGTACATATCTATTATCAGTACCCAAAAGAGTTGATTTTTGGTAGAGATAGGTATCTGGGTACCAAAATTTTATTTCATAATTTACTTCATATAAGAGAATTCAGTATGCTACTGGTAGAAAGACATTTCTTCACTTCTCTTGACTGCAGATAAGACTATGTAGACATTTTTGCTAAGTATTAGCTGAAATAGTATGTACCATTTCCAAATATGACTTAGAAAACTATCCTATGAAATGATTTTTTTATTATTTATTATTATTTGTTTATTTTTCTGTCAGTGAACCATCAATCCACTGTGGAAAAGAAAAATCAGTGGACCTGTAGCTTAGGTTTCCGAATAATTGAGTCGATAACCTTATTTAAATACTTTAGAAATGGGTAAATCAGAATTATAGTAAATACTTTTTCCTACCTTAGAAATAAAGGTTATGGTGTTCTTTTGTGAATTCTACACATACTCTGTAATACTTGGTTTTATGTTTTTTGCATATCAACCTGGCCATATTTATTGCTAATGTTACTCATATCTTCTTTATATGTGTTTTTGAGTATAGGTACTATAGTATAAAAGGAGCAGAAAGTTGGTGAGAATTTTTCTTAATATAGTTTTCTTCCAGAGAATAAATGGCTCATGTATGAGGCTACAATAATTGTTTTTTTGTATACATAGCTCATGTCTCTTTATGTTTATAGTGAAAAAAATTAGTGAAGACTGAAAGTTGGTGGTAGGCTGATTGTTGGTTGTATGGAAGTATGTTTTGGGGGATTCTTTGAAGAAAAATCTTGTAACTTGACTCCTTTACAGAGCTTATTTTTAGAATGCCACGTTGTCTTTTACTAATTTTCTTTCAACTCATAGAGAGTATCCCAGCTGCTTACTGTAGTATTATATCAAGGTTAATTCAGTTACAAGTATTGAATTACATGGTGTAAAAGGTCCATTCATTTATAAATTCCTCTCACCAAATGAAGGAACTATCTGTATTCATCCAATTATTTTGCTGTTGGCCCGATAATGCACCCTTCTAGAAAATGTAAATTTGGAAAGTAAGTTTCTGTAATGAAATATCCTATAATATAAAAACTATAGTTTTTGTACTGTATGTCTTAAATATGTATTTACCTTATTCTAGAATAATCTTTAGAAGGCATTTTTCACATGTCAGTTGCACATTTCTCAGGTATATTATACATATAACCATCAGGAACTTTTTGTTGTTTATTTGAATGAAATTAGTCAAAGATCTGAACAGTGTTTCTCCTTTTGAAATATGTAATTTATTCCATCTGAATAATGATTGGTCAGGGTGCTGCCATTGGAAATTCTTTAAAATTTTTATATCAACATTATTAGCATCATCATTATTATTATAACAATTTATTCACTTTGTGTCCCGGTTGTAGCCCTCCTCTTTATCTCCTCCCATTTCCTCCCTCCCTTTTCCTCTCTTGTCACTTTCCCCTAGTCCACTGATAGAGGACGTCCTCCTCTCGTACTGTACTGTCTGACACTAACCTATCAGGCCCCATCAGGACTGCTTGGATCCTTGCCTCTGTGGGCTGGCTATGTTGTCCCCACAAGGAGAAGTGATTGTCTCTTCTCCCCTTACTAGGGCACCCACATGGAGACTGAGCTGTCTGGGCTACATATGAGCAGGGATCTAAATCCTCTCTCTGTTTGGTCTTTGTTTGATGCATCAGTCTCTTCTGAACCCCCCCCCCCCCCCCCCTTTCTTTCTCTCTCTCTCTCTCTCTCTCTCTCTCTCTCTCTCTCTCTTTACTTTTATTGATCTCATTGTAGGGCTTCTATCCCTTTTGGGTCCTTCTGTATCCCCCTTCTTCTATAAGACTCGCTCTGTCCAAAGTTTGGCTGTTTGTCTCTGCATCTGCTTCGATCCCCTGCTGGGTGAAGTCTTTTAGAGAACACCTGTGGTAGGCTCCCATCCTGTTCATTCTCCTCTACTACTTCCAGTGTCTATCCTGTTTCCCTTCTGAATGAGAATTAGCCTCTTCCCTGGGATCCTCCTTGTTGTTTATCGTCTTTAGGTCTGTAGATCTTAGTATGTTTATCCTATATTCGTGTGTTTATTCTCTCTCTCTCTCTATATATATACATATATATGCATATATATATGTATATATATCTGTGTATGTGTGTGTGTGTGTGTGTGTGTGTGTGTGTGTGTGTGTGTGTGTGTATACATATATGGCTAATATTCATTTATAAGTGAGTATACATGCCATACTTGTCTTTCTGCAAATTTCATGATTTCCTTGTTTTTAATGGCTGAGTAGTATTCCATTGTGTAAATGTACTACAATTTCTGTATCCATTCCTCCGTTGAGGAACATCTGAGTTGTTTCCGGATTCTGGCTATTATTAATAAAGCTGCTATGAACACAGTTGAGCAAATGTCCTCGTTGTATGGTTGAGCTTCTTTCGGATATATGCCCAGGAGTGGTATAGCTCGGTCTTGAGGTAGGAAGTTTTCTAAGATTGATTTCCAAAGTGGTTGTTCAAGTTTACATTCCCACCAGCAAGGGGAGTGTTTCCCTTTTTCAACCTCCTCCCCAGCATGTGTTGTCACTTGAGTTTTGAAACATGAAAATAAAAGAAACTTTTAAATGAAAGAGTAAATGAATAATTTATAAACTGTGAATAAGATGAATAAAGCAGATTCATAAAACAGTTTTTTCCCCTTTTGTTAAGTCTTATAGGGGAGTTTTGTTTTTGGAGGAAGATTTTAAAAGAATTGACATTAAAATATAATTATGTTGCTTTCCACTTATCTTTCATTCAACCTTTCCCATGCATGTCTCCCCCCACCCCAAATTCATGGCCTCTGTTTCTTTAATTGTTGTCACATACACATATGTGTATATATTCCTAAATATATAAGTATAACCAGTTCAAGCCACATAATGTTATGTCTATGTATACGATTTTATGGCTGACCACTTGGTTTTAGACAACCTGTTCGGGGCTTTTCCCTGAGGAAACTCCAAAACCTCAAGGAAATTCTCAGTATTTTTAGTTGCCTCTAGTATTTTTTTTTTTTTTTTTTTTTTTTTTTTTATTCTTGAGGGCTCATGAGATTTCTCCTTTCCATATTAACATGGCCATTGGTGTTGTAGTTCAGGTCTTGTTTAAGAATCCATTTTGATGTGACTTCATGGGTGTAGCTTCTCTGTTATTTCTAGGAGATAACATTTAATGAGATTAGTATAACATGCATATTTTAGTTCTTAACCTAATTTGTTCTTTCCACCTAAATTTGCATAGATACACTTAAGTATATTATTTATCCTAGAAACCTTAAAAGCGGAATTTTTTTTTTTTTAAGAATCAGTATTATATGTCAAATGACATAGTTTCATAGTGAATTTTTAAAAAAAAAAACAATCTAGAGTGATTCTTTCATAAAGTCTTTGGTCCAGTGGTTTTATCCCCTCCCTTAATTTTATATATTTAGGTATTTAGTCTGATTTGCTCTCCCTGATAAGATGTCTCAAATTGAGGGATAGTTTGGCTTCAAATTCACATCCTCTTGTCTCATCTTTTTGGCTGCTGGAATTAGTTATCTAGCACCATGCTCAGGAAGTCTGCAAAATTTTCATTCTTCTTATTTGAAAGATATATATTATATGGGTTGGATTAAAAAAATTCTGGATATTTTCCTTTTATTCATGATAAAATATTTACATCATTTTTAATGTGAGGTGTGTCATGATTTCTCTCATTTGCTTCCCCATATTTACCTTATGACTATATAAGACTTTTCATCTTTCTTATTCATTCTCAGCAATTTAGTTGTAAGATATCTTGCATGCCTTCTTTTTTTTTTCTTCCTCTTCTCACTCTTTTGTTTTCTGCCCTTGCTTTCCTTATATCCGTCATTCATCCAGTTATACTGAAACCTGATAATGTTTCAAAATCCTGTCACTCCACACTTCTCCGGTATTTATTTATTTAGAGATAGAGTTTTGCTACATACCTCTGGCTGTAGTGGGACTTGCTCTGTAGACCAGGTTTGTGTTGAATTTACGTAGACATGCCTGCCTCTGCTTCTCAAGTACTGGGGTTAGATACCTGTCTTCTCTGAGTTTTCAATAGGAATAATTTCATTTTTTTCTGGATAAGTTTCCCTATTACTTGAGAATGTTTTATTTATAAAACCATTGTTTTCTTTCTAAGATTCTGTTATTGTCCTTGTGGTAGCCTAAGTTTTCTTTGTATAATACTTTTTGGTTACTCATCTATTATTTCTGATGTTGATGATGTTACCATTTTTCTGTGTTCCAGTCTCCCTTATAGTACTTTGGGAATTTGTATATAACTTGTAATAGCATAAATTGATGCTGTCACTTTGAGGATTGAAAAGTAATATAACCCCATGTACAGTGTTCCTTCAGAATGCTTAAACATAATAGAAATGGTGTTTACGCTCCATTTTATTACTATGTCATACCAAGCTGTTTTGGTTGGACTCTGTATCTTAAAAGTCACACTTATACAGCTCTGTCTACTTGTAGTTTTCACCATCTCACAGTGCCTCACACATTAAGTAGAGCTGAATAGTCAAAAGATTGACTTTATTCTTTTTCAACCTTTTACCACTATAGTCTAATTTTTGTCTACTTTTAAAACAGAACTTCTGAGGCACGTGGTGCCGTAGGAGGACAATTTTACATACCCAAAGTCTTCTCTTAATTTGAAAGAAGACACTTCTCAGTAGAGTCATGAATGAAAAAATATGACCAACCATATGGTTTAAGTCAAAAGGATTGAAAATACCTGGTATTTATATTGACATTTGGCCTCTAGAAGCACAAGATCTCATTTGTTGTTGGCAAAATGAATCTTACTGTATTTGCTTTGCTTTTTTTTGTTTGTTTGTTTTGCATAATCTGGTAATACTTGTATGATGGTTGGTTTTAATTACCCACTTGACACATTCTAGGATTGTCTTGGAAAGGAATCTGAATGTGGAATTGTTTAGATCAGGTTGGTCGTTGGACATGGCTGTGAGAGATTTTCATAATTGTATTGACTTATGAAAACCTGTCCGGAATACTGACTGCACTATTTCATGGGCTGTGCCCTAGACAGAATCAAGAGTCTTGAGGACAAGTTGAGTGGGACGTGCATGTGTTAATTAATTGCTCTCTGTACTTTACAGTGGATGTAATATGAGTAGATGGTTCAAGTTCTACTGCTTTGTTTTCACTGTACTGATGTCCTGAAACTTAGAACTGTGAGCCAATGACATTTTTTTTCTCTTAGTTCAGGGTATTTTATCACAGAAATAGGAAGGAAGCTAGGAGATCTGGTCTGTTCATTCTGTGCATTAACAAGTCTACTAGTTATGTTTAAAATAGTCATGCCCTAGTAGAAACATTGTTAATGTACCAACTTTAGAGAACAAATTGGTTTATTTTGTAGTAAGAGAAATCAGTGATATTAAAAAAATAAAAATAAACAATGTAAGCAGAGATTGGTAACACATGATTTTAATCTCTACACTGAGCAGTCAAAGGTCTTCAAGGCCAGCGTGTTCTACACAGCAGATTTCTTGGTAGCAGCCAGGTCTGCAGAGTGACACCAGAGCCTGTCTTTAAAGGAGAGGGTGGGGGGGAGAGAGAAAACGTGTGCACACACAGACAGAGATGCACACCTGTACACGACCACCAGAACAGTGTGGTTAAAGCTGGTATAATTTTGATGAGGAACACCTTACATGAACTTCAAAAATTATTCATCTCAAATAAACTTTTTGTTTTAAACTTCAGCATAAGCTTACTTTGGGGATTGCAGGGGTTACATATGGGAAGGGAGCTTGAGAAGATAGATACTTCAATTCTGGAAATGTTTTATGTCCTTTTCTGGTTGATTATACACCTGTGCATTTGTAGAATTTCATCAATATGCAATATACTTTTATGCATTTCATTGCATGTATACTTTCTGGTACAAATATTTTATTTTATGTGTTTTGTGTGAAGGTATACAACTATTTCTACTCAAGCAATTTTAATTAGAATGGCAGTTAAAATGTTAATTTTTTAATTAGGAAAAATAGACTTTATTGATTTGATATTAAATCTTTAAAAGAAATTCAGGACATGATATTTCTTTCCGAACTTATTTTCTGTATCTTGTTTGTCTTGTAAATTTTCTTTTTTTTTTCTAAAAGTTTTATGTCTTTATTTTATTGCATTCTAGTCATCCATTAGTTTACTAACTTGCTAATTTTATTAAGTTACTTTGTACTTGAATTTTTAGTCATTCCAAGCTGTTGAATCACTTAAGAAGACTTTGGTCTCCCTTTTGTAATTAAGTTTATTATTTTACATGTATTATACATAATGATGGGTGTCTGATAATTTTGTATTTATGTATATAATTAGGTGATTATTATCCTTCATTACCCTCGCTACTTCTGATTCTGTCATTTTCCCAACTAACCATTATCGTACTTTTCCTTCCCATGTCTCCCGTCTTCTCCATTCTCTCTTTATGTTGAGCTACAGTTTAATGAGGAGTACTTAACATAATTAACATGAACAATGTATAAGAAGGTGCAGCACTGAAGAAAGTTAGATTTTGCTGTTCTTATTACTTGCCACTGCTCTTTCCCAGTCTTTCACTAATGTTCACATTAAATACAGATATGATGCTATATTAAATGGTTGCCTTGTTCCTGGGTATTTGAAGTGTCTCAAAGGTTTCAGGAGCAAGACCATGTAGTTTTTGTTTTTATTGAAGTAGAACTCATATAAGCTCAGTTTTATAGAAAACTTTTATATTGGTTTCAGAAGATTATTAGATACTAGTTCTAGTAGTATAGAAATATTCTTAATTTTGGTTCAGTTATTTGATTTACAAGTACTGAACCGTTCTTACATTACTGAAGAAAATGTTTGTAATGCACTTTGTGTACACTACTAAAGGATTAAGTTTGGTGAACTTAGAAACCTTAATTTTATCATACAAGTTTAAAAGATATTTGATTGATAGAAATTTCGGTGGGATTTTTAAGGTCACCTATGTGTTTTGCTCTATTTAAAAAAAAAAAATCTATGAGCTCTAGTAACCAACTTCTTGTTAGCCTTAAAAATAGAGAAGTCTACTTTTATTTGACAACAGAACAATAGCTTCAGGTAAGTGATTATCTTATTTAATTAATTTCACATACACACAAACTTTTAAAAAATTTGTTTAGTATAATGTCAAAATTGATTTTAATTATTTTTGCTTTTTTTTTTTTTTTTTTTTTTCTACAGTCCGTGGTGGATGACTGGATTGAATCATATAAACAAGACAGGGACATCGCACTTCTGGATTTAATCAACTTTTTTATCCAGTGTTCAGGATGTCGAGGTACACAGTTGTAAAATAAATGCTGTTTATTGCACCTCTGTGTTCAACAGTGTAACTTGACCTGCCACTAGTCATAGAAATTATTTTAGAATTGTGTTTTGATCATTTTTGGCAGAGTGAATGATATACCCGTTTAAGGGTACTTAATTCTTCTTGTCCTGATCAGTGCTACGTGTGTAAATAGCAACACATTTCATTATTTCTTTCAGAATCTTCAGGAAAAACTGAATACCGAGTTTTTTTAAATCACAAATTTTATATGTTTCTCTACAACTTGTCAATTTTTCATTTATCTTCATACCTGCTCAGAAAATTTTTGACAAAATGAATGATGTTTAAACCTGTCAACTTCATTTTAATTTAGAACCATAATGGAAACATACCTCTGGGAATTTCTTTGGGGACTTTCCTACAAAGATGTGACTGAAGAGGGTAGATCCACAGCAAATGTGTATGGCATCATCATATCATATTGGGGCACCATAATCAGTAAATGGAGAATGCAAACTGATTACCAGCATTCATCTCTCTGCTTTAATTTTTTCTGTGTCTCAGTACATTTATTGTTTTATTAAAATAAGAATTATTGCAAGTATTTCAAAAGATGCTAGTACATAATATTTGAAGTGGGGAGCTTCCTTTCTGCTTTTTCTGTTTGTTGTTCTGTATAACTCTTGTACCCTGATGGACATCTCCTTCCTTAGATATGAGAAGTTTTGTTTTGTCTTTTGGTTGAAAATACTCTTATCCCTTTGATTGGCTTTCTTCTTTTCTAGACCTATGATCAGTAGGTCTGTTTTTATAGTATCCCAGAGTTCCTCATGTTTGTTTGTTTTTTTTAAAGGATTTTCTTAGATTTAATATTGTCTTTTGATTGTGTAATCCCGTTTCTCTAACTTGTCTTTTAAGACCAGATAGTCTCTTTTTCACTTGATCCAGTCTTTTGGTGAGATGTTTCTTTGAATTTTTTGTTTGACTTTCTGAGTTTGTTTTGTGTTTTAATTAAGCTTAGCTGTTCTTTAGAGATTCTTTCATTTATTATTACTCTGAAGGTCATGGGTCTCTGATCTAGAATGGCTTGCTTACATTGCTGTAGAGTTGCTAGGTTAGTTGGGCTGGCCTTGCCTAGAGTAATTTGGTTCTATTCTACATGGCTTCTCATGTCTGGAATACTACTCCAGGCTAGTCCTCACCAAGAGTCTAAAGTCCAAGTAAAAGGAAGAGCAAACCTTTTGAGATTAGATGGATTGCTCAGGCCTCTAGAGACAGAAGCTTGGAACTGTTGGTCTGTCATCTCTACCACATTGTCTTGGCTACAGCAAGCCATGGACACTAGGCCAGGGTCACACTGAAGTAAAACTATTGTTGACAGAATACTGAGTTACAGAGAAGCTATTACCTGGGGTCCTCAGTGAGCCAGGCTTTAGCAGAGCACTCCAGTACCAGCTCATTAATGACACACTTTTTCAATGATAGAATGTCACTTAACTAGAAGAAACCTGGGGAGAAAATCAATTTATTCTCAGATTCTTCAAAAATTTGTGTTCTAATATATCAGATTTTTCAAACAGCTAAAAGCCATTGCTCATTTCCTTCTATTTGACCAGGCCATAGAAAAAATGTCTGTCATTTCCAAGGTTAGTGCACACACTTATGCTCAAAGTTCAGACTTAATCTGAAATAAAGTACCCTAAGAAGTAAAACTGCACCAAAAGTGTACATTTTCTCAGCTAAGATTCTTTTTTTAAACGCTATTTTCACAGCTTAATTTTTTTTCATTATTTTATTTAGCTGCTTTTGGTTTGTGGTCTTCATTTTGGCATTTATTTGTATTCTCTTTGAGCTCCTTGAACATTTTTATAATTGGTGTCTTGAAGTTACTGTCTTTTTTTTAATTGAAAATAGGTTTTTTTATATTCTATGTTTTAATCACAGTTTCCCTCCCCACTTTCTCACCTACCCAAATCTAGACTCTCTCTTTCTCTTTCTTGTTAACAGACAGACTTCTACAATTGGGGGAAAAAATATATATATATATGTATGTATATATATTAACATATATATATTAAAAACAAATCAGGGTAGGACAAAAGAAACAGTTATTACTCTGTGTGGTGAGATCATTGTCTCATATGTTAACTAATTTGCTCTTTGAGAGTATTACACTGTGGGTACAAATATCTTGGAGAAGACAAATTGTCTTGGTTACATGGTTTTTGAGTTAACCAAACTCAAGAACATGCCATGTTCTTGATATGTCTGTTTTGTTTCACCTTTGTTAAATAGGTGTTTGAATTTTTGTTATTACCACATTTTGTCAGAAAGTGTCAGTTACATGGTCCTTTGGGTTCTATTTGGCGCAACTCTTGGTATTTGGATTGTATCTGAAGTGTTGCCAACTCAGCTAGTGAAAGAATTAACTTCTCAGCGCAAGAGAAAACCTTCTGTAGGCTTAGTAGATTGTTCTGCTAATGTCCCAAATTCTTTGGAGGACTACCCAGGTTCTATAGGTAGTTCTTGGGTAGCATGATCAGGCGTCAGAGTGCACACTGGCAATGCTTCATAAAGGATAAAGAAAGCAGCATGTCATGCAATTCTCAGGTGAAGGTAGGTAGGATGCTATTTGAGGTCATTTGAAGGATACATTGGGAGCTGGAGGTCTTGGTTTTGGTGTGACCAACTTGCTCAGAGGGTTCCTGCCTGGGGTCCTGCCATGTGATACCTGGCAAAACCAAGAATGTCCCCACTGACACATGGATGGACTTGGTCTTGAAATTCTGGGTTGGTTTTTCCTTCTGAGTGTGCTAGAGACTGAGTTTATACATGATGAGGGGATATTCTTTTACAGCACTCTATTCCTAGAAGAAACTTAGGGAATGTTTTTGTCACCTCCTTTCTTTTCCATGCCAGTGTTTGGACCCACATTCTGGTACCTTTTTAAAATTTATTTTGAACCACTCTATTATTGAACTCTTTCCCACTCCATCATATAATCTTAGAATTTTAATAATTATTAATCCATGAGTTAGAGTATTAAACTAAGTTTTAAACATTTTTAGAAGCAGAGAACAGAGAGGCTATTTTTTTAAACTGACGTTTTAAAATGAAAATTTAGTTTTTTTGTTATCATTCTTCTATCTCTTGTGAAGAGCTTGAGCACTGAAGATGGAGTTATTTTTAAGATTAGGTGAAAATATTTGACTATCTTTGACTAACCCTAGGACAGTACTTGCTTTCAGGCTTGGGTTACCCAGCACCAGTCAGCCAAATTCTAAAATGTGCTAAACCAAGATTTAATGAGTTGTCTATTCTATGTAGATACAATGTCCCTTGGAAGACTAGATATCTGAAAATCACAGATAACATTCCAATTTGTGATTTTTTTTTCCTCTTTGTGTATTTGCTTTATCAGTCATATCTGGTATGGCCCAGAGATTGGCCCATCATTTTTATGTTGAATCAATGGATTTATTAAGGGATAAATAGGGAGAGGAGGAGGAAGAAAAGGGTTGGAGCATCATATGGGTGAGTACTCATTCGGAAATTGGCTCTAAGTCCCTTTATCGCAGTCAGCACTCGTTCACAATGAGTGCCAGGCACAGCAGACTAGCCCCTTCAATGATGCTTGCAAGTAAAACAGATAACAACAAATAGAGAATGCCATCAAATTGGGTACTTACATCAAACAAGAACCAATTGAAAAAGTTAAGATAGTCCCCGAAGTTCATGATTCTGTTCTCTGTGTATTTCAACTTCCCATGGTTGAAGTTAAACATTCTTAGTCCCTGCAAGTACTTCTGTCTTGAGACAAATAACAGTGGTATTTTTAATCTGCACTGCTTTGCTCTTCTCTCCTCTCTGTCACTGTCAGGAGTCCCAGCTCATTCCCAGAGGAAGGACTTTGGAGAACACTTTGAGATAAACATGTTTGGGTGTAAAATATTGGGATGGCTGGGAAAACTCACTTACAGAGCCCCATTTCTCAGAGAACCATGATAATAGATGACAACTTACTAATATAGTGTACAACCGTCTTCATGCTTACCAAGGAAGGAACAGATTCATTTTTTAACTAGGAATGTTAGACAGTATAGACTGCCATCTAGAGACAGACACATCAGTGAAGAGACAACCACAACTTTTAAAGACATTCTAAACAATTACATATTTTATAAACTATATTGATAATAATTTTATCCCTCCCCCTCTCTTGCACACATAATCTCAGTAGTTCACATGTACTCCAGTATACTTAACAAGTTTTGTTAAGAATGTTTCTTGGAAAACAATAAGAGAATGTGCCCTTTGCATTGCCCTCAGCTGTTCTTGGAAAGGCTTGTACTGTCACTGCATTGCTAGATAATCAGCCCTACATTTACTGTGAGTATATTTCTTCAGTGAATCCCTCTCGGGTTTAGTAGTCTTAGTACTACTTCTCTTTTCTGAAGGTGTCCTCTACCAATTCCTTGATACTTTTTGACATTCTTTCTGTTATATTTTGATTTAAAGCTTGTGTGAGCCGAGAAAAAGCAAAATTGAAAGAGAGAGACTACAAAAGTTTGTCCTATCATATGATTGCAATATCTTTTCAAAATCACAATGTCAGAATCTATAACTGCAATCTTTGAAATAAAAGGCTGGTTTATCACAGGACAGGAGCCTACCACAGAGTGCCTCTGAAAGACTATTGATCGAAGTACCGAAGCAAAGGGTGAGACTCATAGCCAAAATTTGGGCAAAATGCAGGGAGTCTTATGAAAGAAGAAGGATAGAAAGAGTTGGAGGGGACAGGAGCTCCACAAAGAGACGAACAGAGCCAAAAAACTAGGCCCAGGTGTCTTTGCAGAGACTGATACCCCAACCAAGGACCATACATGGAGATAACCGGCACAGATGTAGCCCATGGCAGCTCAGCATCCAAGTGGGTACCTAGTAAGGGGATCAGGGCCTGTCTCCTACATGAACCCAGTGGCTGGCCCTATCACCAACTCAAGAGTTAACAGATCTCAAACAATACCGTCACTTAATAGAGTAATAAAATAAACACCTAGTTCTCAAAAGATGAAGTACAAATGACCTATATAAACATATAAACAAACTTTAGTATGGCTATCCATTGAAGTGAAGCATGAATTGAGGTTCCATCTCATTTTAGTCAGAATGTCAGTCAAGAAAATACATAAGAGATACTGACAAGGAAGTGGTCTAAAGAGAACTCTTATATACCCTGTTGGGAATGCAAACTAATTCAGATACTATGGAAATCAAGACCCTCAAGAATAAATAGAAGATAGATAGATAGATAGATAGATAGATAGATAGATAGATAGATAGATACATACATACATACATACATACATACATACATACACATACACACATACACTCATACACTCATACACTCATACACAGATACATAGATATAGATGATCTAACATATGACTCAACTCTATCACTTTTATATATTGCCCAAGAACATGTACACCAGTGTTTATTTCAGCGCTGTTCACTGTTGCTAAGTTATGGTGCCAGATTATTTGTCCAGTTCCACAGCTGGAAGGAAGATATGGTTTGTGCACACGACAGGATTTTTTTTAATCCATAAAAAAAAATTAAGTCATTTCATTTGCAGGAAAATTGATTCAACTCTAAACGAAGAGGCAGTTAACTAAAATAAAAGTTATTTTAGTTTCATATGCAGTGTTCCACGGCTAATAACTAGTAAAAAACTACATGTGTTATTTCAAAGATTTTGTAACCAAAATGTCTTCCAAAGAATACAACTACTTAATAGTTTCTTGTTTTGTTTTGATTTTCAAGAGAGTTTCTTCGTGTAGCCCTGGAATTTAGTTTTTAGACCAGGCTGGCCTCGAACTTACAGAGATCCACTTGCCTCTGGCTCCAGAGTGCAGGGATTAAAGGCATGCACCACTACTTTCTGCTTTACTTGAGGGTGTTTACTCTCTATTATTATTATTACCCCCACTAGCCTTTATTATTGGACATAGCAATAATTATCAAAGATTTGTTTCGCTGCCCTACTTTTTAGGTTTGAGCTCATTTTATTAATTCATCTTTTTTCATATGATAGTAAGAGACTTTAAATTCTACATTCTGGTAAATTTGTGTTTGGTTTTCATAGTCCTGCCCTTTGATGAGCTCATACTAATAAAGACTGCATAGGTTACTGTCTTGTTCCCTGTGTTCTCCCGCTTCTAATGTCTATTTCCTTTGCCCTTTTGAATGAAGATTGAGCATCTTCCTAGGGTCCTCCTTCTTGTTTAGCTTCTAAGGTGTACAAGTTTTAATATTTGTATCCTATATTATATGTCTAATATCCACTTATAAGAAAGAATCTACCCAGCAGTGTATCGAAGCAGATGCTGAGACTCATAGCCAAACTTTGGGCAGAGTTCAGGGAATCTTATGAAAGAAGAGGGGACAGGAGCTCCACAAGGAGATCAACAGAGCCAAAAAACCTGGGTCCAGGGCTCCCTGCAGAGGCCGATGATCCAACCAAGGACCATGCATGGAGATAACCTAGAACCCCTGCATAGATGTAGCCCATAGGCAGCTCAGTCTCCAAGTGGGTTTCCTAGTAAGAGGAGCATGGACTGTCTCTGACATGAACTCAGTGGCAGGGGCTTAGATCACTAACTCCTGGGGGGAGGGTTGCAGCCTTGCCACAGAGAAAAACAATGCAGCCAGTTCTGATGAGATCTGATAGGCTAGGGTCAGGTGGAGGGGGAGGAGGACCTCTCCTATCAGTGGACTAGGGGAGAGGCATTGGGGGAGATGAGGAGGGAGGGTGGGTAGGACTGGGAGGAGATGAGGGAGAGGTCTACAAATGGGACACAAAGTCAATAAAATGTAATAAATAAAAAAAAATTAGGATAGAACAATATTATTACTTCATATATCATTGTTCTGAAATTAATATATAAATCCATAAAAAAAGACTCTAAGTGCCTTTTTAGATATTTTTGTTAGTGTTATTGTCTTTGCTGTTACCAATACCTGTCAGAAATTGAAGTCAGGGAAGATTTATTTTGGTTCATGATTTAGTTCATTGTTTTAGTTCATGGTTGGCTGCTACTTCTTTGAACCTGAGGAAAGGCAGAATATAATGTCAGCTGAGAATTGTAGCAAAGGCTCCTTAGTTCATGGAGGTCAGAAATTAGATAGGAGTGTTAACAGAAAGGGACCAGAGCAAGATGTGAACTCCAAAGTTCACATTCTCAGTTATCTACTTACTTCTAGGCAGCTACCACCTGCCAGAACTTTCAGCATATCTGAAAAGCAAAATGTAGTTAGTCCATTTTTGAAGTGTCACGGTGGTGTTACAAGTTCCTCTGTCATTTGGATAGCCAAATCCACAGTCTTTCCTCATAATGCCATCAGTATCAAAAAGAAATTTGAGTTCTTACAGCATATAGTGGCATAGAGCAAGCAGTTCCATTCTAAAAGATAGGTATAGGAGCATAGAAAGGAGGAAGGACTGAAGTAAGACTTATACCTAACTGTGCAAATATTAAATCTTGTAGATCCACATCTTACATCCAGGCACATAATATGAGGTCCATTGTGCTTGGGAAGTGCCATTCTTGAAGCCTCAAATTTTGGGGAGCTCATAGGTTCCTCCTATTTTTCTCCCTCTGCTATCCCTTTCCTTTCCCTCCCCTCTTGTCTTTCCTTTCTTCTCTCTCTTTCCTCCTTTCTCCTGCCCCTTCCTACCTCTTTTTCTGACTCAACCTTATCTGCAGTTTTCCTAGACCACCATTCCATATCTTTGTTTTTAAGTTCCTGGGGTCTTGATTGCATCTTCAGCTTCTTTCTCCTACCTTCATAATCCATTCTTAGGTGCATTCAGGATTTTCAAACTTCTCACAAATTCCCCAATCTTCCTAGATTTTCTTTGAAATATAGATGAATATGTTTATGATTCTGCAGTCTTTCTGCATCCTTGAAATACCAGCACCATGTTTTATGGATCATTGTCATCTTCCAGCTTGAGCCATTGCCAGGGTTAGCCTTTTGAATTCCTGGGCAACTGAATGTAGTAAAATAATCGCAAGGAAACAACTTTCTAGGTAGTTCTTTGTGAGCAATGTCCCCTGGCAAAGCTCTTAAGGGAGAGCCTTTGAGATGGAGTTTACGTTATCCTTGAATTTGCCTTATATGAGAACTGGCTTGTTGGAAATCCTTTCAAGGTATTCTTATTATCCAGTTGCAGAGTATTTGTCCAAACTCCTCTGAGTTGACATCATTAATTTCACTTTACAGGGTTCTTTTTTCCATCTGAGCAAAGTTTTACAAAATATTTCTAGTTTTTTTTTTCTCTCTCTCACTCTATTTTCATCAATTACTAAATATGGCAATACTTATGCAACCCTTTGAATTCTGGATTTGAAGTTTTCTACATCAGATTAATTATTCTGTTATTCTTAAATTTATCCTTCCACAAAAATTTTATGACATTGACAGAACATACATAGTCACCACCTTCCCCGAACATAATGTGAATGGCCTCTGGTCTGATTCCCAAATACAGTCCTGTTTTCTCTTGAGCTGTCATTTTTCTCTACATTTCTATTTGTTTGTTGCTCTTCTCAGTGTCTGCTAAAAATTCCCTCTTCGTATTTCTTACAGCATTTTGGGCCTCTACTCTAAAAACTTCTATATTTGACCCACAAACCTGTTCCAAATAGTCCTTAACTCAATGAACAGATCCTGTTATAGTTATATCCCTTTCTTTTGATTTTTCTGGGGTGGTCAATTCTCATTACAGGCAGGAAAGTCTTACATTGTCTTAACTAATTTTCAGTTCATGCTCATTTGACTCTGTTGCTTTTAGGTAAGGTATCGAATATAGAAAGACTATAGAAACATGATGTAGGCTATTCATTTCATATCATTCAGGAAGCAGGAAAAAAGGGGGGGGGGAATAAAGAGGCCAGAGGAATATATTTAATCTCCCCAAAATAAACTGCAGTGACCTGTTTTCTCACGATTGACTCTACCTTCTAAAATTTTACACTTTCCAAAACAGCACAAATAACAGTGGGCCAAGTTCAACACATGAGCCTGTGACAAACATTCTATATTTATAATCAGTAAGAATTTTCTTAATCTTTAAAAAAGTAAAAGTGGAGACAGATAGCTCAGTGGTTATAGTAGGTGATGCTCTCGCAGAGGATCCAGATTTTGTCTTTCTTGCTGGCTCACAAGCATCTGTAATTCCAGTTCTAGGGGATCTGATGTTCTCTTGTGGCCTCTACAGGTACCAGGCATATACCAGTTGTACATGTTGACACATTAAAAAAAAAATAAACCTTTTCATGTTTCTTACCTCCTTAAATATCAATTATGGTTTCTTATTCCTGAAGGTAATAGATTTTTCAGTTTGCTGCATACCTTTTTAGTAATATTTTAACATAGTATATATTTCATTATCTCTTGTGAGTATATGAATATATTCTACATATTCTATATAAATCCTAGATGGCATTACTATGTTTTGGTAGTTCGATGGAGCCCTTAATAATTGAGAACAAGTCGTTAGTCATAGGCAGTTTGCCAAAAGAGGTCAGTTATTAAGTAAATCTGTTTGTAAGTTGCTGACTATTTAGAAGTCTTAGTTTTCTCATCTGTAAACAGTGCAAGAAAAAATAGTACAAACTTATAACATTTTTGGACAAATTAAATGTTTTGATGCAAGCGCTAGCAGATAGTAAGCAGCCATATGCTAACTGCTGCTTACCCCCGTCAGCATTATTTTTAATGTGATATTTGTAAGTGGCATATGAGGTTTTCTCAATATTTGCTAAAATAGTAATTTGCAGAATTCTTATAAATTATTTTACACTATTTTTTAAGTTTTTTAATGCATTGCTGTAAGTATAGTCTCAGTGTCAAATCAAGGAATTTATAAATTTCTAATTTTGTTAGATATATGAAAAATGACATTCCATAGAGGTTACATTAAGCCTTAGTCTCATGATCATTTTTAATCATTTTTATTTGGAGATAAGGTTTTGCTTCATAGCTTGGGATGACCTCAAACTCAAAAGCTCCTGTGTAAGCCCGAGTGCTGGGATCATAGGTATGCGCCATTAAGCCTTGCCTAAATTACTAACAACTTGTTAGATTTCCACTGTCATTTCTAATTTGAGAATTATTCATTGTTAAAATTAGAAATTTTAAATTTGTTCCTTTATTAGAAATATAAACTTACTGTAAAGACATTATCAAATAATCTTTTATGGTTTTCTTTTTTAAAAGGGTGTCTGTGTGTGTGTGTGTGTGTGTTTAAATCACTTGTATATGTTGTTGGTTAGGTAATTAGCTCAAGATTCTTTCAGATGAATTTTTAATGTTTTAAAGAATGGTATTTAATTTCAATTTTTCCTTTTCTATGTTCAGTATTTTTGTCTCTATGAATGTAAAACATTATAAGTACATTACAAATATGTTGTAACTCTCTCTTTTCTCCCTGTCAGGTCTTGCCATGTAGGCAAGTTGACCTGAGATGATGGGCATGTATGACCATGCTAAAGTAGACACTCACATCTTTATAAACCAAAATACAAGGGCTGGGAGATGGCTTAGCAGGTCAAAAACTTGCTGTGACACCTGGCAACCCATGTTTGATCCTTGGAACCTACATGGTGGAAAGAAAGAACTGAGATTTGCAAGTTGTCCTCTGATCACACTCAGATTCACATGCACACACATTTATATACAAACAAATAGACGAAGATAAGAAGTGAACATGAAAACTTGAAAAGCCCCAAATCTATTGTTTTGAGGTTGCCACCTTAATTTTGGTACCAGTATTGAATTATACCAATGCTTTTTTTTTTTCTTTTTTAAAGAAAAGGAAAATTTCAGATTGTCAGATGTTTTACAACTAATGGAATGAAAATTTAATAAGTCTTGGTGTCTGCAGTACTTTTTTAAATAAGTGAGTTACTAGAGGTGTGAGATATATATTTCCATGTTAGAAAGCATTTAATTCTGTACTGTGTTGGCTAGAGCTTTGAAAATTTTCTTAATCTACTCAGATAAATTACAGAACATGAACGAAATAAATAAAATATTGTCTCTAAATACTATATAGCGCTGCTGTAGCAACCAGTGTATTTAAAAAAAACATTTAAAATAAAGTATTACTTTAGGAAAGAAAAGACTGTTGTAGCAATCTGTTGATAACTTTTCTCAAAGGCATTTATTTAGTCATGTTGTGAAGAAGAATAGTCAGAAAGTAAGGCTAATCTTTGTGGGAGTGTGCCACAAGGTAAGATTCCCTGTGCTTTGCCCAGAGTTTGGTTATAAGCCTCAGCATCTGCTTTGATACACTGATGGGTAGTCTTTCAGAGGCCCTCTATGGTAGGCTCTTGTCCTGTTTCCTGTTTTCTCCCTTTTCCGATTTCCATCTTGTTGGCCTTGCTGAGTGAGGATTGTTCATATACCCAGGGTCCTCCTTCTTGATTAGCTTCTTTAGGTGTACAGATTTTAATATGTTTATCCTATATTATATGTCTAATATCCACTTATAAGTGAGTATATACCATGTGTGTCTTTCTACATCTGGGATACCTCACTCAGGAAGGATATTCTTAAGAATAGGAAAATCTACATGTATACATCCAGTTAGACCAGCACCATTTGTTGAAGATGCTCTTTTTTTTTCCCCACTGAATGGTTTTGGCTTCTTTCTCAAAATTATGTTTCCATAGGTATGTGGATTTCATTCTGGGTCTTCTATTTGATTCCATTGATCCCTCAGTCTGTTTCTTTGCCAGTACCATGCAGTTTTTATTACTGTGCCTCTATACTACATCTTAAGATCAAGGATGGTGATGCCTCCAGAAAAATGTTTTGTTTTATAGGATTGTTTTAGTTATTCTGAGATTTTTGTCTTTTCATATGAAATTGAGAATTGTTCTTTCAAGGTCTGTAAAAAATTGTGTTCGTATTTTGGTGGGAATTGCATTGAATCTTTAGATTGCTTTTGGAAGGATAACCATTTTCACTATGCTAATCCTACCAATCCATGCGCATAGGAGATCTTTCCATCTTCTGATACCTTCTTCAATTTCTTTCTACATATAGAAAAATGCAAATAGATTCATATCTATCATCTTACACAAAACTAAAGTCCAAGTGGATTAAAGACCTCAACATAAAACTAGACACACTAAATCTGTTAGAAGAAAAAGTGGGAAAGATCCTGGAACTCATTGGCACAGGAGACAACTTCCTGAACAGAACACCACAGCATAGGCTCTAAGATCAACAATCAATAAATGAGACCTCATGAAACTGAAAAGCTTCTGTAAAGCAAAGGACACTGTCATTAGAACAAGACGACAGCCTACAAATTGGGAAAGGATCTTCACCAACTCTATATCTGATAGAGGGCTAATATGCAGAATATATAAAGAACTTAAGAAGTTAAACACCAACAAACCAAGTAATCCAATTAAAAAAAACATGATACTGAGCTAAACAGAAAATTTTCAGTAGAGGAATATCAAATGGCAGAGAAACAGTTAAAGAAATGCTCAATGTACTTAATCATTTGGGAAATGCAAATCAAAAAGACCCTGAGAGTTCACCTTACACCCATCAGAATGGCTAAGATTGAAAACTGAAGTGACAACAAATGCTGGAGAGGATGTGGAAAAAGGTGAACCCTCCTCCATTGCTGGTGGGAATGTAACCTTGTACAACTTTGGAAATCAATCTGGTGCTTTCTCAGTAAATTAGGAATAGTACTTCCTCAAGATCCAGCTATACCACTCCTAGGGATTTACCCAAATGATGCTCAACTATACAACAAGGACATGTTCAAGGACATACATAGTTCATGTTCGTAGCAGCTTTATTTGTAATAGTCAGAATCTGGAAACAACTAGATGTCCATCCCCCAAATCTCTTGGAAAAAGAAGGAACAACATTGGGAAGATAACTCCAATGGCAGATTTGGCTCAGGACAGCTGGGAGGCTATAAATTGAAATAACACCATTGATACTGCTCCCGAGGCTGAGAGGTGAAGCAGGAAACAACTCTGTTGATTATCTTGACTAGAAAACCCCACCCCTTTCTTCCTACCTGTTAGCCCTTATACCCTTTGTTTCTCTCATCCACTACTTAGCTTTTCCATGGTAGCCACTACCTGGGGTTTTAATACTGGGCTGGTTCTGTATAGGGTCTGGAACTCAGACAGAACTCAGTGCCTGGAGAATATATTAGGAGAATATTCACTAAATAGTTATGGGTGGCAGAAATCTAAGTTTGTCAGAGAGCAGAAGTTTGTGGAAACAGAAAGGAGAGATTACAAAAATGTTTCTTGATCCCCTACTACATGCCAGGCACTGTTTATTCCTAAATGAGAAAAACAAAGCAAAATCAAAGAAAATCTGAAGGAGAAAAATGGGCAGTTGAAAGCTCAAAGAAGCAGTCTGAGGTGATGCAGGGCTCTCTGCAGCCTCCTAATAGAAATGGTCTTTCTTTTCTGCAGTGGCATCCTAGTACTGCTGATTCTTGATGACAAGGTCATCCATATTGCTCTCAGCTTTGTTTAACTCCATCTGGTCCATGCCCATGTTTTTGTTGTGGTTGTTTTGTTTTTGTTGTCTGCTTGTTTTTAAAAGTGGGGTTTCTTTCACTGTATAGCCTTGGGTGGCTTAGAAATCCCTAAATAAGTTAGTCTGACCTAAGATTCACAGGGATATTCTACCTCTTGAGTGTTATTAAGTGTGTTCTACCAGGCCCAGTTTTGGAGCTTTGTGTAAATGGAATTAGAATAATTTTATTGTATTTTCATATATTTGTTTTGTAGACTCGTGCATGCCGCAGCAGGAGTGTGGGAGTCAGTAGACAACTTGTGATAGTTAGTTGTTTTTACCACACTAAGTCAGATATCAAAGCCATTTCATCAGTCCTGACAGTAAGCACCTTTGCCTCCTGAGACATCTGACATCTTGCTGACCCATTCTTTCCCTTTTTGATGCTGTGTATTGTCCTGAAAAGTCATCAATGTTATTATGTATATCACTTGTTCCCTTTTTTTAATATATAGTTTGTTCTACATTAGATATTTATGCTTTTAGTTTTTTAGATAGGTGAGATTTTTGAATTTATTTACATGTGATTTATCACCTGTGGCCATTTATGTATGAGTATTTTCAACAGAGTTTGCTGTTTTGTTTTGTTTTTTAATCAGGTAGGAGTAAAATTTTAAAATCACTTGAAATTAAGGTACTATCATCTTTTTTTCTTTAAAGAACATATTACATTGGGTGAGATGCCTCATTGGAGAAAATGCTTGTTTCACAAACATGAAGACTGGATTTCAGAACCCCAGAATTTATATAAAATGCTGGGTAGGCAGGGAATCTCTGGAGAAAGCTGACAGGCCATGCTACTCAAAATCACTAGTTCTGATTCAGTGAGGTTCTACTTCAATAAAAGAAAGTGATTGAACAAGACATCTGGTATAGGTATCAGGCCTACACACATATTCACGAACACATGTATTCACACATGTCCCCACACACATACTTACTCATAATGAAGAATACTTTCAATTCTTTTAAATATGCATTTTTTGGTGATTGTACATTAAATCCTTGAAGAATGTACATTATGTGTTTATTGCTGTTTGATAAGTTATTCTGTAGTTAAGTGATTAAAAACATAATTGTTTATTATTATCACTGTGTAGTTCATAAATGTATTAGCAGTTCAGATGGAGCATTTCTGTTCTCTAGGTTTGTTAGTGTTATATTCAACTTGTTCAGGGTTGCAGTGTTCAGGGTTGCAGGTCATCATAAATCTTCTCTAGGGAGGAATTCCTTTTTTCCAAGAAGACTTATTCCTTGGTCATTTGGCTAGAGTCATTACTTCATCTTATGAGGGTCTCTGTAGCTCATGGAAAAAGTGTGATATACTGCTTTTATGATCTAGTTTTCTGGTCACATCTCAATTTTTTCCTTAATTTGTTCTATAAGGGCAACCGCTTTCATAGTTATTGGTTGATTTCATAAGAGCTTGAATCACTGTGGATTGTTGAGTAGAGAGAGTCAACCCAGAGATTGTTTTTTAAAGACTTTAAAATAAGTCTTAATCTTGTAACTAAAAAATTATTACATTTATTTATTTATTTGATTACGTGTGTGTGTGTGTGTGTGAGAGAGAGAGAGAGAGAGAGAGAGAGAGAGAGAGAGAGAGAGAGAATGCTCCTTGGCACATGTGGAGGCCGGGGGACAACTTTTCACCATGTGGTTCTAGGGGATGAAACTTGTATCAGGTTTGGCAGCACCTCCCCAGCCCAAAAACAACATAACAAAATTTTGGAATATGTTATACAAATAAAACTGAAATTTATAAAAAGACTGCCTGCACAGTGTTCATTTTAAGCTTCCAATATCATTAAATTATTTTGATTTTTGTCTTGTGTTTGATTTTAGAGATGGCATTTTATGTAATCCATGTCGGCCTGAAATGTGCTGTGTATCTGATATCTTAAACTTGATACCCCTTATCTCATTTCCTCAGTGCTAGGATTATATGCATGTGCTGCTGCCCTTGTTTATGCAGTGTTAGAGCTCAACGCAAGGTTCTTCATGCAGACTAGACAAGCATTCTATCACCATTCCCTGTCTCTAAACCCCATTGATTTCTTTTTGGAAGGGAAGAAATTTGGATGCTGTCCTGGGGACTGTGGTATGGCAATATACTATGTATATTGCTTGCTGTGCAAGGAAGTGCTCTGTCACTAATCAGTGTAGCCCTAGCTGTAGATTATGTTGATTTTTTTTAAATACACATTTTTGGAAATTAACAAAAAATGCATGTCAGTACATTAATAAATTAGATATGCATATTTGGGGTAAAATTAAGCTATCAAGTGTTAAAAAGAATTAGAATAATAAAAATTAACTTTTTCTTTCGTCATTAATCATTATATGAACTTAATAACTTGGCTTTTAGAAAAACATTTAATTGAAATGTGTTATGTTTCTAAATAAAATGGTCTTTAAAGTAGATGATATAAAAAAGAATTTTAGGGGCTAGAAAATGGCACAGTGGTTAAGGGCATTGGCTGCTTTTCCAGAGGACCAGATTTTGGCTTCCAGCATCCACTTGGTACTGTTAAATAATGTATAATTCTCGTTCTGTGGGATACTATTTTGAAGAGAATGGACAGCCTTGCCTTGTCCCAAAGATAATAATTCAAAGAATCAATGAAACCAAGACCTTATTCTTTGAGAAAAACAAGATAAATAATTCCTTAACTAACTAAAAGGCAAAAAAGACACTATGAAAAGGGTGACATAACAGCAGACACTGAGGAAATTCAAACAATCATTAATTCTCCAAAAGCCTATACACAACAAAATTTGAAAATATAAATGAAATTGACAATTTTCTTGATAGATTCCATTTGCCCAAGCTAAATCAAGATCAGGTAAATAAAGTCTTCTAAGGTAATAGAAGCTATCATTAAAAGTCTCCCATTGAAAGAAAGTCCAGGGTCATATGGTTTCAGTGCAGAATTCCTCCAGACCCTCTGAGAAGTAGCTTCAAAGAGTACCCTTACTCTTTAAACTATTCCACAAAATAGAAACAGAAGAAACATTTCCAAACTCATTCTGTGAGACTTAGTCACCTTGATACCTAAACCGTACAAAGACCCAATAAAGAGAACTTCAGACAAACTAAAAGAAAAGAACCACATAGTTATCTCCTTAGATGTCAAAAAAGCATTTGACAAAATCCAAAACCCATTCATTTTTAAAGTTTTGGAGAGATCAGGGATTCAAGGCACATACCTAAACTTAGTGAAAGCAATATATAGCAAACCTATAGTGAACATCAAAATAAATGGAGAGAAATTTAAATCAATCCCACTGAAATCTGGAACAATAAAAATAAAGTTTTAAAAAATTAATGGAAAATTTTCACACCACAGGAAATCTGAATTGTCTTATGTGACTTTCAAACAGTGATCAGATTAGGTTTATTGTAGTGATTAGTATGAGATACAGACTAACTATAAATTTTTTTCCACAGGTACTGTAAGAATAGAGATGTTTCGAAATATGCAGAATGCAGAAATCATCAGAAAAATGACTGAAGAATTTGATGAGGTATAATGTTCCAACATTTGTACTGATTGATTTCATATCTTTTAAATTGTCAATAAATGTTGATTCTCTTTTGTTAAGTTAGTATTGTAATGAAGACAGTATTACCCATAAAAGAATGAGTTAAAGTTGACAGTATGCAATCTCCAGTTCTCTATTTTATTTGTTTCCAAATAAAATAGAATGCTAACTTTGTTGAATACTTTAGAGAGAAAATGGTTTAGAGTTTGGATAAGTTTGAGTGGTGTTGTATATAAACCTATCTTAGAGATTTTTAAAATGTATTATCTAAGGTTGTTAGTAATTCTAATGCAGAAAATTCCACTTAACTTTATTTAATCAAGAATTTCCCATAACTATGTGGCACAGAATCTTCACACTTTCCAGACCTCCCATGCATTTGCATGTGTGTTTTTATTTGGAACATGCTATTTGAATGCTCTAATTTCAATTACTTTTTGTTCTGTGTCAGAGATAAACTCATCTAGTCAAACATACTGAAATTAGAATGGTTGATTGTAGCTTATATTTCCAATGTTATTACTTTAACATTTGGACGCTTTTCATGTTCTTCTCATCACCACTGTATCTTAAAGTCACACCATTTTTCTTTTCATTTTGCTTTTATTTCTAATAGAGTGAGAAGTGTCTTACCTTGATCCTTTTATTTTTAACCTGTATACTCTTTCAGTATTGCAATCATAGGTCTTTTTTTGTTGTTGTTTTGAGAATATAATTCACTGGTAAATAGAGTACCTGGCATTCATAAGACCTAAGTTTTAATTCTCAGAACTGCTCCTTCCACCATCCCCCAAAAAAGGTATTTTTTTTTAACTCATCTCTGTCTGTTCAGAATATTTGTTCAAAGTCTGTCAATTTCCACAGAGTCTCCAGAATCAAGTTTGACTTCCTTGAACTTCTTTGTGACTTACTGTGTCTGTTTATTCTTTTGCCTTCTTTATTTTTGGTTATTTCCATACATTCTGGTTCAGCTTATGCAGCATTAAATAGTGTCACCATCCTATTTTTATGCCATGATTTATGTGCTTTTCCTAACTTTATGGTTATCTGGAATATGATCCCTGTTTTTCTTTTAATTCTGTCTTCAGAGAATTGATAATCTCTCTCTTTTGTTTTTTGAAACAGGCTTTCTCTGTGTAGTCTTGGCTGTCCGGGACTCGCTTTGTAGACCAGGCTGGCCTTGAACTCACAGAGATCCGCCTTCCCTTGCCTCCCTGAGTGCTGGGATTGCAGGTGTGCACCACTGCACCTCTTTTAAGTAATTGCATTCCCTTGTAGTGCTCCTGTTATTTACTAACTCATTTGTTGTCTGTCCTCATTTCTGTAATTAAATTAGAAATTCTTTGAATGAGATTGTGTTATTTTGATCATTTTTGTGCTAAGAATTTGTAGTGCTAACAGCATGTTTGCTAGTCAGTCATAGTCCTAGGTTCAGGGCAGACATGATTGTGTGGATAGTTTATAACCTTGGAAAAGTGTCTGTATATCAGTGTTTGAAGTAGCAATCGTACAGTCATCATTCTTCATTGTTTGGTGGCGTGGAACTATTTCAAAATCCCTAGTGGATGCCTGAACCTTTTTGCATACAGGTGTGCTTTAACTCGTTTATGGGTTATGTTCATAATCACAAAAGTTGACAATATCATGATGTTGAAAATTTATCTGATATACTTTGGTATCTATGCACTGAAGGTTTTTTGGGGGGCTTTCTTTTTTGCCTATTTCTTTGTTACTTTTTTCTTTCTTTATTTATAAGCAAAATTTCTCATTTTGTAGCCAAGGGTAGCTTTGAACTCTTTAGATAGCTCATCTCAGTATTGCAATCCTATCTCAGACTCCTGCATTGGGAGTTTACAGGTATGCATCATGACACTGGCCACTAGATATCTACATTTGTGGTTCAGTGGCTCTCCTGGAGTTGTGGTTTACTTATATTGTACATTTTGAGAGCATCAAAGCACATTTTGTAGCCTCTAAAAATAACGAAATTTAAAATCCAAGGCATGAGGGGTTTAGGAGCTAATTCTGCCTTTCAATGCTTTTGTGTATTTGGGTAGGAGCATGTTTGTATGGAAGTGTGCATGTGCCCTAGCATACTTTAGGAATTCAGAGAACATCTTTGGGTTCAGTTCTCTCCTTCCAGAGTTGTTTCTGTGGATGGAACTCAGCCCCATCAGGCTTGCATGGCAAGTATGTTTACCTGTTAGTCCATTTCATAGGACCTTAAAGCCCTCAAGTTTTGTTACTAAGTTGAAACTTGGCAGCACTCTACCCTTTTTTTTTATTTTAACCTGCTTTCATCATGAAGGTTTGTTTGTTTGTTTTGTTATTGTTTTTGTTTGTTTGTTTTCGAGACAGGGCTACTCTGGGTAGCCTTGTCTGTCCTGGACTCTCTTTGTAGACCAGGCTGGCCTCAAACTCAAGAGTTCCACCCTCCTCTTCCTCCCCGAGTGCTAGAATTACAGTCATGTGCCTCTGCGGCCAGTTCCTGGAAGTTCTTTTTTAAAACCTAAGAAACAGCTTGTCTGTTGATTGTCTCATTTGACACCTGTTACTTGAGAACCACTCTATAATAAGTATAGTCAGTAGCAACTGTACTGTCCCATGAGTTCTCGGGAACAATTTTATTGAAGCTGATGCTTGGACTTTACAATCTTTGAGGCCCTGCCTTGCAGTTTGGGGATTTAAAACAAATTCTTTGCTTTTCTAAAGGTCTTGATTCTTAATCCTAAAAGCTATCACCAGACACTAGTATATAGACAAAGTACATACCAAATACATACTCTACTGTATTTTACTGTACACCAGTTTACCCCTTTATTTTTTCAACTTATTTAAGAATGATTTGTTCTTTTATTCCTTCTCATTTGATTGGTTATTTTTTTATTTTGTCTGCATTATTTTGTGAGATAGTCTGCAAAATACTTTATCAGGTACCTCATATGGTTTTACGTTGTTTATCAAGAATATAGATCTTATTTAAGAACATTAGAAGACTTTCCTCAAAGATCTTAAATATAGTTAAGGATTGATCCTTTGAGCCACTTTTTATATTCTTTATTTTTTTCTTTACTTTGTTAACATTCTGAGTTTTTGTTTTTTTTGTTTTGTTTTTCAAAAATAGTTCCTTAATAAAGATTATCAGTACTTCATTGCCCATCAGAAATCCTACACTTTAAAAAAATGATATGCACAAGTGATATATGTTCAAGAAAATGTTAAAAATTTCAATTTGTAATTCATTTGAGAACTAAGAATTTATTAATGAACATGTTTATTAATGAACATGTTAGTAGCTTTTTTTTATTAATATATATTTATTGAAAGGAAGCTTTTATATAACATTCTGATCATGGTTCCCCTTCTCCAATTTTTCTCTAACTTCCCATCCATTTAACTACACACCCTTTCTTTCTCTAAATGAAAAAGAGACAGACAAACAAGAAGTTAATAAATCTACTCTGTGAAATAGAATTGTAATAAAGTTTATTGTAAAACTAGCAGAAATGTCATCTGCATGTGAAAGGTTAGCTTTAGGCTTCTTGTGAAGTGCTTATGTTTTAAAAATCTTCAGTTCTTAAAAGTTTTGATTTACAAATACTGAGAAATGCTTTGCTGACTTGGTAAGATGTTTCAGTTGATAAAAAGTGCTTGCTACCAAGCCTGCTGATAGGAGTTTAATATGTAGAAACAACATGATGGAAGAAGACAGCCAAGACTCATAGACTCTTGACTTGCACATGTACACCATGGCATGCTTGTGTTGGATGTCTCTGGCTGCCATCCTCTCTCTCAGTAAAAGAATAAAAAATAAGGTGAAAAGTGATCTTTTTCCATTTAGTTATTAATTTAATCTTTCTACATCCTGATCCCAGAGCACTTCTTCCTCTCCTCCCAGTCCTGCCCTCATGCCCTCCTCCTCCCAACTCCCTTTTTTACTTTTCTTAAAGAAGGGAAGGTCCCAAGGAGTATCATCCCACCCAGACACAATAGGACTAAGCTCATTCTCTCCCCCTGGGACCTGACAAGGTATCCCAGCTAGAGTAAGAGATATAGTGGCAGGCAGCAGAGTCAGAGACAGCCCCTAATCCCATTGTTAGGGGATCCACATGTTGACCATGCTGCATATCTGCTACGTATATGTAGGGGCTCTAGGTCCATTCCATGCACCCTCTTTGGTTGGTGGTTCAGTCTCTGTGAGGCCCCATGACCCAGGATAGTTAACTCTGTAGGTCTTCTTGTGGTGTCTTTGACTCCTCCTGCTCCCTCTCCTTCCTCCCCTCTTCCACAAGACTCCCTGAGCTCAGCCTGTTGTTTGAGTATGGGTTTTTGCATCTGTTTTCATCAGCTGTTGGATGAAGCCTCTTAGAAGACATTTATTCTAGGTTTCTGTCAGCAATCATAGCAAAGTATCATTAATAGTGACAAGGGTTGGTTCTCTCCAATGGGGTGGTTCTCATGTTAGGCCATTCATTGGTTTGCCGTTTCTTCAATATCTGCTCCATCTTTACACCTACACTTCCTGTAGGCAAGACCAGTTTGGGGTTTAAGGTTTTATGGGTGGTGTCACCCTCCCTCTGCTGGAAGTTCTACCTGGCTATAGGAGGTGACCACTTCAGGCTCCTTAAATTCTGGTGCTAGAAGTCTCAGCTAGGTCATCCCCATAGACTCCCAGTAGCCTGCCCTATACTGGAGATGCATGCGTGCCTCCTCCATGTCCACTCTCTCTCTCCCGGCCCTCCCTCTGACCCCACTACTCCTGCCCTCTTACTTTGTTCATATTCAATAGTAAATATTTCTTTCAGTCTAAACTTTTTATTATTTTTGTTTTTGCTTCAGTTTATCTTTATAAAATGTAAACACATAAATTGGACTATTTTTATAATGAGTTTCAGAACAATGAAATAAACACTGATTTTAATATGATAGTTTTGAGCACTTTAGGAATTATTTGTGGATGTTTAAAGCAAAAACATTAACACTTAATGTACCCATAAAAGCCATTTTATACTTTAGTCTGTATATTTGAAAATAAAATATTTTTTTGTATATAGGAATAAAATCTGATCTAACTGCTATCTTGTGATACTTAATAAGTTCTTTTTACACATTCAGGACAGTGGTGACTACCCCCTTACCATGCCTGGTCCTCAGTGGAAAAAATTTCGTTCCAATTTTTGTGAATTTATTGGAGTCCTGATTCGACAGTGTCAATATAGCATAATTTATGATGAATATATGATGGACACCGTGATCTCGCTTTTGACTGGTTTATCAGACTCCCAGGTCAGAGCTTTTAGGCATACAAGTACCCTTGCTGGTAAGTAACCAACATCTTCTTTCCTTTTCATTGATTTTATGATTTTACTAAATTTTGTCATTATAGCCAAATGTTGCTTTGGTGTAAAGTTAATTTAGTTACTGCTTTAATAAAAATACCATTTTCTTGGAATTTATCTACATGGTTATTTTTACTTAATAGAATAAAATACATGATAGTTTTTCTACTTGGTATTTGACAGCCTTAAGAATAAAATGGAAAATAGCTGTTTGCTGGGTTTAAAGGAATGGGGCCCTCCTCCATCAATCACTAATTAAGAAAAGGACCCATGAGGTTGCCTACAGCCTGATCTTAATTGAGGTTTTTTTCTCTCAGATAACTTCAACATGTCATAAAACTTAACAGTCTCTCATACTCCACACAGTGTGGCTGTGGGTCTCTGTGTTTGCTCCCCTCTTCTGCATAAGAAAACTCTGATGATGGCTGAGCAAGTATTGATCTATTAGTAAAGCAGAATGTCATTGTAATTTTATTGTTATGTAATTCTCTTTAGAACAGTTGTAAAAGTATCTTATTCGTCAGATGTAATTGTCATCCTGGAGGCTTACTGCTAAATATGGTCACCATTTCTCGTTCTTTCTGAATTCTGGTTGCCTTATTCAACTCAGCTGTTCTGGCTGATACTCCTCTACAAGCTGACTGAAACTGGCTTCTTCTGGCTTCTGACTGAATTGCTCTGCTTGGTCTCAAATTAACTCTAGTTATCTGTTCCTATCATCTGGTCCTGCTCCTTCTCGTTCTCTGGCTTCAACTGCCTCTGCATGAACTCATTACCAAACTCAACTCCACTGCACTCACTTGACTAAGCTGCACCAAACTTTATTCAACTGACCTGACTGAATTGCCACAAACTACACTGCCTCTCAGTGGACTCAATGATTGCCAACTAACTGACCTCCACTTCCCTAACTGCCTTTTCTCTGTGTTCTTAGATCGCCTCTCTTTTCCTGTGCTGTTCTGAGAGTTAGGCATATCCTATTTCTGACTCATTCTGTCAAATTTTCTGTGATTCATCACTTTATCTGCCCCTCAATATTTGATATTATTTGAGGCTCTTGGAAAACTTATTTCCCTGATTTCTCAGCCTATTTGTCATTTGTCTTTAGGAAGGCTCTAGGGTTTTCTGAGTTAATTTTGTATGCAGCTACTTTGCTGAAAGTATTCGTCAGCTGTAGGAGTTCCTTGATGGGATTTTTAGAATCATTTTTGGATACTATCTGCAGATAAAGATATTTTCACTTCTTCCTTTCTAATTTGTATCCCGTTGAACTCCTTCGGTTGTTTTGTCACTCTAAGACTTCAAGTTCTGTATTGAATAAGTATGGAGAGAATGGACAATCCTTGTACCTGATTTTAGTAGCATTACTTTGAGTTTCTCTCCATTCAAGTTGATATTTGCCATGGGCTTGCTGTGCATTGACTTTACTATGTTGATGTATGTCCCTTGTAACACTAATCTATCCAGAAGTTTTATCATGAAAAGGTTTTGGATTTTGTTGAAGATATTTCTGAATCTAATGAGACAATCATTGGTTTGTTTGTTTTCCAGTTTGTTTATGTGGTGGATTACATTTATTGATATACATATATTTTGAGTCATCCTTGCATCTCTGGGATGAAGGCTACTTGGTCATGGTGGATGACCTTTATGATGTTTTCTTGGATTCTGTTTCCATTCTTTTTATTGAGATGTTTTTGAGTTTATGTTCATAAGGGAAATTGGTCTGTAATTCTATTTCTTTATTGGGTCCTTATGTGGTTTGGGTATCAAAGCAGCTATAGTCTCATAAAACAAATTGAACAATGTTCATTCTGTTTCTGTTTTGTACAATAATTTGAGGATATCAGCATTAAGTCTTTGAAAATCTGGTAGAATTCTGTGCTAAAATCATCTGGCCGTGGACTCTTTTGGTTGGGAGATTTTTAATGACTGCTTCTATTTCATTAGGAATGATAGGTCTGTTTAAATTGCTTGTTTGATCTTGATTTAACTTTTGTAAGTGGTGTCTATTGAGAAAATTATCCATTTATTTTAGATTTTCCAGTTTGGTGGAGTACAGGTTTTTAAACATCCTTATGATTCTCTGGATTTCCTCAGTCTCCGTTGGTATGTCCCCTTTTCATCTCTAATTTTGTTAATTTGGATATTGTCTCTCTGCCTTTTAGTTAATTTAAATAAGGGTTTCTCCATCTTAGTGATTTTTCTCAAGGACCCAACTGTTTCACTGTTTTACTCATTCATTGTTTTGTTTGGGTCTTTTGTTGTTTTTGTTTTGCCCTGAGTTTGATTATTTCTTGCAATCTTATTCCTCTTGGGTGTGATTTTTGTTTTTCTGTTTGTTCTAGAGCTTTCAAGTGTGCTGTTAAGTTACTAGTCTGAGATCTCTCCAGTTTTTTACATACATACTTAGTCCCTCTTAGGACCACGTTAATTGTGTGCTGTGAGTTTTGGTATGATATGTATTCATTTTTATTCAGTTCTAAGAAATCTTTAATTCTTTATTGATCAATTTTTCATTCCATTTTGACTTGTTTAGTTTTCATGACTTTGTTAGCTCTTTGTTGTTGATACCCATTTTTAATCCATGATAGACAAGATGTAAGGTGTTTCTTTAATTGTTTTGTATGTGCCAAGACTTGCTTTATGTCCCTGAATATGGTCAATTTTGGAGATAGTTCTGTAAGGTGCTAAGAAGAAGGTACATTGTTTTGTGTTCAGGTTAAATATTCTCTATCAGCTTTTGAGGCTGGAGTGGCCTGTAGGTTCCCTAGGGAATGCCTGCAAGAGGTAGGGGGTAATGAGATAAATCAGTGAGTGAGGGCAAGGACTTTTGGAGGAGAAAATCTATGTGCCCCATTGGAGATGGGGTAGGATTGGGCTAAGGTAAACTGTATTAGGTGGTATGCTACAGAATTGGGAATAAAACTTGGGGATTAGTTTTGGAGGAAAAAAACTAGGTGAAGATGTGCATTTAGCCTACTTCCTTCCCTGGCTAGAATTGCCTTTTATTAGTTAAAATTGAATGATGGAAAGGTATTAAATATTAAAAAATAGAATGTACGAAACATTGTTTTTTTATTCCAAGTTCTAATGGATAATGATTCCTCAATAATATATCTATAATTACAATTTGTCTACACTCAATACTTCCATAGCTCAGTTGTATAAAATTTCAATATATGGCCAACCCCCTTGAACAAAAGCTTTTTTGATAATTCTGGTCGGATAGTGACTATCCATTTTAATGGTACATATGAGAGACATAGAGTAAAAGGTAATTATTTTTATTCACTTTGCAAAACAAATCTTGAGGACTAGATAAGATGGGCCGGGGCATTCAATCTTCTGCTTCAAAGACATGGATAGTTATGGCTATATATGATTATAAGCTTTGAAATAAAATGATCTCTGATCTTAATTCTATCTTAACTGAAAAGAGATACAATCAGGTTACTTATTCTTAAGGTACAGATATAATGAATTCAGTTCCATCATAAGTTATCTGTGTGGTCTTATCAATAGTACTTTTAGTCTGTTTTCCAAATATCTAGAACTTTTGCTTTGAATAAACTGACCTTTATTGTCAGTCTTTTATGTCTTATATCTTACATTTCAATGTTTCCTATTACTACATTTGTATTAAAGTTTCCAGTACTTCACAGTTTTTCAGTTCTAGAAGTCTGGTGGTTACATGTGCTCTTTCTCTGTTGGAGATAAACACTCTTTTTGGAAGGGTTTTTAAGTTGAAACAATTTTAGAAGTTACATATTAGACCTTTCTTAATTATTTTTATTTAAGCATTTTAATAAAGAATATTCACATTTCAGAATAGTTTTATTTATTCTTAATCATAAAAAGTACCCTGGTTTGCATTTTAAATAGCTATCTGAAGTGACCCTACTGGGAGCATAGTTTGGCTCTCAATGAACTGAAATCTAATTATTGAATGTTTCTGGATTTCTCAGAACAAATTACCATATCTTATTCTAGCTACAGTAGCCACGCTTTTTCTAACTCTTTACTTGTTGTGAATGGTCTCTATTCATCATCCTGCTGTGTTTATGTAGTAATATATTCACAATATTTTCCATTTGTAATTAAGCTCACCATAATCTTTTATTTCTATATAATTTTGTATAATTAAAAGTATGATCAATATCCATGACATAGAAGTCCAGGTTGTCCCATTTCCAAACATCATTTTATTTGTCAGACAGCAGCTGTATACATATAGGTCTGTAGCCACCAAGTCATGCTGCTGTTAATGCATGTGTGGCTTCATTATTCTTTAGGTCACCGCAACATTCTTTGCTCTTTGATGTCCAATAGTCAGGTCAGACTCGGAGGAAATACTTTGAATAACAAAGTAAAAGAAAAGATTACATACTTCTAATATATAATGGGTAGAGTAAACATCCCTATATACAAAAAAAGAAATAGGGGAATAGAAATGAGGGATCAAACCAAAGAAAAACTTAAACCAAATAAAGCATACATTGTGTTCTAAAACTCCATGTCTAGCTCTAGAGTATCCTCTAGTAGAAAGCATGTTCTAAAGGGTTTGGACAAGGTTGTAAGTTGTAGCTCACCTTGCCATTGTTTTGGACTGGTTTTGTACATTGCCTGCAGCTTCACTCAGCAAGTGTTACTTGTTGGTTTTAGCTTGTAGGTTCTCCAGTGAAGCTTCTGCTTCATTTTAAACAAATACCTTCATGCTTCTCTCTTATCAGGATGTCTGCAGAGACTTGGCCTTGCAACATTGCTACTTAACTTACCAGGCTTTCCTTTGAAATTTTGAAATTTCGAAATTTCGAAATTTTGAAATTTTGACTTCGGTGGAAGTCTTTATGATCCCATAATTGTCGTGTTTCACATACCCACAAAACCGGCTTTACATGCATACTGTCTTTGGCCATTTGTAGGGCCTACCTGAACCATGGGTTTATGAGTTACCTGGTACCTTATCAACTGAACAAAGGAAATTGACTCCCCAGGAAACAGTTTTCTAGACCTGTCCTAGAGCACGAAAACCTCAAAGCTATTTCTTTTTCCCAAAGGATTCTTCCCCTGGAGTGTTTCTGAAACAACTTTTATTTCTTCTCTCTGAGCCCTCATGCCCTTCTTGAGTAGTAGGATTTTCTGAGGCACTGTTATTGTTGCCACTGGTAACTTCACCATCTTTGGTAACACCTTTTCTTCTAATTTTTTTCTGGCCACATTGCAAGTTTTTCTACCATTTTCTTCTCTGCCTATTTTTCGAATCTTGTTTTCAGTATACATTTTCCTAAAATCATCCAGTAACACTTGTACTTTTCTGCCTAAGTGCTGAAGTGCCTTGAGAATTTCTCAGCCACATACTCTACCCATTACATTTTTTTTAATGAATTAAAGTCAGAGTTTATTTTTTATTTTTTTATTACATTTTATTCACTTTGTATCCCCCCATAAACCCCTCCTTCCTCCTATCCTGATCTCACCTTCCCTCTTCCTTCTTCGCACATGCTCCTCCCCAAGTCCACTGATAGGGGAGGTCCTCCTCTCCTTCCTTCTGATCTTAGTCCATCAGATCTCATCAGGAGTGGCTACACTCTCATCTTCTGTGGAAAGGCTCTGCCCTGCAGACTATCAAAGCAGATGCTGGCCAACTGTTGGGCAGAGTGCGTGGAATCTTATGAAAGAAGTGGGAAATAGTAAGATCTGGGGAGGACAGGAACTCCACAAGGAGAGCAACAGAACCAGAAAATTTGAACACAGGGGTGTTTCCAGAGACTCATACTCCAACCAAGTACCATGCATGGAGATAACCTAGACCCCCTGCACAGATGTAGCCCATGGCAGTTTAGTGTCCAAGTGGGTTACATAGTAATGGGAATAGGGACTGCCTCTGACATAATCTGATTGGCCTGCTCTTTGATCACCTACCCATTACATTTTAAGTTTTACCCATCATACACTCTCAGGTCATGGGCAAAGTGCCCTAAAATTCTTCCATGGTCAAACCATAGTGGCCTATAACTCAGTTCCTATAGATTCTGCATCTTCATCTGAAACCTTATCAGCACAGCCTTTAGTATTCACATTTTTTAACAGCACTTTGTCTGCTCTGAGCCTGTGCCAGAATTACCTGTTAAATTCTATTTGTAATATTCTAGTCTTTCTCTAGCCTGCTCTATAATTTTACAAACCAATCCCTAAGGCTTCTCATGCAATCAGGCATACAGTATCACAGTTCTTGGTCTTGGCAGTAACTGTATGTGTTAGTCAGCTTTCAATACTGTAACAAAATCACTGAGTTAGTCAGATTGTAAAGGTTTAAGATTATTTGGAAGCTGCTTTAAGACACACTCTGGGACCATTAGGCTCTACTTGCTGAATATGTGTACAGCTCCAGTAGGTGTCAACACATATACTTCGTTGCCATTCAGCATATCAACCACAGCATATATTTTTTTGTTTGTCTTTTCTTTAATAGAATTTAAAAATCACTGGTACTGTTACTTAGTTTTATTCTGTTCATTTGTATCTAGTACATAGAACATTGTTCACTATATATTGCATTTTAAGTAAACAGGGAAGCACCACATAAGCATTTTCTGGACCTTATAGTTAAAACAGTTTTTAAGTAATGTCTGTCACTTTCTAGTAATTTTTATAACATGCTGTAAAATTAATTTGAAGAAAATAACTGTTTTATTAGTGTCATGTTATTACAACATTCAAGAAGTATGAAATAAATGACTATGAGAGTGGCATGAATTTCAAAGCACTTTCTACTTTTTCATAATAGGCTTAATCTTAGTCAAAAGACAAGAAATCATCAACTTTTTAAAAATAAGCTTAACAATAAACTTTTTATTGTCAGAATTTGTTTGCCTATGACATTCTGAATGGTACTGTGGAGGAACATGTTCATTATTCTTTACCAACACTTAAAGTTTAAAAGGTGAATTACACAATGGAATACTACTCAGCAATTAAAAACAAGGAAATCATGAACTTTGCAGGCAAATGGAAAGAACTAGAAAGAGGTAACTCAGAAACAGAAAGACACATTGTATATACTCACCTATAAGTTTATATTAGGCATTTAATATAGGATAAACACGCTAACTTCTATAGTTCTAAAGAAGCTAACCAACAAGGAGGACCCTAGGGAAGATGCTAAATCCTCATTCAGAAGGGCAAATGGAATAGACTTTGGAAGTGGGAGAAGGCAGGGAACAGTACAGGAGCCTACCACAGATTACTTCTGAAAGACTCTACCCATCAGGGTATTGAAGTAGATGCTGAAACTCATAGCCAAACTTTGGGCAGAATACAGGAAGTCTTATGGAAGAAGTGAGAGATAGTAAGACCTGGAGGAGACAGGGCTCCACAAGGAGAAAAACAAAGCCAAAAAACTTGGGCCCAGGGCCCCCTGCAGAGACCAGTACTCCAACCAAGGTCCATGCATGGAGAAGACCTAGATCCCCTACTCAGATGTAGCCCATAGGCAGCTCAGTCTCCAAATGGGTTCTCTAGTAAGGAGAGCAGGAGCTATCTCCAACATGAATTCTGTTGAATGCAGGCTTGCTAGGTCACAGAGGAAGGTAATACAGCCAGTCCTGATGAGACCTGCTAGGCTAGGGACAGATCGAAGGGGAGGAGGACCTCCAACATTAGTGGCCTGGGGAAAAGGGTATAAGGGTAGAAGAGGGACGGAAGGGGCCTACAGCCAGATACAAAGTGAATAAACTGTAATAAATAATAAATTTTAAGAAGTAAAAATGTGCCCCCTCCCTCTCTTACTCTCTCCTCTTTCTCTCCACCTCTCTCTCTCTCTTTTTCTCTTTCTCTCTGCAACCCCCCTTCCCCTAATGAACCTCCCACGTGGAACCGAAAAAAAAAAAAGTAAAAATGTGAATGAGCCCTCTGTTTGACATAAGGAGGTATTTGAAAATCCATATCACGCTTTTAAAGCTGAAATTTAGTAGCAAAACTTAAATAATTATGTTCAGGAGTCTGTCAACAATTCTTGTTTGGATTAAATATTATATGGGTGGAGACGTGCTTTACTATAAAGAACAAATACCATTGTTTTGTATCTGCTAATGCCTGGAGAGAATTTATTTGTCATTTTGTACTTTTTACTTGTTTTAATATTTTGAATATATTCTTTCATGGCCTAAGAAGGTCATTACATAATAGCAGACTTTGGGATCTGAGTTCATTCATTTTGCTTTAGAATTATAGATGTTTGTCTGTATGCTGCTAAACTGATCCCATCCTACATTTGGGGAACTTAAATGCCCTAGATACCTCTTATCTTTTAGATATTCTTTCTTAAACATAGTATAAAATCACTAGCTTATAATAATAATAACATAATAGACAAAATATTTTATCTTAGAAACATTTTTATTAAATAAGTTTATAAATGGTCATTAACTTAAATTTGTTTTCAGTATTTTGTTACTTTTTTAATTAAATTTTTATTTTTTATATTAGTTACAGTTTATATGCTTTATATCCCAGCTGTAGCTCCCTCCCTTATTGCCTTCCCATCCCAACCTCCCTCCCTCATCTCCTCCCTGCCCCTCTCTAAGTCCACTGATAGAGGAGGTCCTCCTCCCCTTCCATCTGACCCTAGCTTATCAGATCTCTTCAGGACTGGCTGCAGTGACCTCCTCTGTGGTCTAGCAAGGCTGTTCCTCCCTCCGGGGGAGGGTCAAAGAGCCAGCCATTGAGTTCATGTCAGAGATAGTCCCTGTTCCCCTTACTAGGGTACCCACTTGGATACTGAGCTGCCATGGGCCACATCCGAACAGGGGTTCTAGGTTAAAGACCCCTGTGCCCAGATATATTTGGTCCTTGTGGATCTCCTGTCCTCTCCAGGCCATAGTAACTCCCCCTTCTTAAATATGACTCCCTGCGCTCTGCTCAAGGTTTGGTTATGAGTCTCAGCATCTGCTTTGATACACTGCTAGGTAGTGTCTTTCAGAGACCCTCTGTGGTAGACTCCTCTCCTCTTACTTGTTTTCTCCTACTTCCAATGCCATCCCATCTGTCTTTCTAATTGAAGATTGATCATCTTACCCCAGGTCCTGTTTCTTGTTTATCTTCTTTAGGTGAACAGATTTTAGTATGATTATATTTGTTTCAGGACTACAGCAGTCACTGTAGCTGTAGCTGTCGTAAATGTAAGAAGAATTTTTTTCATTAATAACAAGGGTGTGCATAGGTAGGTAAATACGGCATTGTGTATATGTTTACATATATATTTCAATGGAAATATATATGACATTCTTTAAAATCATTCTTGTTTGTAGTTTTATGGTATCCTTCGAAGTAAGTGTGCTTTTTCATGGTTTGGAAGTTACTCACTATTAGGTGAGCAGTGGCAGGAAAAGCCTTTCTTTGTGTGTAGAGTCCATGTGGCAATTGTAAATATTTTAAGGAATTTTGATTCACCTAAATAAAGGTATAAAGGAAGCATTTTTAACACAGATGTAGTGGTAGAAAGAGAGGATAAGCTTAGTTAATTTGTGAATGTAGGTAAGGTGTTTTTTCCATCTTTTGTGCTGGTAGCTTAGATACAACTTTTTAAATTTTTATTTTATTATTTTATGCTTATAAATGTTTCCCAGTGTGCTTAGTGTCTATAGAGGCCATAAGAAGATATTAGATCCTGTGGAACTGGAGTCATAGACAGCTGGGAGCTACCATGTGAATGCTAAGAATGAAACCTGGGTCTTCTAGAAGTACAGCCAGTGTTCTTACCACTGAACCATCTGTCTAGCTTCTTGGATAAGACTTTTAAAGTAGACAATA
Source organism: Psammomys obesus (assembly GCF_907164565.1). NCBI lineage: Eukaryota > Metazoa > Chordata > Mammalia > Rodentia > Muridae > Psammomys > Psammomys obesus. The sequence goes on from NW_026596120.1 coordinate 10,563,816, forward strand.
TTAACAAACCATGTTATTCTTTCCTAAAGTGGAGAAAGTCAATTTACAGCTAAGAAGATGAATTTATTTCTGCTGCTTATCATTTTTAATTTTACATTATGCCTGTATTATAAAACATTTTTTCTTCTCTTTAACTTTTGATCTTAAACGTTAAAAAAAAATTTTATTTCATAGGTGACTATAATGTTGTTCTTCATTTTGTAGCCATGAAGCTGATGACTGCTCTAGTGAATGTTGCCTTAAACCTCAGTATTCATCAGGATAATACACAGAGGCAATATGAAGCTGAGAGGAATAAAATGATTGGGAAGAGAGCCAATGAAAGGTTGGAGTTACTACTTCAGAAACGCAAAGAGGTAAGTTTTATAGTAATTTGATCTTTTATGGTTCATAAATGTTTAGTAAATGTAATAGTTTCTGCTGTTATTTTTTAAAAAGTACATTTTTAAAGTTGACTGTGATGGCTTACTACAGTCCCAGACCTTGAGAAGGCAAGACAGGAGAATCAATTAAAGGCTAGCCTAGAGTACATGAGACTTGAGGTATATGGATGGTACAACAAAAATAAGTACCTGTCTTATATTGTTAACATTTAGCTTCAAATTATTTAATCTTTAAGTTCTAAAGCAAAACTGGAATATTCACCAGTGATTAAGGGAACCATATGCAAACTTATTTTAGAAAAGGATTATCAGAACATTAGGCAAGTCAATTATCATGTTACAGGCTCAGAATGTACACTACCTAATGAAATCCCATTTGGGACACAGCAAATGTAAAGTTATAGAAGAACACCTCAGTCTATGTTTCAGATTTGGTGTCTCTCTTTCCCTCCCCCTTCTCAGTGCAAGGGAATCCAGTCCAAGAGTTTTTATGTAGTAAGCAATAATTCTGTCTCTGAGTGCTTTTAGCTCTTACTTTAGGTTTGACAATGTAATTTTTATAGATGTAATAAAAGTGTTTTTAGCTTGGATATTTTGTTTTTAGATTTATTTTTATTTTATGGGTAAGGATGTTGCCTGCATATGTTTATGCACCATACATGTGCAGTGCTCAGAGAAGCCAGAAGAGGGAGTCAGGTTTCCCAAGTACTTATTTAACAAATTAATGTGAACCACCATGTGGGTGCAGGTAATTGAATGTGGTTCCCTGGAAGAACACCCAGTACTCTAAAACACTGAGCCATTTCTTTAGCCCAAATTGTCTCTTTCAGAAAACAGGTTTATTGTTTTTGATGATGATGTTTTAACCTATTGGAAGTAATATTTGTAGTTTGTTTTACAAGTCTTTTAATTAAAACAAAAGTTTTCATAAAGCAGGTACATGTGTATAATCATAATGAGATTTCAAATAATAGAAAGCAAAAAATTAAAATGAAACTATTTTAAGGACCAAAGCATCTTAAACCTTTTTCAGTCATGACCCAATTTTACCCTAGAACTTTTTACAGTATTGGGAGTGTATAGCTATATAAACTAAACGTACAAATTAAATACCTAATGTTGATTAATAGACCAAAAAGAAATTTTATTTTCAAAGCATTATTTTGTTTTTATTTAAGTTTATCATATAGCAATGAATTCAGATTTTTGTATTAAAAAATATGCTCACTTATTTATTTTTTATATAGCAAACTAAATCTAGATTCTATGGAAATGGCTTGGTTAGATGGTGCTTGTTGCACAACCATGAGGACCTGAGTTAAGATTTTCAGCACCCACATAAAAGAGCTGGACTTCTCAATGCTGTACTAGAATTCTAGCACCACGGAGCTACACACAGCCTGGTCCCTGGGACCTGTTGTGTATCCAGTTTAGCTAAATCTGTTACTCCATGTTCAGTAAGAGATCCTGCCTGTTTTATATAACAGTATTTTAAGAGATACAAGTCTAAAGGTCAAAATTGATTTTTAAAATTAAATATTTTAATGTATAATTTAAAGATAAAGTAACTTGGTACATGTTAAGAAATGACACTAAGGAACTGTTAAAAGTGATTTTTTTTTCCATAATTATGCCATATGTCTGTAAGAAACACCAGTCATTATGTGTATAGTAAAATCATTGCCAAGATATATGAGGCAGGATTCATTGGCATTATGTAGCATGTTGTCTTAGTTAGGGTTTTTATTGCTGTGAAGCAACACCATGACCATGGCTGTTCTTTTAAAAGAAAACTTATTCGGGGCTGGCTTACAAGTTCAGAGATTTGTCCATTATCGTGGTAGGAAGCACGGTAGCATGTGGGCAGACATGGTTCTAGAAAAGGTTCTGAGAGTTCTATATCTAAACTGGCAGGCAAAACGAAGAGAGTGCAACTAGGCTGTTTTGAGCTTTTGAAATCTCAAAGCCCACCCCCAGTTATATTTTTATTTCAACAAGGCCACACCTACTCTAACAAGGGCACACTTCCTAATAGTGCCACTCCATATGGCATATGGAGGCCATTTTATTTCAAACCCCTACTCATGTGCATTGAAAAGTGGACATATTTTATGTTCAGAAGAGCAACTGTCATAAAGTCCTATGCTAAAGCATGGACCAGAACTGCCAGAAGCACCTTGGTTTCAATACATATTTGATTTTTTAAAATTTATTTATTTATATTTCTATTTTTGATCTTTGAATTATCACAAGCCTTTTACTGTTGCCAGCTTTTCATGTCCTCAAATTTTCAGTTATGCAGCCCTCCATGGGGTTGTGAGCAACAGTTGAAGAATCTAGGAGTTATGCTGTACTGTACTATAATTGTTTGATGGTTCTATTATAACAACTGGGTTACTTAAAGGAAATTCATTGTCTAACAGTTTAAGCCGTGTGGTTTTTAGACTTTTCATCTTCTAAAAAGTACTACAGAGAAACATTAGATTTGTTTAGACTCATAGTTCTGGATTTTATTCTAAGGACAGCCATATCCCCTCTGTTGGGTTTGAAGCCAAGAGCATGCAGCTAAGATTTTGAAGTCTTTCTGCTCTGGATTTTGTTTCTGTTTCTCATTGTAAATGTAGCTAAAAGAATTCAGCAATAATTACGCACCTGAATGGCTCTCTTCAATTTTCTTCTTCAGAGTAGTCTGCCATCTTTATACGCCTTCTTTCACAAAGTCTCAGAGTATGAAATGTTGACAGTCTTTGCCAATACATACTATAAATGAATACTCTCTTGGTTCAGTTTCCTGGATACTCCTTATTTTGATCTGAATCACATGAGCCCGGGTTCTGCCACACACACACACACACACACACACACACAATTACATTTTGGCATTCTCCTTTTCAAATATCATACCAGAATCTTACATCATTCTCTGTTTACAGCATGCTAGGGCTTTACTAAACTATATCTCCAAACTTTTCCAAATTCATTGTCAAGCAGTGATAAAAATGTCCCCACTCTTCTGGTATCAGTTTTCTGTTAGGGCTTTATAGTACTGTTATATACTTCAGAGAAATACCTTAAAGGAAAAAAGAGTGGATTTGCCTTTGGATTTTGCAGGTTTCAGTCCAAGGTTGGCAGGATCCATTGTTTTGTCCTGGTGCTGCCCAGGAAGCAGAGAGAAGGCACAAGAGTTATAATACTATATTTCAAACTCTTTACCCATGATGACCCACTTTATCCAATATGTTCCACCTTCCACAATTCTGCCATCTTCTAAGTGTATTGAAAATTTGAGATTGTCAATGGATTAAACCATTGATTAAGTCAGAATCCTCACAGCCTAACCCTCTATGGATATGCCCTTACAGTCATATCTATATATCCCCTTTACTAAGATCTAATGTAGCTCTTAATTCGTTATTTAACGACCTTGATTAAGTATTATAGGTTGATATCAGTCCAGGATCAAGATGGTATTGCTGTCATGCTTTCCAGATACACTGAGGGACAAACTGGTTCTAGGCTTCTCTTAGCTTCTGAGTTTTTGGTTTACAACAACAAAACTCCATTCTATATCTGATTGTCTTTCTGTGTATGTATCTGTCTACAAATTTGTCCTCTTCCTAATGAGATACATTATATGTAATTCAGGAACCACTCTGTTATAATATGTCCCCATCTTGAAAATTTTCACAGTGGATGTGGAAAGATGGCTTAGCTGTTTAAGGGTACTTTCTGCTCTTAAAATGAACCAGGTTCAGGTCCAGCACCTGCATGGTAACTTGCAATCACCTATTACTCGAGCTTCAGGAAGAGCAGACATCTCTTCTGACCTCTGAGGGCTTCTGCACATATGCATATCTATGTGTGAGCATACATAGGCCACATACATAGGCATGCAGACATATAAATACATTTTTATATTAATCATGGGTTATTATTTACTTTGTATCCCAGCCGTAGCCCCCGCCCTCATTCCCTCCCAATCCCACCTTCCCTCCCTCATCTCCTCCCTGCCCCTTTCCAATCTCCTGATAGGGAAGGACCTCCTCCTCTTCCATCTGACCCTAGCTTTACCAGGTCTCTTCAGGACTGGCTGCAATGTCCTCTTCTGTAGCCTAGCAAGACTGCTCCTACCTCGAGGGGGGGCGTCGAGGAGCTCACTATTGAGTTCATGTCAGAAATAGTTCCTGTACCCCTTACTAGAGAACCCACTTGTATACTGAGCTCCCATGGGCTATATCTGGGCAGGGGTTCTAGGTTATATCCGTACATGGTCCTTGGTTGGAGAAACAGTCTCATGAAAGACCCCTGTGTCCTGATATACTTGGTTCTTGTGGAGCTCCTGTCCTCTCCAGGTCTTACCAACTCCCCCTTCTTTCATATGATTCCTTGCTCTCTGCCGAAGGTTTGGTCATGTGTCTTAATATCTGCTTTATATTAATACATTTTAAGAGGAATTTTTGATGCTATGACTATGTTTCCCTATTGGATTACACTTTGAAGGACTGAGGTTAAGACATCCACCTATGTAAATTTTTACAAAACATTTTCATTCTTAACACATGCCATATTTGAAATATTATGGAAGTAAATTATAAACTGTGCTTCATTAAGTAGTGCTAGCTGGAATGTATATCTCCAATGAATTAGTTTTTATATTATAAATACATTATAAGAATATTTTCAAACTTGTATTAATTATAATAATTTGAATAATTTATTATAAATTTATATACATGGTCCTATGGTGGTTCGAGAGTTTTTAGATTTTACAATAGTTTGGAAGCACTGAACATTTAATAATAAAAGCTGTAATTTAAATTTTGACACTTTCCCAAAATTGCACCATATACTATTATACCTACTGTATTGTTGGGAAGTAACTGCTCAAAGTCAGCCACGCAGTCTTGATAACGTGTACAGTATACTAACTATAGTCTCAGCTTTTTTTTTTTTTGTATTTTATGTTTTCTGTTCTTGCATTTCCTCAAATCTTTAAAACAATCTATCCTTGTATTGATGTGGAACGTTTGTTATATTATAAAACAGGCTTTGTATAGATGATTGCAATTAGAAGCTAAAGCTAGTATACCAAGCACATTTAAAGTAGACCAGGCTAACTTACATGTGTACAGTAAAGGCAATTTTTTCACTGAATTATTTTACACACAATTCCAGGAAAATTAGGATGATAAATATCACATAAGATACCATTTTATAGCAATTATGTTGCTTTTACACAGTAAATAAACTTAAACATTAACTCTTAGCAGTAATGTTGCTGAATATGTATACCTCTGTGATACTGTTGTGTTTTGTGTCTGTATTACAGCAGTGCTGGCTAGGATTTCTATTTTCTATCATTTGTCATGAATTGGGAACTAGGCCTACTTGAGTTATAAGCTACTCAAACAGGAGTAATAATTTGATGCTTTGTGAAGGAGGAAATGTCATGTAAATCAGGATGACCCCTGAAGCAACAAAGGCAGAACTAAGCCATATAAGCCTGGTTTGGAGAGATGTGTAGACATAAAGGATGATTCCAAAAATAGATTTATTCCAAGGAAATAATAAAGTCAACCAATATCAACCCCATTCTTCCTTGTTCCTTTCTAGCATGTTTATATGGAGAGACAGAGATTCCAAAGCCAATGTGGCAAAACTACAGAATCTCTACAGTCAGCAAAAGGTTGATAACTACTATGAGGCTAAGCAGTAGTTTGGAATAATTGGAACTATTTAGTCCAAATAAAATAACCAGTATTTCAATTTGTATTTTTTTTTTTCATTTCAGCTACAAGAAAATCAAGATGAAATTGAAAATATGATGAACTCTATTTTTAAGGGTATATTTGTTCATAGATACCGGTAAGGTATTTTAATCATTTAGAATTTTTTTAACCAAAAAAAAGTTATTGCTTATTTATAGCATAGTCTATATAGCTATAAAACTTTATTTACTTTTATTTTGTTTTCTTTTCTGGAAAATAGCATTGTCTGCAAATACTAATTTAATGTTTGAAGGAAACTTTGCTACCACTCCTGCTGAAGCACCCTTCCTAACTCAGAACATTTAGTACTATTGGTGATACCCTGTGTACTTACATTCTAACTGATGTAAAAGGAATTAATGTGACCATAAAATGTATATAGCCTAGTAATATACTATTAAGTGTCATCATTACATTGTATACATTTTAGTTTCCTACCTATTCTTCTATGGTAGTATCTTGTTGCATGGCCAGATTATCTATGTGTCATTTTTTTAATACCATAGCAAGGCTAGGAAAAAAAAGAACAAAAGAATACCCTTATGTCAGTAGGATGATCCCTTAAGCAAGGAAGACAAACCTATAGAAATATGTTGCAAAGAGTTAAAATAGTGTGTGTGTGTGTGTGTGTGTGTGTGTGTGTGTGTGTGTGTGTAGTTCTCAAGTTATATGTAGTATGTGATACAAATTCAGAAGATAGAAGTACCATTTTCAAACACTTGAGTCCATGATTGGTCAAGTAATTTTTAAAACAATGAAATCCTTGATATGTGTTTAATGGTGTGTGATATTTTATTTTAGTAGAATATTTTAACTCTTTATAAAAGACCTATGAAAATAGAGTTAGTATTTTGAGTACTCCATGTCTTGCCTAAGGTACAGTATTAAACTCTGTCATTGACATATTTATTTTAGAAACCTCAGTTTAAAAGCTGAACTTGAGTCTGATAATTTTACTTTAATCCACAACCCACATGGTGGATGGAGAACTAGCAGCCAGAAGTTGTCCTCTGTCTTCCTACATAAATCTTGGCAGCACCTCCCCCAAATAATACAAAACACACAAAAGATTATCTTATGCGTAACTTCTTGTGAGAAACCCTTCTGCAAGCATAAGCAAGATTTTTTGCATAGAACTCCAGTAGCACAAAAAGTAACCTCAGAATTAATTAATGGGATACAGCATAGAAAGCACCCCCTCCAAAAAGAAAGCTCAGCTGAGTGAAGAGCCTATAGAATGAGAGAAAATCTTTGTGAATTGTACTTCAGGTAGAGATTAATCAAGACCATATTTTAAAACTTTAGAAATAAAAGACAAAATACGCCAGTCAACAAATGTACTAATATAATAAGCAGACAGTTCTCAAAACTAGAAACCCAATTTATTTTTAAAGTGTACCACATTCTTATCAATTAAGGAACTACAAATCATAGCTAGTTTGAGAGTTCATCTCATCCCATCCCAAGGTCCCAATAAGTTTAGAATCAAGAATAGAGAATAACAAATGCTGGCAAGAATGTAGGGAAAGAGAAATTTATTCACTGCTGATGAGAGGGTAAACTAGTACAGCCATTGTGGAAACCACCATAGCGTTGTCTCAAAAACCAGGAAGAAAGGAATGAAATAAAAAAGAAAAACTCTAAAAATAGATCTACCCTATGATCCATTCTTATCATTTCTGGTTGTGTAGCTAATAGATTTATATGATATCACAGTCAGGTACATGTTCATTGGTGCACAACAGCAAGGACATGGAATGAGCCTAAGTGTCCACTTGTACATAAATGGATAATGAAATTGTCATAACTGTATATCTAGTGGACTTTTATCGAGATAAAAAAATGGACATGAGATTTGTAGGGAATTGGATACATCGGAAAAACATTAAGCAAAGTAGTCAAAACCTAGAATCTCAAAAATTGGCTGTTCTTTCTCATATTTAAATCCTGTTATATAATATAACAGGATTATATACATACATACATACATACCTTAACATAATTGGGAGAGGACAGAGTGTATGGTTATAGGCTGTAAAACTAGGAAGCAAATCATAAGATTAAGCGCAAGAGTTCAGGTGAGGATAAATGGGTCCCTAGTAACATGAAAGCAGAGAATGGGATATATGTAAATTTAAATCTAAAACAAATATTCTTACTGATATGTAGTTGGATTTGTTTTGCTAATATAAAGGTAAATTCTTTTTAATCTGTGTTCATTAAGGACATTGGTGTATATTTAAAAAATTTTTAAATACATTTACAGTTTCGAATGTTCCTCATCTTTTTTTAGTACTTCGTAAAGTATTGCAATTTCTCCTTTAAATATTTGATAGAAATTAGGAGTGATTTGCTCTTTTGCCTTTCTTTGCTATAGAAATTTTACTACTGATTCAGCCTCATTATTGGTTTCATTTTGGTAGTTTTATGTATCATGAAATTCAGGTTTTATGTTTTCCAATTTATCAATTGAAGGATGTTTTTTAAATTTTTGTATTTTTGAAAATCAAGGCAAAGTTTGTCAATTAATCTATTTAAAACCAGTCTTTTAAAAAAATAATGAATTTTAATTTTGTTTTTTTTTATCAGTTTTATGCATGTGTATGTGTATTTTGATTATTCTTTACACACATACCTACCCCTCTTATCTCCCACTTCCATCAGGCCACTTTTTTTCCTTTCTAATTTTCTACATTTATGGCTTTTTACTTTGTACTGTGGTCAACTGAGTTTAGCCAGGTTTATCTGTGTGACTCTATTATTAGGCCTAGTGGGTTATCAAATGGATACATAGCTGGAATAATGACTCCCCACATTCAGAATCTGTCTTTACTAAGTTATGAGTTTTGTAAGTGCTCCCCACATGAATGGCTGACTGCTGGCAGGGACAGTATCTTGTGTACCTGTTGACAGCAGCATCAGCTTTTAATCTTCTTCCATAATGATCTCTTTTCTTGAATGGTAGTACTTCACATGTCTTGTTTGGGGATAACCCTCATCTGCCACTTACTTTTCACATCTTTACATTCTGTGCTGTTCACTGCAGAAAGAGGCTTTTCTCTTTAAAGCTGAGAAAATGTTTTTTGTATCTACATATAAGCATATTCAATAGGCAGCTTGGCATTGTGTCCATCTTGCAAAGGGATAGTAGTAAACTTCCCCCTAGGATCTATCACATCACCAAGCATGGATTTTTGACCAGGTTTACAGTATCAGGAATATAGCAGGTTTCAAATTCAGAGACTGGGTCTAATTCAGGACCCTATATCAGTAATGCACTATTGTACAGTTGGTAGATCTTACCTGTCAGGTTGATATTGCAGTTTGTAGGGGCTGTAGCAGGTTAAGGCCATTAATTTCTCTTCTATCTTTTATCTTTTGCCTCTGATTCCTCTTGCATACCCCACCTCTGGTAACCTTCATAGGACCTTCCAGAACTGTGAAAACTATCCAGCATGGAAGAAACTTCCAGCTCAATTCCAGCTTGATTTTTCCATATGTTACAGGCAGGGTATGTAGTGTCCTTCAAAAGGGTCTTGTCTTCTACTTATCCAGCATGATCAAGTATTTTGCTTTGTCCTCTGCATCCTATATGACCAGCAACCCCTGCAGAGATATTTTTCAACTGACACTGGGATTTTTATTTAGTGTCTCTTCTTCCTTCTAGGGTGGGACTTTAACCATGTAGGGTGTCTGCCTTCAGACTCTGTTATGTTTTTAGTGGTTTATCAAAAGATATATTCCTGTCTTTTTTTTTTTTAAATCCCCTTCATTTTTGTTAATCCCCTTCTATCTTTTCCATCCTACCTGTTCAAAGCTGTCTTCTCCCAGTATACCCCATCTCTACTTTTTCTTTACCTGTGTCTTTCTTTCCCTACCCTTAACAATTCTCACCCTTCTTTGTTCCCATTTTACTCTTGACTTACAGAGGTACTACAAAGTTAAAACACATTAAATGCAAAAAAGTTGAAGCTAGGATCTACATATAATGAAGAGAATGTGGTGTTTGTATTGGTTTTGCTTGGGTTATGTACCACAGTCAGTATAACTTTTTTTTTATTCTATCCATTCAACAAGCATCTTAAAGTTTCACTTTACTTAACAGTTGAATGAAATGTCATTATATGTATGTACCATATTATCATTATTTCTCAATTGATGGACATCTATGCTGATTCAACTTTTTAACAGTTAGATATAGAAATACCTATGTGACCCAACCATACCATTCCTTGGTATTTACCTAAAGGAATTTATGCTGTGCTGCACAGATACCTATGTTCATTGCTGTCATATTTACAGTAGCTAAAAACACAGCTTCTCCTTTTATTGACCTGGGAAATAGGTGGTATATTTTTAAAACTTCTGTTTATTTCTGCTCAGACTCTTGTTTGTTTCTATTAACATTGGTTTTGGCACATCCTTCCTTGTCTTTTTGTTTAAAGATTTTTGTTTAAAGCCTGGTCTCACTCTTCACCCCGGGGTAATGACTGACTTGTCATAATCCTCCTGCCTCAGCCACCCAAGTTGGTGAAATTACAGGCATGACCACCACATGCAGATTTGTCTTTGACTTTTTATTGTCTCTGTAAGTTATTTGAAATTTTTCTTACATTATTGTTTATTTCTGTTGTCTTTTCTTTTTCTTTTTTGCCTTTCCTATATTACTGTAGGTTTTTAATGTAGTTTTTGTTTTTATATTTAACTTTTTTAAATTTTCTTTCACCTTGGCATTCACTAATTGATTGTTTGAAATAGTATTGTATATTCCATGTTTTTATACCTTCTAAAAGTTGTCTTTTTATTTAAAGTTTTCATTGTTGATAAGTTGTTATACAGGCTATGAGTTCACTGGGTGTTTCTTGTTTTTGGTTATCACAAACTTGTTTTATGACTTACCATATGTTTTATGGGATGTGCTGAAGGAATAAGAGACTGTATATTGGGTAATTGCTTGGGAAATGTTTTATAAATTTTTGTTTGGTGTTTCCAGCCTGTATTGTTTCTTGCTTGGGGGTGTGTTGTCTTTCTTGATAAACATGATGTGTTAAGGTCATCAGCTATTACTATATCAATGTCTATTTTGACTTTAATTATAATAATGTTTGTTTTATGTAATTGTGTAATTACACATTATAGTGTTGGTTGTACAGATACTTACAAATTATTTTCCCTTAATTGATCTCTATACTATTAGGAAGTGTACATTTTATTATAATTTTTAACTCATAAATCTGTTTCATCTGATTAGAGTATAGCTATTACTGTTTACTTGTAGCTTTTGTTGTCACAGTATTGCCTTCTATTCTTCACCTTCAGATTTTGTGATATTACTGTTGTGGGATTTGTTTTTATACTCTATATCTTTAGGAGTTTTTGTTTGTTTAAAACATTCAGCCAGTCTTGTCTTTCACTTAGAGAGTTTAATTAATTTACACTAAAGGTTGTTGGTGGTGAGACTGTTCTGTCCTGTATTTGTGTTAATGTTTTTCTTTGCTTTGTATGTCTTTTGTTTCTTTTTTCCTGTATTGTCTTCTGATAATATTGATAATATTTTTTTTCTTTTTCATGTATCAGCTCTTTTGTAAGTTCTTTAGATTTACTTTTTCATGGTAATAATCGTGTTCATTTTATGTTCCACTGTTAGGACTCTCTCACTTTAGTATTCACTTTTATAGCCAGTCTGGTAGAGATATACTTTTTGCAATATTTACTTATTTTTGAAAGCTTTTGTTTATCTTTTATTTCTGAATGATAGCTTTACTAAGTATATTGGTGTTGATTAGCAGATGCTTGCTTGCTTACTAGTTGTTGGGAACTTTGAAATTATCACTTCATTCTTTCTGAGAGGTCCTAAGCCTGCTGCCACTTGATTTTTCTCTTCATGCTTTTGGAAATATTCTTTGCTTAAGATTCATTTTTATTTATGTATATGAATGTGTCTAAGTGTATGAGCATGGTACCTACATAGGCAAGGAAAAGGTTTTGGATGACCTAGGCCAGAATTACAGGCAGTTGTGAGCCACCTGGTGTGATTGCTGAAGTTTGATCTCAAGTCCTCTCAATGTGTGCCCTGAAAAACTGAGCTATCTCTACAACTTCTAGAGGCTTTCTTTTTCTTGTTTTCTTTACAATTTTCAATCAATATAATTTTTATCAGTTATATTAGGGACCATTCAGCTGCCTTGGTGTATATATCTGTATGGTTCCATGATTTGTAACATTTATAAGTAATTATTTTATTCAGTAGGTAGCATGTGCCTTTTTCATGTATGTTTCTGGAATGTTCACAATACCTTGTAAGATTTCTTAACTTTTCCTTTTTTATTAACATGTCTGAATTTTACGTAATTAAGGAAGTCAGTATACGTCCTGGTAAAATCTACTTTTTTTAAAAAATTGCCACTTCCTTCCACACCCATACAAACCCATTCCACATTTTCAATTTATTTCTTTTTTTTTTTTTTTTCTATTTATTTCTACATTGAACTCAACTTTTTTTTTTGTTTTATACCTTCCCCAAGTGCAGGTCTTTTAGTTTGCCTTCTTTCACTTAATATAATAGCATTTTAGTTCCATTCATTTCTTGCAATTGAATTTCATTATATTTATATGCTAGATTTTCAGTTGATATTATAATGAGATTTCACCTAAACTGACTACATGTTTTAGCTATTGTATTCCCTGCCGTAGAGTACTTGGGTGTGTTACATCTCTCTTTGTTTTCCTTTAAGCACGCACAACACACACAGAGAGAGTAATGTTGCTGGATTTTATAATGGATCTATCTTCAGTCATTTGAAAATAACCGGATCATATGGTAGATCTATTTTTAATGTGAGGGAACCTCCATACTATATTCACTGTTAAGGCTGTGTTAATTTACATCTGCATATATGAGTTTTTCTTTTTCTTCAACATTGCCAGCATTTTTGTATGAGTGTATTTTTATAATTGCCAGTTTTTCCAAGCTGAGATTTTTTTATCTTGTAGGAAATTTTTATTTCCTTGATAAGGAATTTTTTTAAATGTATGTGTCAGCACTTGAATTGCTTCTTTTGATAGGTTTATTTGATATAATCCTATTTGTCAATTTTTGCTTTTATGTCCTGATATTTGGGTGGGGGTGCAGTGGTGTCCTAAGAAAAAACAAACTAACTAACTAAAAACCCATTGTACTAATGTCTTCATTAGCGTTTCTATTTCTTGTAGTAGGTCTGAACTTTTTGATTTCAATTGTATCTACCATTTGTGTGTGTGGCTTTTGCCTAAGTCAATTGCCTATGATTTAGAAGAATGGAGGCTTTTATTTAGTGTTGTGTAACTTATGCAGTTTTTATCATTGGCAGCAGTATGTGCTTCTACTTCAGTGGCCTTGGCAGCTGTAATTCTGAGTTTCTAATAGCACCTTGTGTTCCATCTTTATAGTTGGGCTGGTTTTGCTGGTGACATTGAGGTTGTGAGGGTACAGTCACTTTTCAGGTGTCACATAGAGTAAGGTTTCTCTGACATGCGTGTTTGGGAAAGGCACCTGGATCAACAGCAGATCTGTGGAACTGAGGAGTCCAGTAAACATGAGGTTTACCAATGTCCCTGTTTAGGAACAGTACTGTCCAAGGTGCCTGTCATTCTCTGTGGATGGAACTGGTGACTTTTGGGTCTTCTTGAGTTTAAATCTATCAGAGCACACTGCCTAAATGCTTCCCTGGACATCATTGGGCCTAGCTTCTGAATCTGCCCACTTGATTCTTTTTGTGGTCTGTGGAGGATGTGCAAGACCCTCTGATTGTTTTAAAGGGACTTGAAAATAGCACACTGCTCTAGGAAGGCTGCCCAATGTACTTTCTTCAGACATGGAAGGTTCATCTTACAAAACTGAATGGATAATCTTAAGATGATGCTATAAAACAGGGTCCTATCACAAAGAACATAAGTGTAAGCCACCCTCTCTCTCTTTGGGGCATAATAACCCACAAACTCCCAAACTTGCCTGAAGGCCTTAGAGAGCTACAAACTTCCACTAGCAAATGCCAGCATGACTAACGACTTAACCTTTCTGTGCCTGGTGATACAGTTAGAATTTAAAAATTAATTTCAAAAGATTTGATAGAGCAGTGGGTCATCTGCCAATAATCTGTAATTCTCAGCCCTGTATTCTAGCATTCTGCCTCAGAAATCTAGTGATGTTAACTTCTCTTCTTTTGAATAAAAGAGCACCCATCTTGATCACACCAAATTTTTTTTGTCGTGCTGGCTATAATCTTAAAAACAATGCTGAAGTGTTAAGGGGAAACTTTTGTTTTATTCCCTATATAAACAGTATTTTCTGTACATATCAAAAGTACTGCCAGACAGTACTTTGCTATTTTAAAAGAGACAAAGAGTATAAATGCTGCCAAGGGTTTGGTGAAAAAGCAACTCATACACTCTTGATGAGAATGTAAGTTAGTGTGGCTGTTATAGAATTTAGTATGTAGGTTCCTCAGTCAATTCAAAATAAATTTACCATACTACTTATTAATCACATTACTGAGTATATTATCCAATGTAAATGAGAATGGTATGCTAAAAAGATAACTTGTTTAGATTAGTAACATTCTCAGTACACAGGATATGGAATCAACACAAGCATCTGTCTAGTTAATGTTTCTGTTGCTGTAATAAAGTATGCTGACAAGAGTAATGTTAACTGAGAAAGATTTGGTTTTGTTCATATTTCAGGGTACATTACAATATGGTGTGGAAGACAAGGTAGCATGAGCTTAAAACATCTGGTCAAATTGCATGCACAGTCAGAAAGAAGAGAGTGATGACTCCTTGTTCTTAGACTGACTTGAAACACAAATAGATTTTTTTGCTTCTGCATCCTGAATGCTGGTAATAAAGGCTTGGACTACCACGCCCATTGAGAGTGTTTTCTTAAGTAGTATATTTTTATTAATACCTTGAGAATTTAATATATGTGTATAATGTATTTTGCTCAAATTCACCTCCCTCTACTACCTCTTAGATCCATTCCCTCACTACCCTCCTACTTTCCTCTTTAAAAAGCAATCAATTCATTGAGTCCACTTTGTTTTTCCTGTACAATAATGATAGAGCCATCCACTGAAGTATTGTCTACCTACCATGAGCCACATCCTTAATGAAAACACTCTCTTTTCCCTAGCAGCTAGCAACTGTCATTAGTTATCACTTAGGGTTGGGAGCTTTTGACAGGCTTAACCTGACTGTTGCAGGTCTCCTGTAGTCAACCACAACTGTTGTGAGTTGATGATTGCAGCTTTTGTTGTTGGGTCCAAAAGACACCAACCTGCCCTTTTGTCCTGGATCTGTGGCTTTTAGTATTACTGCCTCCTTTTTCATGATGGTCCCTGAGCTTTAGGATTAGGGGTATAATATAAATAATCCATTTATGGCTAAACACTCCATGGTTTTCTCCTTTTTATGCAGTCTAGAACCCAAGTCCAGGGAATGGTGCTAACTAACCTCCTTTAAAATGGATTTTCCTGTGGTTTACTCTAATCAAGGTAATCCTTCACAGATATGCTGAAAGTCAAATTAACAAGGCACAGAAAGATAAAGAGTATATTAGTTTGTTCATATATGGAATTGATTTAAACATAATGTCATAAATGTAGAGAAAGTACTGGTTATTACCTCATGTCAGAGTATCAGGGAGTAAGACAACCAGGTTGTTTAGTGTGGTACAGTTACAAAGAAAGACTGTCTTGGTATATATTTCTTAGTAGATAACAAAGTATGTTTGAAATACACCCCCTTGTTTATTTATTTAGATTCTTTTTCTTTCCAGAAAGGTTGGTAGATAACTCAAGCTGGTCTGAAATTCGTAGTCTTATTGTGTCAGCCTTCCAAATAAGCTGGAATTGAAGGCATGTGCCACTGTGCCTGGTCTGGACTGTTATTACGACTAAGAAATAAATATTTCAGATAATGGATATGTCCAATACCCTGATCTGAATATAACAGTATTTATATATAGGGAGAATTACGTCAGATAAGTAGAAAATCATGTGAATCAATAATAAATCTATAAATAAAAAGTCTGGTTAATATGTTAATTATAAGATTTATATAACTATTATTTGATAGGATGAGAAAATTAGCTTTCACCTTAATTTGTTCAGTGTTTTAATAATGAAGATAGTGCTCATTTTCTCTTTTGAAATCATGGAGGTTTTTTCTTTATTAATATGAAAATTGATATTAATTGGTTTTTATATAATAGACCATATTTGTATTAGGAGAAAACTGAAATGATTATGTTTAATTATCAGTTTTTATATTCTAGGGATTTGAGTTTGCTTCTAGTTTGTTAAGCTCTTCTACATGTACTTTCTTGGGTGTGATGGATGAATTCTTAACTGTCAAAGTATCTGTGATAATAAACTTGCAAAGAAAAAAGTTTATTTGACTCCTATTTTGGAAGTTTTAGTTTATAGTCAACGGGTTTCTTTTCTCATGGGCCCTTGATGGAGGAACGTACCATGTTGAGGACCACATGTTGGAACAGTACTGCTCATTGTGTGAGTGAGACATGAAGAAAGAAATCAGTGTCCCACAGTCCTCTTCAAGACATACCCTCTATTCCTTAGAAACCTCTGCCTTTGCCCTACCTGGCTTTCTACAATGTTTCAATAGCTCAAAGCAAAGATCTGGGCTGTAAGCACAGAAATTTAATCTGTAACTACAGCTTGTTTGGAATATTTAACTTGTAGAATCCATTATGAAGTCTTCCCTTCCACTCTGTTTTCTGCATTAATTTATGAAAGATGGCATTGTTTGTATATGGGGAAAGATACACCAAGCAGACCTCTGCTTCGGGGGTTTCTTAGTAAAGGAGTTTCCATCAAGTCAAACTTGGTAACCCATGTTTTTAAGCCAGTGAAGTATAAATTCCAAGTTATAGTTTTGATCCTAATATTTTTTTCTATTATATAATATCTGTAAGATTACCAGTGACATCTAATTGATGCTCAGTTTGGTAGTACGTATCCGCTTTTGTTTGCTTTGGTCTTTATAACTAAAGGTGTATCCATTTTGTTGATGAATAGATGTAAGGTTTCATTAACTTTATTTTTCGCTTTATTGATTTCTGGCTATTGTTACCTTGTGTCTGTTTTGGTTCTAGTTAGTCATTTTTGATAAATTTTTTACTGTATGATCTTAGTAAGTACAAATTTTATATTCTCTTTTTCTGTTTTTATATTTCCCTGGGTTTTTTTTTTTTCTCTCTGATTTATGTTCTCTTTGTTTCATCTTATAAATGTTCTCCCAGACAATGCTTTAATGATATACTACAAATTCTGGTATGTATATGTTTTGTCTTTCATCAGTATGAAATATTTTTCTAATTTTCATTAGGGTTTCCTTAGTTCTGTTAAACCAGTTTGATTTCAGAACATCATAGGTTTTCTGATTTTCTGCCATTGCTATTTAAATATTTAAAGTATTCCATGTACATACAATATGTAATACTGCTATTTTCCTGTTCATTAATTTCTTTGTCATGAAATGTCTCTTTCTAGATATTCTTTTTTCCACAAAGTTCCATATTTACCTTTCTCATGCTATGTTTAGTTTATTTTTTAATTATTCTTTCAAACTTTTTAATGTCTTTCTCTCATGATCAGCTATATTTGGCCTTTTATACAGTCTAAAAATCTGTTATTTTCAGCTAGGCGTGGTGGTGCACACCTGTAATCCCAACACTCAGGGAGGCAGAGGCAGGCAGACCTCAGCCAACCTGTTCTAAAAAGTGAGTACAGGACACCCAAGGCTACACGGAGAAATGCTGTCTCAGAAAGAAAAAAAAAAATCTGTTATTTTATTTTGTTTTTAGTTTGGATTTCAATATGAATCATAAATTACTAGAATTTAACCTGTCAAATTTATAAACGTAGTTTTATTCAATCATTTCTGCCCCCCTATTTTGATCCTTTTTGTTATTTTTTTCCATGTATATTTTATCTGCATTCTTATTACTCCATGGTACAGTATTACATTATCTGTGAATATGGTCATACCTTTTTCAGCAAAGGTAAGAGGAAAAACTATGCCAACTTTAAAATTAATATTTAATAGTTTTGATACTTTTCAATTTTCTAAAATACTAAAGTTATTCTAAAAAACTTTGAACTTACTTTCAATTTGAAGAATACCCTGTTGCGTTGTTTTTATTTTTTTAATTTTTTTATTAATTACAATATACTCATTTTGTATCCCAGCTGTGGCCTCATCCCGCATCCCCTCCCAATCCTGTCCTCCATTCCTCTTCTCCTCCCATGCCCCTCTCCCAGTCCACTGATGGGGAGATCTCCTTCCCTTCCATCTGACCCTAGCCTATCAGGTCTCATCAGGACTGGCTGCATTGTCTTCCTCTGTGGCCTGGTAAGGTTGCTTCCCCATCAGGGGAAAGTGATCAGAGAGCCTGCCACTGAGTCCATGTCAGAGACAGTCCCTGTTCCCCTTACTAGCAAACACACTTGGACACTGAGCTGCCATGGGCTACATCTATGCAGGGGTTCTAGGTTATATCCATGAATGGTCCTTGGTTGGAGTATCAGTCTCAGAAAAGACCCCTGTGCCCAAACTTTTTTGTTTCTGTTGTTCTCCTTGTGGAATTCCTATCCCCTTCAGGTCTTTCATCTCCTCCTTCTTTCATAAGATTCCCTGAACTGTGCCCAAAGTTTGGCTATGAGTCTTAGCATCTGCTTCGATACCCTGCAGGTTTGAGTCTTTCAGAGCCTCTGTTTATAGGAAGTTGGCTAGCACCACATTTTGTCAGTTTCATTTATCTAGGAAATCAGTGTTTCACATTTGTCTTTGAATAATGGTTTTGCTTCATACAGAATTCTTGGTTCACATTTTCAGTTTTTTCTTCCAACACATTCAAAAGTCATTACTACCTGCTAGAATTGTTTAAGGTTAAAAAGTTTAATATTTGTCTTAGTCTTCCATTGTATATGAGTCATTTTACTTCATAGTTTTTATTGAAGACTTCAACAGTTTGTCAATTATGTATTTATGGGCTTATCCAACTTAGGTTTTATGAAATTTTATTTAGATTGTTTTATATAAAATTTTAGATGCTTCAGGCTTTCCTAGTTTTTATTTTTTAATATATATGTATGTAAACACTTAACTCCCACACTTTTAAGACTAGATCTCATGTAAGTGTGAGATCAAACTCACAGTGTGGCTTCAAACTCACTGTTTCTAGTTAAGGTTGGCCTCATCTTCTGCCTCCACCTTCCAAATAGTGATATTATATGCTTATATCATCATGCCTCGCTAATACTGTTTTTTTTTATGAGCTATAGTGCAAGCCCTTAAAAAATGAGCCCCATTTCTGCCTCTTCATTTGAATGACCTTTTGCCTATAGTACTGACTATATATTCCATTATGCTTTATGTAATGACTACTGATTTACTTCCCAAGAGTACTCTGTCCCATCTTACACTTTAATAATCTTTAGTAATTCTAATAACTACTCTAACTTGAGTCAATGAATCAATGATCTGAGATTCATAGTGATTAGAATGCCTTCTCTTAAGAAGTATCTATTAAGATATGTTTCCCTTTTTTTATTGTATGTTTTACTATTTAATAAGTTTAAGAAATACATATTACGTATAGTTTTATAATTAATTATATACTATATTGACTATGTTTCCCATTTTTAACTGTTTCTTTATTTTGATGTTAAGCTTTTAGAGTATCTGAAATACTCTGGATGTTAACCCCTATACAACTGTTCTCTTCCCTTCTGTAGGCTGTCTCATTAAGTTGTTCCCTCTGCTGTGAAAAAAATATTTTATCTTGGGTGAAATCCAAATTGTCTGTTTTTTGTTGTTGTTACCTATGCTTTTTGATGTCATGGATACATGAGACCTGTCTCAAAACTCTTGTGCTTGTGCTGTCATTCACGTATAGACATGAAAGGAGACATACATTGTAACATAACAGAGAGTATAAAAGTAAACTGAGAATTTACAGCTAAGTGATCTTTCAAAAGAAGAAATATTGGAACATATTTTCAATAAATAATATTGGAACTATTAGAGAAAATGTAGAAAAATGTAAGAAAGTGGATTTTTTTATTGCTCAACTATGGAAGAAACCATCAACTCTAAATAAATTAAAGACTTATAAGACCTGAAACAGGGCTGGTGAGGTGGATCTGCAGGTAAAGCACTTGCTGTACATGCCTGGCAACCAATCCCTGGAATCCACAACTACACACATTAGTGTCTGATACTCACATGCCCACATATACAGTACATGGTCAGGAAAAACACAGAGTCATACTTTTGTATACTGGGATGTCTTTATCTGAATGTCTTTCATTGGTATTTTTATAGATATTACTGTAAAAAACATTTACCCCTTTCTTCAGTTTTATCCTCAGCTATGTTATTGGGTTTTATGGTATTGTGAGTGATGTTGCTATCCTGAGCTCAATTTCAGACCGCTTACTCTTACTGTATTAGAATGGTACTTCTTTTTTTATATGTTGCTTTTATATCCTGTAGCATTGCCAAGTTCATTTAGTCCCACAGTTTTCTGGCAGACTCTTTGAGGTTTTCTATGTCTAATATTGTGTCATCTGTGAACAGTGAGAAATTATTTTCTGATTGGATGTTTTTTATTTGTTCTGTCTGGAAGCTTTGACTAGAACTTCAGTACCGTAATAAATAATTGGTGACATTTGGGATTTCTTCCTTCTTTTGTCATAGTTTTTTTTTTTTTTTCACTCCCTTTACTTTGATTCACTGTTGATTAAATACTGTGATCATCTTTTTTCATTCAATACTTTAAATGTGTTTTGACTTTTTTGAAACAATAAAATGTCTATATTTAATAAAACTCAGATTGTCGGTGATAGAGAACCTACTTTGCACATATGAGCCTTAAATTCCATCTTCAGCCCTTTATATAGTAAACAAAGACAAAAACTTGATATTTAAAGTTTGTATTTCGGGCTGTGTACTGATTCTTACAGTTGAGTATTACTTTCTTACAGGCCATCCCAACTGATGGTCCTTCTGTTTTATAGATCTTGTTATTTACAGACCTTCTGTACATGTGAACATTTATTTAGCATACAGCTTCCAATTATATCTGCAACTTCTACATCACAGCTGATGGTGTTCATGGGCATATTTAGCCCTGGAAGTCACATGACAGGCTTTCAAATGTTTGAAGAAATTGTTTTATATCAAAATATCATATAGACTTCCATGTTTTAAAGATTAGTCTTTTGTTTTTTATGGTTGAGATAGAAGACAGAATTTTTTTTGCATTTTTTTAACTTTTATTAGTTATACTTTATTCACTTTGTATTCCCCCATAAACCCCTTTCTCCTCCCCTCCTAATCCCACCTACCTTCCCCCTTCTTCATACATGCCCCTTCCCAAGTCCACTGATAGGGGAGGTCCTCCTCTCCTTCCTTCTGATCTTAATCTATCAAATCTCATCAGGAGTGCCTGCATTGGAAGACAGAATTTTTTACTTACATTTATCATTACTAATTTTGTCTTTTGATGTGGATTTTTGAGTACGTTCAAAGATTAGATCCACTGTCTCTGGTTTGATTGGTACCAACTAAGAAAGTTGTTGTCGTTTTCTTACAACATTTGTAGTTAATTTATCTTTTTATTTTGGCTGTCTTTTACACTTTTGTATTTTTCTTTGTTCTTTATCAGTAGGTTTGTTTTCTATTATATTACGTTATGTTATTTTCTTTATTTTGATTTTTTTTCTTTCTCTAGACCACATTCAAAGTAGTAGTCTTTAGTATATTGTATTTACCTAAAACTTCTTGAACATACGAACTTTCTCAAAATAATTTTCTAGTTTGTTTTGTATTGTGTATAATTTCTTTGTGTTTGTATTTTTTCTCAGGTAATTTTCTTCAGTTCATGCTTTATTTTTATTTATATTTAACTTTTGCCAGTTATTGTGGGTTTTTCCGTTTTGTATGCTAGATACTTTCATATTCTTTCATATATAATATTCTCTATGGAAATCAGTTATGTTTAATTTTTAACGTTTGCTAAGAACAACAATAATATTTAGTCTGTGGCTAATTTCTCCCAGTGCTCAAATAATACTGTATATAATTTGCTGGGTCAGCAAAGACCAAAATGTTACTAACTCTGGGTTTATTCTACGATTGTTCTCTGGTCCATCTGTTTTTTATCTAAGAGTGGTTTTCACATACCTTTTTGTATGTGACTAAAGAGTTGGTGTGATTTTGTTGCAGATCTACACATCCCACTCTCTGTTCAGCTCTCCAGTCTGATAGCCTAGTCACCTTGGCCTGCCTCAATTCTCAGAATTGGAATTATTTGGTTCTAGCTCACAGTGTTTGCTACCTAGAAGTATAAATATGGACTATTCTCAAAGCTTCTTCACTTTCCTAGAGATTATTGATTATTTGGACAGAAATCTATCACCTTTTTTTTTTTTGCATATATTGTGCTTTTTATTCCATTTCTTGGGGGTTTTGCTAATTTTTTCTTCCCATAGTGCCAAAAGGAAAAGTAGATGCTGTCTCTTTTGACCCCATCATGTATGCCTTTTGTTTGTGAGTTTGTAAGTTTTGTAATTTTTAATTATTTTATTTTATTTTTTATTTTATTTTTTGTGGCAGAACCTTGCTTAGAAGCCTCATCTGCCTTCGAACTCAATCCATAATACCATTGATTTTTCCTGCTTCAGCCTAACTACTATAATTGAAGGAGTACACCACCATATCTATACCTGTTAGCGAAATTTTCAGACAGAATCAAATTAGATTTTTCTAGAAGTTGTCACTTTTTAAATTCATTTTTATTGCAATTTATTTACTTTGTATACCAGCTGTATTCTTCCCTCCCTCATCTCCTCCCAGTCCCACCCTGTCTCTTCTCCCCCTATACTCCTCCGCTATACTCACATATTAGACATATAATATAGTGTAAACATACTAAAATCTGTATACCTAAATCAGCTAGGCAAGAAGGAGGACCCTGGGTAATGATCAATCCTCATTCAGAAGGGCAAATAGGATAAACATCGGAAGAGGGAGAAAACAGGAAACAGTACAGGAGCCTACCTCAGAGGGCCTCTGAAAGACTCTACCCAACAGGCAATTGAAGCAGATGTTGAGACTCATAGACAAACTTTAGGCAGAGTGCAGATAATCTTATGAAAGAAGGGGAAACAGAAAGACCTGGAGGGGCAGGAGCTCCACAAGGAGACCAACAGAGCCAAAATATCTGAGCCCAGGGTTCCTGCAGAGTCCAATACTCTAACCAAGGACCATGCATGGAGAAGACCTAGAACCCATGCTCAGATGTAGCCCATAGGCAGCTCAGTCTCCAAGTATGTTTCTTAATAAGGTGAACAGGGGATGTCTGACAAGTCGTCACATACATACATACATTCATTTATTCATTCATTTGCTAATGCATGATGCCACAAAATGAGCTATAGCACATTTCAATTTTATGAATCTATTGCTTTTGTTTGGGGGCGGGGGGGAAGGGAGCCTGGAAAGTTATCCCAGGTAAAGAAAACATTCTGCTATGTAGCTGTGTCTGTAATCCTAAAAAATACGAAAATATGAAATAATGAGTTGAACATAGTTATCCAACATTTTCAGTTTTCAAGTATATACAGTGCTTCTTCTCAGAAGTCTCCTATAACTCCTCTCAGCAGTTTGCACAGTTTTCTGTGATGTCCTTTAATAGCATTTCTACTTAAAATTCCATTTTAAAGTCCTACTGTGTGTTACCTTCTATGGTCTAAAATTCTCATTCAAGGTGTAATAAAAGACGTGTGTGTGTGTGTGTGTGTGTGTGTGTGTGTGTGTGTGTGTGTGTGTTTTAAAGCAGGTTCATTAGATGTTTATTTCACCTGATTTCATTTTAACCTTTCCTCCAACACACACACACACACACACACACACACACACACACACAATTTCTCTGTAATTGCTCTATTTTAGGAGAAAATTGTTAGAGCAAAATTTTACATAGAATTGTTTGATATAGGAATTTATTTTATGCTACATTTC
Organism: Psammomys obesus; assembly: GCF_907164565.1. Classification (NCBI taxonomy): domain Eukaryota; kingdom Metazoa; phylum Chordata; class Mammalia; order Rodentia; family Muridae; genus Psammomys; species Psammomys obesus. The sequence continues at coordinate 10,588,054 of NW_026596120.1, forward strand.
ATATAGTAGATGTTTTTTACCTGCAGAATTATTCACTTCAGAGCTCTTCATGATACATCCACATTAGATGAGTTTCGCCTAAATTTTGTATTGCAATCATTTAAATTTGGTTTAATTTCTTTTTTCCAAATTTTTTTTATTTTTATTTTATTTTTTATATTAATTGCAGTTTATTCACTTTGTATCCCAGCTGTAGCCCCCTTCCTCATTCCCTCCCAATCCCTCTCTGCCTCCATCATCTCCTTCCATTCCCCTCTCCAAGTCCGCTGATAGGGGAGGTCCTCCTTCCCTTCCGTATGGCCCTAGCTTATCAGGTCTCATCTGGACTGGCTGCAATGTCCTCCACTATGGCCTGGCAAAGCTGCTCCCCCCTTGTGGGGAGGGGAGGTCAAACTACCAGCCTCTGAATTAATGTCAGAGATAGTCCCTGTTCCCTTTACTAGGGAACCCACTTGGATAATGAGCTGCTATGGGCTACATCTGATTTAATTTCTGGAAAAGCTGCTATTAGAGTATTGAAAGAATTTTTTTTTAAAAAACATCAACTGGAGTTCATTTTCATTTTATTGTGTGCAGGAAATAATCAAGTAGAAAGGCTATTAAAAGACATCACAGAAACTATATAAATTTATGTGGTTACTAGATTGTCTGTACATAACAATACTAACTATACATTTCACAAAGTTAGAAGGCATTATTTTAAGTCAGTTTTGGCGCTGTATGCCTATAATTGCAGAATTTGTGGGGAAGAGGGAACAATACTCGAGTTTGAACCATTCTGTGATACCTAAAAAGAACCTTTTTCAAAATCTAAAGCCCTCTACCCTTAACCAACACAAGAGAAGCAAAAGAAGAGAAGAATAGGAGAAAATAGAGCAGGCAAGGAGAGGGGCTTATAGAGGAATTATTTTGAAACATTTTGCCATAAAGACATGGCAAATTTGAGATCTATACATGGTCTGGTTTAAATGTTATCCAATGCATGTACCTACTGAAACAGCAAACATTACCTAATTAATATTTACAATTTATATTCAAAATAAATTTTAAAATTATGAGACATTGTTTAAACTGCAGTCCCCTTGCTGAAGTTCAAGATCTTTTTCTTAGATAGCATAACTCAACATAAGCTGGTAGCAGAAGGCCTCAATTGTACATTCCATGGAACTCCTTTAGGGAACCCTGTGTCCTAGCAATATGACAAATGGTTTCCCCAATGATTATTATCTACAAAATAACAAAATTCTCATACTATCTCTTTTGACTTAGGTTCCAGAATCAAAACTTTTCTTTTTAGCCATGTTATATTTATCACAGGTGAGTTATTTAGGGTATCCATACTTAAAAAAAGGTAAACAAAGGTCCACAGAGAGACCATTAGCAAAGTTGTGCACACACACTTTGAAGATACCACAAAAGCACTGGTGGATGGCTTAGCAGATATGAGAGTTTGGTACACAAACCTGAAGACCTGATTTTGATACCTTAAACTCACTTTACAGACCTACTTCACTTACACTTGAGAGACTGAATCAGAAAGATTGTCATGAGTTTGAAACCCATGGAATACAATGAGACTTTGCCAAAAAGAAGGACAGAGAAATAATTTATGGTGATACACACCTCTAATCGTAGCACTCCATGGTGGCAGGAAAATTGCAAAAAAATAAATAAGACGTACCTAATGCAAAGTTACCATTGAGTTTCGCTTCTAATTTAGTTTTAAGGAGAAATATACTTTGTTAAAGAATTAAAGTTACTTAAACATAGTTAGTAAATGAGAAATTGTAAATTTTAGTTGAACTCCAAAAGATGTAGTAGTAACATTATTTTCATATATATATATATATATATATATATATATATATATATATATATATATATATATGAAAGAATACACACTTTTTTTGAGACAATGTCTTTCTGTAAACCTGAATGCCCTGAAACTCACTATGTAGATCAGACTGGCTTCAAACTTACAGAGATCTGTCTGCCTCTGCCTACTGAGTGCTGAGATTAAAGTCTTATACCACTATGTTCTACCTGTATATATTTTTTTAAGTTAGGGCTAATAACCTAGTAGGTAAAATTATTCTATTTTATTTTATTTTATTTTATTTTATTTTATTTTATTTTATTTTATTTTATTTTTTTAGAAATTGCCTTAGAGTAGGAAAATCATCCTAGGACAACCATATTGAAGCCTGTTGTGAGGGTAATGAGTAGAATTCTAAAATTTATTGCTTTTCTACAACTGTTTCTCAATGTAACTAAAGTGGATAATTTTGCATTGTTCAGCCTAAAACATAAATTAACTAATGATGAAAGACATATGATTTGAATGAAGTGGTGAGATTCATTTTATAGAAGTTCAAGCCAAAAAATAAAAGAAGTACAAGCTAAACACATTTCCTTACTACTCAATAAAGTCTCAAAACCTTTGCTTTTGTTTTTATATTATGTGTATGGGATATATTTTACCTAATCTTGGTGTACCAGGCAAATACAGTGCCCACAAAGCCCAGAAGGAAGTATACTGGTTTCTTGGGATGTAAAATACGATTTTTTTAAATAATTTCTGGGGAACTTGTAAGATATGGTTGTGAAACTCTCTGTAGGTGTTAAAAGTCAAACCTAGGTGTTGAAGCAAAGCAGATGGTGCTTTTCTATCCCTTCTTAAGCAGTTCCAAATAATTGTCTCCTAGATGATTTTGCCTTGTTAAATATGTAAAGTAGTTTGTGGTGGTCATAAAAAGTAATTTTATTCAGTTCATTAAGATTGTGCAAGCTTATAATGGTTAATGGTTGTTTAGAGAAATGGTTTTGAATTCTACTTCATATTGGCACATTGGTTTTTTTTTCTCAGAAGATTTACCATTAGTTGTGATGTTGTCAGAAAGCTTTAATTGCTATTCCTGCCCCAATGAAGATAGTATGTCAGTGCCAAATATGATGGGGGTTTATGACAAGAAATTTATGTTGGAGACTTTTTGCAGTACAGGTATAAACCGTATTCAGAATATTTATATTGGACTGGTGATGTCCCTTACTGGAGGCATTTGAGGCCAAGGCTGCCAATCTGAATTCAATCCTAACTCTTGCAAGTTATCCACTGGTCTCCACATTCATGCCATGGCGTATGTGCAGTCCCTCCAAAAGCAAATTAAATAAATGTAATTTTTAACATTTTAAGGAAATGTTTATATTGGGCAGGGAATGTATCCCAATTAATGCAGACTTTTCCTAGCCCTCACAAAGTCTTAGGTTCAGTCTCCAGCACTGAGTAAAACCACACGTGATCACAGTCCTAGTTTGTAATCCTTGGGAGATGAAGGCATGAGGATCAAAGAGGTTCAGTATCATCCTCATCTCCATAGTGATTTTAAGTCCAGCCTTCACAACATGAGACCCTGTTTCAACAAGGGAAAGAATACAATTTACGTTTATTGAGAATTAGTTGGAATACATTCCAGTTCTCTGTATAATTCAGAGGTTTCTCTTCCTCTGCCCCATCCAGTGATGCAATTGCTGAAATTCGAGCTATCTGTATTGAAGAAATTGGAGTATGGATGAAAATGTATAGTGATGCCTTCCTAAATGACAGTTACCTGAAATACGTAGGATGGACTCTTCATGACAGGGTAAGTTGGTGTCTTCTAGCTTTGGTGGAAGTGGTATTTGTCTTTATACACTGGAATGCCAGCCATCAAAATTGTAGTAGCTTCATTATTTTTTAAAGAGATGCAATAATATAAAATCTCAGATAATACAAATAAATTGATTACCATTATAAAATTTAAGACTGGTTTATGAGTCTTCCTTGGATGTAATGCTAGCTTGAATTACTACTGAGAGCCTGACAAATCTGTACTTATAAGATAATAATATACATTATCACCAAGAAAGTAACAGTCTCCTAATCAAGGATCAAAGGTGATTACTTGTATATAAAAATTAAATAAGCTTTTTTGTTTGGAATTCTATTGGGTTATATTACCATATGACTTAGATTTTCATTTTTTAATATTAGCTGCAGTTTATTAACTTTGTATCCCACTACCTCATTCCCTCCCAATCCTACCCTCCCTCCCTTATCTTCTTCCTACTCCTTTCCAAGTCCACTGATATGGGAGGACCTTCTTCCCTTTCATCTGACCCTAGCTTATCAGGTATCTTCAGGCCTGGCTGCAAGTCCTCCTCTATGGCCTAGCAGGGCTGCTCCTCCCTCTGGTAGGGGGGAGGGGTTTAAAGAGCCAGCTATTGAGTTCCTGTCAGAAATAGTCCCTTTTCCCCTTACTAGAGAACCCACTTGGATACTGAGCTACATGGGCTACATCCCAGCAGAGGTTCTAGATTATATCCCTACATGGTCCTTGGTTGGAGATACAGTCTCACAAAAGACCCCTGTACCCAGATATATTTGGTCCTTGTGGAGCTCCTGTCCTCTCCAGGTCATACTAACTCCTCCTTCTTTCATATGATTCCCTGTACGCTGCCGAAGGTTTGCTTTAATACACTGCTAGGTAGAGACTTTCAGAGGCCCTCAGTGGTAGGTTCCTGTCGATAAATGGGACCTCATGAAATTGAAAAGCTTCTGTAAAGCAAAGGACACTCTTGTCAAACAAAATGACAGCCTACAGACTGGGAAAGGATCTCCACCTACCCTATATCTTACAGAGGGCTGATATCCAAAATGTATAAAGAACTAAAGAAGTTAAAAAGCAATAAATCCAGCACTCCAATTAAAAAATGGGGTATGGAGCTAAACAGAGAATTCTCTGTAGAGGAATATAGAATGGCAGAGAAACACCTGAAGAGATGCTCAACGTCCTTAGCCGTCAGAGAGATGCAAATCAAAACAACCCTGAGATGTCACCTTACATCCATCAGAATGGCCAAGATCAAAAACTCAAGTGACAACACATGCTGGAGAGGTTGTGGAGAAAGGGGAACCCTCCTCCACTGCTGGTGGGAATGTAAACTTGTACAACCACTCTGGAAATCAAGCTGGTGCTTTCTCAGACAATTAGGAATAGCACTTCCTCAAGATCCAGCTATACCACTCCTAGGCATATATCCAAAAGAGGCTCAAGTACACCATAAGGATATTTGCTCAACCATGTTTGTAGCAGCTTTATTTGTAATAGCCAGAAGCTGGAAACAACCCAGATGTCCCTCAGTTGAGTAATGGATACAGAAATTGTGGTACTTTTACACAATGGATTACTACTCAGCAATTAAAAACAAAGAAATCATGAAATTTGCAGGCAAATGGTGGGATCTAGAAAAAAATCATTCCGAGTGAGGTATCCCAGAAGGAGAAAGACACACACAGTATATAATGCACTTATAGGTGGATTCTAGACCTATAAGATAGAATAAACATACTGAAATCTGTACACATAAAGAAGATAAACAAGAAAGAGGACCCTGGCTAAGATGATCAACCCCCACTTAGAAAGACAAATGGGATGGACATTGGTTGTAGTAGAAAACCATATGACTTTTTATCTATCTATCTATCTATCTATCTATCTGTCTATCTATTTATTTATTTATTTATTTATAGTTACGTTTTGTTAACTCTGTGTCCCAGCTGTATCCCGCTCCCTCATTCCCTCCCCAACCCCACACTCCCTCCCTGGTCTCCTCCCTGCCCCTTTCCAAGTCCACTGATAGGGGAGGACCTCCTCCCCTTTCATCTGACCCTGTTTTATCAGGTATCTTCAGGGCTGGCTGCAAAGTCCTCCTCTGTGGCCTAACTGACTGCTCCTCCCCTGGGGGGGGGGGGGGTCAAACAGCCTGCCCTTGAGAGCCTGTTAGAAATAGCCCGTGTTCCCCTTACTTTGGAAAACTACTTGGTTACTGAGCTACCATGGGCCACATCCAAGCAGAAGTTCTAGGTTATATCCATAGATGGTCCTTGGTTGAGTGTCAGTCTCATAAAAGACCCTGTGCCCAGATATATTTGGTCCTTGTAGAGCTCCTATCCTTTCCATATCATACTAACTTCCCTTCTTTCATATGATTCCCTGCATCTGCCGAGGGTTTGGTTATGAGTCTTAGTGTCTGCTTTGAAACACTGCTAGGTAGAGTCTTTCAGATGCCTTTTGTGGTAGACTCCTGTCATAAGTTCAATGCACATCCCATTTGTCTTTCTAAATGAGGATTAATCACCTTCGCCTGTGTCCACTTTCTTGATTATCTTCTTTAGGTGTGTAGATTTCATTATGTTTATCATATCTTGTAGGTCTATATAAGCGAGTACATATGACTTTTTAAGTCAGAGTTAAAGCAAATTTGTTAGAGACCTTGAGTTAACTAAGCCTGTTTTAGATTGATCCATCTCTAGCTTTTTAGAAAAAAGACTTAGTTTTAAAAGAAATCCTATTAAGAATTGCAAAATAACAAAAAGATAGGTTTGATAAGTTACTGATATTTTTTGTCTAAATAGTGAGATTTTATAACTTTAATTACTAAGTATTCATAAATATAAGTTTATAAGTTTTTTTAAGTTGCTATATTTTTTGAATTGTTTAAGATACAGCCATAGGGCTGTTTTTTAAATATGATTACTTTTGTAGGTGTAAAGAGAAATTTGGTAATAATTGAAGACTTGTTTTCTGTTTTGTGACTTTTGATGTTGACTATAAAGATACTGAGTAAATAATGCTGAGATGTCTCAGCCATTAACGATGCGTGTTGCACCTGCCTGGCAGCCTGTAATCACGTAGAGGTAGGAGAGCCAATTCATGTAAGGTTGTACTCTGGCCTCCACACATGTTCACACACATACAGACATTCAAAATATGTAGTATGTCAGTATTGAAATTTCCCAACATTGTAGCAATTATTGAGAATACTATAAGTTCTGTGGGCCATTTTTGCTGTTAAGAGTCTTGAGTGTATACAGATATACCATCACTGCTTGATTGCTTAACATATAGCCAGCGCTGATGAGACCTGATAGGCTAGAGTTAGATAGAGAGGAAGAGGTCCTCCCCTTTCAGGTGACTAGGGGAGGAGGGAGATGAGAGGGAGAGTGGGTGGGACTGGGAGGAGACAAAGTGAATAAATTTTGATGAATTAAATTTGATAAAGCACATGTACAAAAAAAAAGATTTTTAATCTGTGACTAAAAAATGTTCTTCCCCTTACTTCCACCTCAGTTCCACATTTCAAGGATGTTATAATTTCCTCTCCTCCCCAAATATAAATCTTTGAAAAACATCTTTTGCTTTGTTTCAGATTTTTTTACATGTATTTTCTTCATGTGAATTTAGATCTTTTTATTTAAGCCCACTTAAATAAACATTTTCTTATACTTTGAAAAGAATGTAGGATTACAGTATACCCACATGAATGTATTCACATACTCTAAATAGGTCATTTATCCATCTTTTTAATGAGTTTAAATACTCATTAAATACGTTAATACTTTTGTTCTCTCTCACTTCTTAGTTTTCCCTCCAGTCCCCAAGAATATTTTCTACATTTATGAAACACCTAACAATTTTAGCTGATCTTTAGACATGACCATCAGTTCTGGGAAGATATTAAGTTAATGTTGGTTGCTGTATAACAGTCATTAATTTTTAACTGACTATTTTAGGTAATTTTTATTTTATGTATACAGGTGTTTTGTCTGTGTCTATATATGGGCATCATGTGCAAGCCTGGTGCCCAAGAGTACAGTGTTAGCTCTTCCATGACTGGCATTACTGATGTTTGTGAGCCACCATGTGAGTGCTAGAAAATGAAGCTAGATTTTCTGCAAGAGCAACAAGTGTTCTTATTTTCAAATCCATCTATCGAGTCCTAACAACTATCAATTTTAAAGATCTATTCATTTGTAATAATGTGGCACTGGTGATATGAGTATGTTTAAGTGCTCATGCAGGTGCCTGTGGAGTCCTGAAGAGGGCATCAGATCACCTAGAACTGGGGTTAAACCCTGTTGTGAATCAGACAGTGTGGGTGCTAGGAACCCAACTCAGGTCACTGTAAAAGCAATATGCACTCCAAGAAGCGAGATGGGTGAAAACCAACAAAACCAATATGTACACACAAGTCAAAAGAACTTTTGGGAATGCATTTTTCCTTTCACAGTGGGATCAACCTCAGATCATCAGGCTCGTACAGGAAATGCGTTATCCTGCTGAGTCATCTTGTTGTTTTGCATTCTGAAAAGCTTTGTTTTCTCTTTTGGTTTCTCAAGACAGGGTTGCTCTGTATAACAATCCTTGGTTGCTTAGAAATTGTTCTGTAACCAGGCTGCCCTCGAACTCACAGAGATCCACCTGCCTCTGCCTCCAGTGCTAGGATTAAAGGGGTGTGAAACCAAGCCATCTAAAACTTTTTTTCCAAAAAGAATTCTTCAGAAATGTTAAAGAATCTATTATAAATATTTACAATATTGTACTCTATCATACTTTTTTCTTATTATCATATGTAATCATTAAAAATATTTACAGATTGCCTAATATAAATTAGATACTGCATTAAGTAGAATTCAGATTTCAGTGAGGCTTGGTTGTGTGATACATTAAAAGTTCTTATGTTACCATAAGAAAACTTGCTTCACAGAATAGTAGTGCCTAAAAAAATTAGTACCAAGATGGGAATTTTCATTCTAAAAGGTTATTTTATAGATATCTAAGTTACATTCATAGATAGCTCCTAATTTAATTAGTAGGATGTTCCTGTGGCATACTAGACATGTGATAGATAAAGAACTAAGATAGTGGAAGAGAGTTAGATAATTAAGAGTTGTCACTGAGAATTATCAGTGCATAAGGTAAAAATAAAATTCTTTTCATGTTCTTGCTGTACTTAAATTTTTTTAGCCTGTGAACCTTGAAAAAGGAATCTTGTGGGAATGTTTGTTTGTTCTAGGTCTTAAGGCTGTGTTTGGAAAGAAGTTGATCATGTCACCTTACATCTAAAGTTGTGACTTTACATCTGGAAAACTGTTCTTGTTTTTCTTGCTTTTTTTTTTTCTCACCAATCATTGGTCCCTTTTTATTGTGTGTTTTTAGTACTTTCGTTGGATTTCCACCTATCTTGCTGCTTAGAGTAATGTATTCTATAAGCAACTTGCATTGATTCTCCACTGCCTTCCCTTTATCATTGTTACCTCTTACAATTATTATACACTGTCTCTTGTCTATTTTGTGTTGCTGTGACAGACTAACTGAAACTGGATGTTTATGGTCAGGCAACCTCCTCTGGTCATTTCTAGTGAGGATAGTCTGACCACATCCAGCATCACTCACTATGCAATTGGGTTTGGCTTTCGTTATCATCAGTTCTTTATCTACAACAGATAAACATCTCTGTAAATTTTGTCAGAAAGCTGCATTTGGCTTGAACTGGCCATTTAATGGCATGGGCCTGTCATTTTCTGCTTTTAATATTTAGTGTCACTTAGTGTCTTAGGATTATTATTGCTGTAATGAAACACTGTGACCAAAAGCAAGGTGGGAAGGAAAAGGTTATTTTATTTACTCTTTCTTATTGCAGTTTATCATCAAAGGTAGTCAGGCAGGAACCTAGTGGCAGGAGCTGATACAGAGGCCATTAAGAGGTGCTGCTTACTGGCTTGCTTCCTATGCCTTGCTCAGCCTGCTTTCTTACAGAACCACAGACCAACAGCTCATGGTGACACCACCAATAATGGGCTAGGTCCTCCTACATCAATCACTAACTAAGAAAATGCCCTACAGGCTTGCCTATACCCCAATCTTAATGAAGGCATTTTCTCAATTGAGATTCCCTCCTTTAGGATGACTTCCACTTGTGTCAAATTGACACAAAAACTAGCCAGTACACTTAGCAGTTCTTATATTTGTTACTGACCTCGCTCCTTCAAATATTTGAATGTTTTACAGCTAGCATACATTGCCTTTTACACACAGGTAAATATTAGCAAATACAATGTATATTAGCAAATACACTGCTATTCTGTATCAGTAACTGTCAGCTATTGCCATCCTCAAGTAATCTAGTCCGAATTATGATCTTAAAAGACTTCTTTGGATATTAACACTCTGAGAGATATAGTGTTGGAGAAGATCCTTTCCCAGTGTGTAGGCTGTCGTTTTATTCTGATGACAGTGTCCTTTGCTTTACAGAAGCTTTTCAGTTTCTTGAGGCCCCATTTATTGATGGTTCATTTTAGAGCCTGTGGTGTAGTGTTCTGTTCAGGAAGTTGTCTCCTGTGCCAGTGAGTTCAAGGCTCTTCTCCACTTTTTCTTCTAACAGATTTAATGTGTCTGGTTTTATGTTGAGGTCTTTGATGCCCTTGGATTTTAGCTTTGGGCAGGGTGATAAATGTGGATCTATTTGCATTTTTCTACATGTAGACATCCAGTTAGACCAGCACCATTTGTTGAAGGTGATGCCTTTTTTCCATTGTATGGTTTTGGCTTCTTTGTCCAAAATCAAGTATCTGTAGGTATGTGGGTTTATTTCTGGATCCTCTATTTGACTCCATTGATCCACCAGTCTGTTTCTGTGCCTGTACTGTGCATTTTTATTACTATTGCTCTGTAGTACAGCTTGAGATCAGGGATGGAGAAACCTCCTGATGATCTTTCGTTGTACAGGATTGTTTTAGCAATTCTGGGTTTTTTGCTTTCCCATATGAAGTTGAGAATTGTTCTTTCAAGGTCTGTAAAGAATTGTGTTGGTATTTTGGTGGGAATTACATGGAATCTGTAGATTGCTTTTTGCAGGATGGCCATTTTCACTGTTAATCCTACCAATCCATGAGCATGGGAGATCTTTCCATCTTCTGATATCTTCTTCAGTTTCTTTCTTCAGAGACTTGAAGTTTTTTTCAAACAGGTCTTTCACTTGCTTGGTTAGGAAAGAAAACAAAAACAAAAAAACAAGGTACTTTATGTTATTTGTGCTATTTTGAAAGGTGTAGTTTTCCTAATTTCTTTCTCAGCCCTTTTGTCTTTCATATACAGGAGGACTACTGATTTTTTGTTGTTATTGTTAATTTTGTATCCAGCCACGCTGCTGAAGGTGTTTATCAGCTGAAGGAGTTCTCTGGTTGAATCTTTGGGGTCACTCGTGTATACTATCATATGATCTGCAAATACTGATACTTTGACTTCTTCCTTTCTGATTTGTATCCCCTTGATCTCCTTTAGTTATTGTATTGCTCTAGCTAGGACTTTAAGTACTATGTTGAAGAGATACAGAGAGAATGGGTAGTCTTGCCTTGTCCCTGATTTCAGCTGGATTTATTTAAGTTTCTCTCTGTTTAAGTTTGGCTATAGGTTTGCTGTTTATTGCTTTCACTATGTTTAAGTATGTGCCTTGTATCCCTGATCTCTCCAAGACTTTAAACATGAATGGTTGGTAGATTTTTGTCAAATGCTTTTTCGGCGTCTAAGGAGATGATCATGCGGTTTTTCTCCTTCAGTTTGTTAATGTGGTGGATTACATTGATGGATTTCTGTATATTCAACCACCCTTGCATGTCTGGAATGAAGCCTACTTGGTCATGGTGGATGATATCTTTTATGTATTCTTGGACTTGGTTTGCGAGTATTTTATAGAGTATTTTTGCCTCAATGTTCATAAGAGAGATAGGTCTGAAGTTCTCTTTTTTTTGTTGGGTCTTTGTGTGGTTTAGGTACAAGGTGACTGTAGTATCAATATAATGAGTTTGATAATGTTCCTTCTGTTTCTATTTTGTGGGATAGTTTGAAAAGAATTGGAGTTATCTCTTCTTTGGAGGTCTGATAGAGTTACGTGCTGAAACCATTTGGCCATGGGCTTTTTTTGGAAGGGAGACTTTTGATAACTCCTTCTATTTCCTTGGGATATAGGACTATTTGATCTACCACAGAGGGCCTCTGAAGGACTCTACCCAGCAGGGTATCAAAGCAGATGCTGAGACTCATAGCCTCGCTTTGAACAGAGTGCAGGGAATCTTATAAAAGAAGGGGGAGATAAAAAGACCTGGAGGGGACAGGAGCTCCACAAGGAGAGCAACAAAACCAAAAAATATGGGCACAGGGGTCTTTTCTGAGACTGCTACTCCAACCAAGGACCATGCATGGAGATAACCTAGAACCCCTGCTCAGATATAGCCCATGGCAGCTTACCATCCAAGTGGGTTCCCTAGCAAGGGAAACAGGGGCTGTCTCTGATATGAACTCAGTGGCTGGCTCTTTGATCACCTCCCCCTGAATGGGGTGCAGCCTTACCAGGCCACAGAGGAAGACTATGAAAGACAGTCCTGATGAAACCTGATAGGCTAGGGTTAGATGGAAGGGGGAGGAGGACTGCCCCTATCAGTGAACTGAGGGAGCTGCATGGGAGGAGAAGAGGGAGGGAATATAGGATTGGGAGGGGCTGAGGGAGAGAGCTACAGCTGGGATACAAAGTGAATAAATTGTAATAAACAAAAAGACTTCTTTGGCATCTTCTCTGTTTGGTCATGTTCCTAATAAGCCAATCCTGATTCTGAGTTATATGTCACTTAACAGAGTCATGTTCTCAGACATGCATAATTTGACCATTTCATCAATGTATGAATATGTACAGTGTATTTATGTAGGGCCTAAATAGTCACTTTATGATTAATCACTTGGCATCCTGTTTTACTGCAAGATTTTAGGTGTATGTTCTAAAATAATAGATACACTACAGTAGATACAAAAGGAAGTAATATAGTCATTTTTGAATATTTTATATTATACTAAATTCCAGTATTTTGTCACACTTTCATGACCACAAACACATCAATGACATATTGTACTGATATTTTAATGTCTAAAATGCCCCTAGTCAATAAGAATGTTTTTGCTCCATAATAATCTTATACATGTTATATAGGTATTCCTTCCTTGACCAAAACATCATTTTATAGCATGTGATGTTATTGGGATTTGTAGTCAGCTATAGCCAGTAATAAAGTGAGGAAAGTATAATAAATAAAGGAAAAAAACAAACATGCGATTTCAGCATTGTTTTATTTTGTTGTTTTCCCCATGTTGAGGGTACTTCTTGCCTTAGCATATGATTTCAGAAGGAACTTTAGGAAATAAATTGCACCTTATGTATTATTACTCAGAAGAAATAAGATTAGACTGTTTAAAGATTTATTTTATTTACATGTATGTCTGTGTTTGTATGAATATTTGTCATGTGTGTGCATGTCTGCAGAGGCTAGAAGACAGCATTGGAACCCCCATAGCTGAAGTTACAGGCAGTTCTGAGAAGCCTGACATGGATGCTGGGAACTAAACCCAGGTCTTCTGGAAGAGCAGCTGATGTTATTAACCTCTAAGCCTTATCTCCAGTTCTAAGTTAAACTGTTTTATCCTCAAGTCTTTGGGATTTATTCTGGTTGGTTCTTGTCTATGGACAGTTCCCCCAAAGAAGGTACAAATAAGACCTAAGACACAGCCATCATAGAGAGAGGCTAAAGAACTGACCAAGTAAATGAGTTTTGGGTAGTACATCGGTATCCTCTGTCGTGGATGCTTTAGATTCCTCCTTAGCCCTTAGAAAGAAAACATCATTTTGTTCAGTTCTAGAAATTACTTGAAAAAGGTAAAGTAATTATACCGATCTCTTTACAGATTAATTCAGTGACATTTTATTCATTCATACGTTTAATGACTATGGAAGATAGTGGCGTTACAAAAACCTACAATGTAAAAGATCACACCATTTTACAGAATATTTTGTTTAAACTTTATCATTTTACAGAATATTTTGTTTAAACTTTATCATTATACTCCTGGATTTAATCCTTAAGAGCAATCTAATAAATACCAGAATGTCTTGTATATGTGCCATTTAATGTACAGATTACAAGATAATGAGTTAAAAACTAAAACCAAATTTTGGTTTATTCTAGAATAGCTTGACATTGTCAAAATACATTACCTTTAAATCATGGAAACCTCAATCGTTTTTGAATTCTTTGATAGTGTCACATTTTTAGATGATGTTGACTGAACTTTGCTCTCCAGCATCCTCTATTCAAATTTAATTGATTCTGTTGAGCATAGTCTGCTGGGATGGAGATTTAGCTCAATAGCAGATTGCAATATTCTGCTAATGAATAGATAGCATTTCTAAGAGTCTTCTCTTTCTGTAAGAATTTGTCTCTTTTTTAAGTAGTTGGCTACTCCTGTCTTCCTAAATGTTCTCCTTTCTCTTAGTAATGTAGAAAAGCATTTAATGAATGTTGATTGGATAAATAAATGATGATTCTATAACAGAAAATTGGTTTATCGGATCATTCTATAATTATAAGCAGAACAAATAAACATACCATTTTCTGACTATAACCATAGAATATAAATTTAATGTGCCATAAAGGCATATGGACAGTTTTTCATGATCAGACATAGTTTCTAAATATTTGATAAAAGTTTAAGTTTTTTTAAAGTAACTAAGACAAAGTTGTCCATTGGGTGTGTGTGTGTGTGTGTGTGTGTGTGTGTGTGTGTGTGTGTGTGTG